>NC_083351.1:9971590-10276022 GCF_030254825.1 Meriones unguiculatus
CAGGAGGATCCAGAGTCCAAGTTCATCTTTGCCTCTACAGCATGTTCAAAGCCAGCCTGGCATACATGAAACCCTGTCTCAGGAAGGAAGGAAGGAAGGAAGGAAGGAAGGAAGGAAGGAAGGAAGGAAGGAAGGAAGGAAGGAAGGAAGGAAGGAAGGAAAAGAGGAAGGAAGGAGGGAAGAAGAGAGGGAAGGAAGGAAGAAATGGAGGAAGGGAAGGAGGTGAAAAAGAGGTGACAGGAGGGGAGAGAATAAAAGAGGAGAAAGAAGAGAAGAAAGATCTATCTTGGACTCAAGTTCCCCATGACTGGTTTCCTGTATGCGTGGCCTTTGCCCTACTTAAGACTTCCTGGAATTAAACCTCATGGGCCTTGCACTTCCTGTGGCGTGTCCCACCTGATACTCACATGTCCTTCTCTCTCAGCTTCTCACTCTCACTCTAGTCTCCTCTGTTTGCAGACAGAGAGCGCAACCAATTCCTGGCATGCAGCCAATCTGCTTGCACAATGGCAGTTAATGCCAGGAGAGTAGCTCCAGGTACCCAGCAGATGGCTGCCATTTTCCTTTATTGGTTTCTGTCTTTTTGCGGAATATCACCACATCAGTCATCTGTCACCAAACCCATTCTGAAGTACAACATTCGTGGTTTTAGTAGATTCACACGCTGTGCGACTGTCCCTGTCTAACCCCACAGCACTGGCAGACCCTAAAGCACAAAGCGGCTTTTTGTTTCCTTAAGTACACGCCAGCTCTCTGAAAGTCCTTTGCCCCATTCTCACAAGACTGACCAAACCCTTCCCAACCTCAACTCCAGACTTGAAGGAGCCACTGGTTCCAGAAGTGTCTAGGGCAGGCAGGCTAAGCATTGTTTGTGTGGCTCTCCCTGCAAGGTGCCCCCTCCATTCCATGACCCTTCCTCTCTTTTAATTTATTAATTTATTCACTTTACAGCCCAATCATAGTACCCTCCCTCCTCTCCTCCCTTCTTACCCTCTCTCCCCCTTCCCCTATTCTTCAGATAAGGAAAGCACACACACACACACACACACACACACACACCCCACTGCAACTTATTAAGTCACATTAGGACTGGGAGAATCTTCTTCCCCTGTGGCCTGTCAAGGCAGCCCCACCAGAAGGAAGTGATCATAATGCAGACCACAGAGTCCATGTCAGAGACAGCCCCTGCTCCCCTTACTAGGGAACCCACATGAAGCCTGAGTTGCCCCTCTGCTACATTGTGTAAGGGGGGTAGGGACACTGGACCCTTCCTCTCTTGCCCTGTGTGGTTCTAAAGAATGGAGTTTTAAGTGGCCTTGAGAGTCTCAGAGGCACCCAGAGCTGCCTCTCTTTGAACTCCATCTGGTCTCTTGCTGATGTTTTGGGCAACTTCGCTCCAGGTGCTATGGGTTAAGATGCCTCCCTGCTGACCAGGGAGCCAGGGAGGGGTCCTTAGAGAACACTTCAGTCCTGGATTCGTCCACGTTGGAATGGAACCTCTCTGCTTGCTCCTCCCTCAATCCCAGACTGTCACTTTACCTTGTCACCACTCTCACCATGCTCACCTATTGGTACGTCTGTGCCCATTCCAAACACCGACCCCCTACACCAGCTTTCTAACCAACATGCTGTACTTATTAGACGCCATGTGATTTCTAAACCTGTGTCTCCCCAGCTAAGAGAGGAATGGCACCCTGGCTAAGGGACCGGTTTCTGCTTAGCCTATTACTTTTTTCCTTGCCAACAAAGTATCACGTCACACCACAGTGAACATGCCCAGATACCCCCTAGGGACAGTGGGTACAATAGAGCCCCCCAAAACAGGTGGTAAAGATCTAGACAAGCTAGCAGGATAATCCATCCTGTCTCAGAGGTCAGCTCTGGGCATCCCTGGGATAGCACGCTTGCCTGGTGTGTGGGCAGGAGGGATAAGCAAGCAGCCTTTAATCTCTGTGCACACGCAGCCCTGAACTCGTTCAATAGTGCGTTTGATCACCGTGGTGGTGGCCATGCCATTACAGCCCTAGCCGAGTGATCTTGGGGCTGTGGGAAAGGACGAGGCTTTCCAAGGAAAACTAGTGCAGCTGCTTTAACTGAATGACCTTGCAGTGCTTCGGGGACTTCAGCTGTCACATCATGCCATGACTGTGTTTACAGATACTCAGCCGTGTCCCTGATGCCTCCAGTCAAAGGCTCACTCTTTCTTCAACCCCACCCCTAAACCCTAATCCCAGGTGTCTTGGGCTGAGGACAGGAGTTCTGCTCTGATACCTGGCTAAAAAAAAAGCTAAGTCTTCCACTGCTTCTTATAAGGACCCACTGTGTGCTGGATGGTTTGCTAGGCATGAAGGAAATAAGCACACCCAGGATGAAACCTCATGCACTTCGGATCTCAGGTGTCTGCAAAGGCCACATTCTCAACCTGTGGTGCTCTTGGGAAGTAAATGCAGCCTGAAGAGGTGTGGCCAGGTGGAAGGAAGAAAGGTCACTGGGGCATGCCCTTGAAGGGGCTGTCTGGACCACAGCTCTTCCTTCCTCTCTCACTTTTTGTTTGCTGTCCACTGATGTTGAGAGGCTTCTCCTTTCACCCTGTCCCTCCTGAGTGTTCTGCCTCCACACAAACACCAGGGCCACGTGACCATGGACTGGAGCCTCTGAAGCTCTGAGCTGAGATAAACCTTTCTTCTTTGTAAGCTGATTTAGGTATTTTGTCACAGACATGACGGGCTGGCTAAGACACTTCCTGTGCCCACAAGGTGGTGAAACTGGGGCTTAAGCTCCCCCCCTTGTCTCAAGATGAACAGACGAGAAGCTCAGAGACGAGGGAAAGTTATGAGATCTCTGTGGCCACCTCAAGTATAGTAGGAAGCCAGGCTTACAGGTCGATGTGGCTTTTAAGAGGAAAGGAAGACCGGATAGTATCATGTGAGACCGTCTGCCCAGTACGGGAGAACAGTGTAAGCAAGGCCCGGAGGCACTCTGACAGACAAGCGCGCAGCCGGCGAAGACCATGTGCTGATTTAGAAAAGTAGGACCCAGGACAGCTTCTAACGAGATTTCCTCTGGGCCATGAGGAGGAAGGCAGGCTGGAGGTAGGACCTTTTAGGAAAGGACTGCAGATCTACCTCTACTCTTCACTCCCCTCCCCCATCCCAACACTACCCCCAGCTGAAATGCTGATGCAGAAAGTCAGCCCTCTATGGTGCTGTCTAGGTGACCTGGGTGAGGTGGGGAGGTGCCCCAAGGACCACAACCTCCTTCCAGGCTTTCTTGAGGAGACAAGTCACCCCCGTTCAGGGTGTTCCTTGGTCATCTTGGCTGACTTCTGCATCCCAGTATCCCAGCCTCGTGGTGATGTGGCCATCCTAACAGGAACACTTAGACCTCTGTGCCTCTCCCTTCAGCTCTCCCACCGGTCTGTTGAGACAGTGGTCCCCAAGGAACAGCATTTTTCCCAGGTGTGGGGTGCACAGTAAGCGCTCACAAAACCTCTGCTGTGTTCTTCCTCTCTTCCTTATTCTCTCTGGCTAAAGGCAGGCGAGAAGACTCGTTTGTACTTGAAGTCTATGGAAGTGTCCTCTGGGTGGCCCTCTGGCAAGCAATCCCCCACCTCAAGCCGCCCCTCCTCCATCATCAGCGCCCTGTGAACCCACACGGCCCACACTCCACCTGAGGAAATTAAAAACTAGATTGGTTTTCTCTGTGTAATCAAACATCGTGCCTTGGGCCTGACCTTTTGTTCACAAGCTGTTATATAAGTGGCATTTGCCAAACCTCACCCAGGCCTCTGCTGTCCTCTGTCCTGTCCCTGGGACATAGCCTGGCATGGGGTAGAGGGCGCTCTAGACCCACTCACCAGCAGGCTGTTTGAGGTGTCCTGCTATCCAGGGTCAGCCAGGGGGTCCCACGTCATGGAATCCCAGAGTGGGGTTCTAGCTTCCATCTAAACCCAAACGAAGCAGAACCTCAGCAGCAATAGCAGTGACTGTCAGCCGACTTTCCACAGCCCTTCCATGCAGGTCTTCCCTCTTCCTTGTACGGAGACTCCCTTCCCATGAGACCCCTTCCTCTCTCCTGGATCCACTTCTTCTCTGCCCCATCCACACTTGGGAAATGACAGGCAGGCTCCTTCCCAACATTCAGCTAGCTATGGCCCAGGCCCCTCCCCTTTTTGGTAGTCCCATGTCACACTGGTATCACACACCTGCAAACACGCCTCCATAAGCTTCAATCCAGAACAGCCCTCCCTGTCCTACATACCTTACCCGCAGCCTGTGTTTTCCCAGCCAGAGGTCAGGCTCCGGCCCTTTGATTTTTTTTTTTTTCTTCTTTCAGATAGGCTGTCTTGTAGTCCAGGTTAGCCTCTCTCTCACCTTGTAGCTGAGATTTGCCTTGAACTTCTAGTCCTCCTCCCTCACTTCCCGACCAAATGTTGGAATTGCAGGAATGCGCAGCCATGATGCTGTACACAGTGCTGGGGATGGACACAGGGCCTCATGCATGCTGGGTACGTGCTCTACCTGCTGAGCTGTGTCTGCCCAAGCCCCCACCCAACCCACAGAAAGCCCCCTCCACCAGGCCCCTGCTTTTGAACTTAAACTTCAGGCTGCCTCTGGGTGAGACCGTGTGTGTTATCCTTGTCCCGCCTTCAGACAGCCTGTAACAGACATGTCTCCACCTGCCTGGATATGACTTCTACGGATGTGGGACCTCATCTTGCCAGCTGGCTTTCCAGTGCTGACAACAGAGACTGGTACACATAGCAGGTGTGTGCTAAACCTCTGGGGACCCCCTGCCCCTGGGACAGCCCTGAATCTACAGGAGATCCCGGGGTGCAGTTCGGGCACACCACATACTCTGTCAGGTTTCTCCTAGACATGTGAGCATGTCTTGAGGAGAGGAATGACTGTGTGATTTCATAGAGGCTGTTTCATGGGTGTTCACTGAAGGAACTGCCTTGGCATCTCATCCATGCAGTCCTCAGCCAGCGAAAACATTTAAGAAAGATCTGACCGTAACCAAGGAAGAAGGAGGCCTCGAAAGATGCAGCTCTTACCCCGAAACTCCAGCCATCCCTCAAATAAGCCCGAGGCCAAGAGAGAAAAAAAAACCTACATCAGCTCCACCACACAGCTATCCCGTGAGGAGCCACACAACATATTCAGGGCGTACACACAGCGGTATGGGCCAACAGGCTGATGGATCTTATGGCAGCCACTCGGGTAACACACGGATGGAGGCGATGAGGAAGAGTGTTGCTGGCTTCCACTGGATTGTTTTGCCCAAGAAGCCCTAACAGGATGTGGGAGCTGCTGGGTGCTGAAGGCCATTCCCAGAGACAGGAGTCTAAAGAAAGTGATGGAGGCGAGAGGATCAGGAAGTCTCTCAGAGCCAGGCGTGTGAAGCAGCAGCTGACAGATTACAACAGAGCCAAGAAAAGTGGGCAACCAGGCATTCACACGCCTGTAATCCAATCTCAGCACTCTGGAGTCAAGGCAGGAGTAGCAATGAGAGTTAAAGACCAGCCTGAGCTACATAGCAAGACCCTGCCTCAAAAAAAAAAAAAAAAAAAGGCAGAGGTAGGGAAGGAAAAATGGACATGCCTTCTGCCTCTGCCTTTTGGTTGAATTGTGCAGAGAGAGGCGCTGCTCTGCCAAGGGAGGGTGGCAGCCCCAGAGTTAGAGAGATCTGGATTCAGGTTCTGGGTCCATTTCTAAGTCACACACTGCAGAACATTTTAGCCACTGAAAATGAACCCGTATCTGGCATTAACCCCATAAATGCTGAAAGAGTCACATAGCCCAGTGACATCATGGATGTCTTATTTTCTGTCTGTGATATTTGCGCACACACAAACACACACACACATACAACTTCTAACTTCTATGCATATTTTTCCCAGAATGCATTTCTATCATTAAGCGACACGTGACTATAATTAGGGATCCTGGGTAAGTTACTCCTCCTGGCCTCTGTTTCCACATCTGCAAAATGGTCATTGTCACGTGGAGCTGTGAAGACACAGTAAAACAGTAGAGGGGAGCTTTGTTCAGAGTCTAACCCAATGATGCTGCGAAGATGTCAGCCACCACTATTCACTTATCAAAAACTAACAGTGCCAGTGATGGGCTGAAAGACCCTACTAACAGGCACTGGGTCACCTCATACACCAGGATGAGGCCTGGATATTTTCCACTTTACAAATGAGGAAACTGAGGAAACGGGGAAGTTAGGAAAACTGTCCAAGTCTCACAAGAGCACCAGACACGGGATGCAAACCCCTATGTACACCTCTGTCTATGCGGTCCTTTGCCCTCAGAGATCAGGGTTGCCTGCTCCATGCTTGGCCCTGAGACAGCAGAGCAGGCTGGGAAAGGAACAGAAAACATAGTCCTACCGTCACATAGCTTGGCTCTCCTGGTCGGGAGCTCACTGTTGCGTGAAACCCTTTGATTGTAGAGTAGAAATTAATTAGGTGGAATGGCAGCCAAACAGCAAAGCAGCCAGGAAACACCCTCTTCTCTGCGGAATCAACAGTCCTCAGAGGAGAGCTTAACTTCCCGGGTGAGGTCAGATGAATGGAGCCCCAGCAAGAGTAAAGGGCTGTTACTGCAAACCTCTGACGCTTGGTGGGGCTGTTTGTCACTGCAGCATAACATGGCCTACCCTGACCCTCTTACTACTGAGTTCTGTCTAAGCGTGCACCAGGCATTTGAAGAAAATGTGCAATGACTGTTTGTGGCGTTCAGGCAGCTTCCATCTGCTGCCTTGCCGGAGGGCTTGGGTGAAATGTCGCCCCTTCTGTCCACCTGCTCTGCATCTTGGAAGCTGTGCAGTCGCCTTTTCATGCTAGCCAGTGTGCGATGCCCTCACCAACTGAGTGCACGGCTCATAAAGGGTTAAGCTCCACACCCCCCCCTTAGACTATTAACACAGTCCACAGTAAATGACTGGAAACCTACTCCCAGGGTTGGGAGTAACTTCCACTCAGCTTTCAGAGGGCCCAGTCTGGCTGTTAACATGATCAGAAATGGCCCGGCCAGGTCTAGCTTTGCAATGGTGGCATTATTACCTCCTACACCATTTGCTTAAGCAGAGCGGCTTGGTGTGCACAAATCACCATCCTCCCTGATGGTGGGGTTCGCATTACAATGAACAGACGGCTTTGGCTTTTATACAGAAACCCCTGAAACTATTTTTCTCTGAAGAATAGTTTCCATAATTTTAAACTTTTTGCTAGGATTTGGCTGTTTTATGTGTATGGATGTTTTGCCTACATGTATGCCTGTGCACCACGTGGGTACAGTACCAAAGGAGGACATAAGAGGGCGCTGGATTTTCCTGGAGCAAAGGTACAGGATGGTTGTGAGCCACCGTGTGGATGCTGGGAACTGACCCTGGGTTCTCTGGACCAGCAACAGTTGCTCTTAGTTGCTGAGCGATCTTCCCAGTCTTAATTTTAACTTTTTGATTGTGCAAGTTAGCCTCATTTCTGGAACTGGACTCAGTATTTTACAGGAAGTCTTGGAGAGTCTGGTCAGAACTCCTTTCCTGAGCTTGTTTCCCCGTCTCGATGTGGTAATAAAGTGGGATTAGCTGATAGATACCCTCAAGGGCCATGTCAAAATTCTACATTGAGAAATCAGTGTCAGCTCATCGGTGGCCATAGTGAGGCTGCGAGCATGGGCACTCAAGCTGGGTATAGAAGAGCCTTCCAGCACTGGGGCATAGTGTGTCTGGGATGGAAGTTCAAAACACGCTGCATGGGAGACAGTGGAGTCTGAGCCAGCCCCAGATTTTCAACCCACATAAGAGCTGGAGCCCAATATCAGCTCTTATGAGACAGATCTCCTAGTCTGATGATAATGAAACCGAAAGCCACAGACTCCCCACCATCCTGCTCCCGGGTGTGAATCCATGGGCCTGGAAGCCTAAGTCTGTACAAACGTGACCGTGAATGGACAAGAAGCAAGGGGGTGCCAGCAACTCAGATGCTCATCAGTGGAGGAATGCTTACACAAAACGGTGTTTAAGTCGACGGAGTATTGTTCTCACATAAGAATGAGTGAAAGGCTAACCCATGCTGCCACGTGGGGTGAACCTGAAACACTAAACCAATCACAAAACACAACTTGTGAGACTCCACCTACAGGCAATGCCTAGAGAAAAAAAGTAGGTTGCTGGGACCTGGGGAGGAGGACAGAGGAAGGGCTGGTAGGTCCTTGCATTTTGGTGTGTATGTCTGGGGTGGGGGAAGGGAGAGGATTGAGATGCTGTGCACAGACTAGGAAGGAGGCTCGGTCGGTCAAGTGCTTGCAAGCATGCATAAGGGGCTGGGCTCAATCTCCAGAACCACATATGCCTGTAACCCCAAACTCTAGAGGTAAAGACAGGAAGATCAAAGCCAGCCTCAGGTACATAGCAAGTTCAAGGATAGCCTGGGCTACATAATACCCTGTCTCGAAATTAAAACTGTTCTATGCATAAGTAATATTTGTACATCTTAGTGAAGATAATGAAAACGAATGAGTTATACATTTTGAAAAGACAATTTTTGTAATTATTACTATTTGATCGGAGTAGATGAGAGGATTAGATAGATAGGCATTGCAGGGCACTTGTGGGGACCTCGGAGGACAACCTGCAGGAGTTGCAGCAGCGTCATTCCTGCTGTGTGGGATCCTGTGCCGAACAAAGAGGAGAACAGGGCTAAGCACAAGCATTCGTCTTCCTCCATTTCCTAACTAGGGATATGCTATGACCAGCTGCCTCACGGCCCTGCTACCATGCCTTCCCTGACCTGATAGACTGTGAACCCTCAAACTGTGAGCCAAAATAAGCCCTTCCTTCTCTAAGTTGCTTTGGTCCCTCATTTTCTCACAGTAACCAGGGAAGTGACTAATACAGCATTACTATTTACAGCCATCCTGCAGGCCACTCCATCTGATTCCCACATGTCTTGCACATGTCAAAATCTAGAGGTTCAGTGTAGAATCCCTTGCAACTAGCCACAGGCTTTCCTGTGATTCAGGTCATAGATAACAGGTGGTCTCGTGTGAGGTTGAAAAGGCACAACCTCTGCAGGCTGGCGTGTTCCTAAGCCAGTCAGTTCCTCTGTTCTCACTTGAGAATCATTGTGAGGCTGGAGAGTGGTTCTAGAAGCTACCAGTGGGTCCACTGTTCTGCTTCCCAGAGGCAGAGGTTTTTACTGACAGCAGCACGGGGTGGGGTGGAGTGCTGAAAGAGGCAGCCATGACTTCGGTGGCCCGTTCCAGTGCTGTGGCTTTGGGAGTCATCCTGAGAGTCTGGTTCTTCGTCCCTCCACACGATTGCACAACCTCTTCAATATCCCCTCATAAGAACCTCCCTGCTCAAACAGAGAAAAAGTCTGCCTTTGGAACTGGCCTGTGGTCTGGCAGTAAATAGACTCAGCATTTCTCAACTTCAGCACTGTTGACACTGGGAGCAGGGTCATCCTTGGCCCCTCCAACCAGATGCTAGGCGCCACCACCATCCTCTCCTGGAAATAACCTCTCTGGAAAGTCATTATTAATATTCCCCTGAGCTGAAAATCATCACTGAGATGGGAACCTTTTAGTCTGGAGAGTCATGGGTGCAGGGACCAGGAGACCTTAGAAGAGAGGGTGCCCTCCTTCCCTGACCACCTCTTTTAAGGCAGTACCCTATCCATGCATGTCTTTCTTCTTCTGTATCTTCCTGTATCATCTTTATGTTCTCCTGTCACCTGTCAGGGGGTTACACATGTATGTATGTGAGGATCAGAGGACATTCTTATGTGTTGGTTCAAGCCTTCCGCCTTGTTTGAGACAGGGGCTCTTGTTCACTGCTTTTATGTACCAGGCCAGCTAGCCTGTGAGCTTCTGGGAATTTTTGTCTCCCCCTCCCATAATGCCACAGAAGATCTGGGGTTACAGATGTTAACGGCCATACCCAGCTTTCCATGGGTTCTGGGGATTCAAACCCAGGTCCTCCTGCTTGCAAGTAAGTGCCTTACCCACTGAGACATCACTCTAGCCCTCTTGCTATTCCTTTGTGATCCTTCTCATCCTCTGGCTTTATGTTAGATGGTCTGTTAGCTTATTATTGCCTGTGCCTAGTCCCGGCTTGTAAGTCAAGAGCATCCCTGGCCCTGGCCCTGGACGGTGCGTGGCACACAGCAAGGCTTCAGCTTATGCTTATTGGATGAATGCATTAGATGGAAGTGTGGTCCAGCCATGTAATCTGATGTTATCAAGCACAGGTGTGTTGGGCTATAGACATAGCTATCCTGGAATATGTGTGGCCTGTGTGCTGCAAGTTGGACACGACTGGCAAAGACGTCCATCAGGGGTTCCCAAGAGAAGTGATTTCACAGGTACCCACTCTGGTCCAAATACCCAGATGGGCAGCTCCTGTTCTCACTCTCTCAAACTCAACAAAGAAGGAAGCTTGCGTGCAGGAAAGTCCAAGAGAGAGAGGCAGGATCCGCTGCAGGGTTTCCTGTCTCAAGCTGGATCCCCAGAGCCTCTATAAAGCTGGATATGGCCATGTACATCTGCAATCCCAGATCCCCTGTGTCATTTTGGGACATGGAGATAGAATTCCCAGAAGCTCACAGGTTAGCTAGCCCTGCACATAAAAGGGAACAAGAGTCCCTGTCTCAAACAAGGTGGAAGGCTAGGGCCAACACATATTCCCCTGTGGGGGAAATGTGAGCCTGCCCCTCCCCAGGATTCAAGGATGGTTTAAAGAAGCTGGGCTGCAGTGCAGCCATCACCCAGGAAGACTGGCTCAGGAGGAACCTGGTCTCCAGAGCTGAACCCAACAGAACAAATCAGGGGGGTGTTCTGGCACTCCTCTCAATATCCGGGCTGATTTGTCCCACGGAGGACCCAAGGCATCCAAGACCCCAGAGAATTTCTATCTTTCCCAGTCTGGAGAGCTAGGAAGCAGCTGTTCTTTGGTGGCCTCCAAACTATTTCTTTCCCTTTCCAGAAAGAAACCACAAACCCAGCCTCTCAACACCCATCCGTCCCTCCCTGAAAGCAGCTACGGGAACCACAGCCCCCAGGAATTCCCCCTACCCTGCTTCTTCACACAACTGTAAGAAAACTCTAGAACTGAACCAGATTCCAGCGGTGCCCGCCGTGGCCACAATCAGGGGTTCAGCTTTCTGTCCCGGTTCTCTGTGTTTACGCAACACAGTTCATTGTTTCCAACTGTGTGGAGCCCCTCTATAAATCAAGCCCCGGATCCTGACTCTCATTCCAGGGCAAACTCACAAGATGATTCTACACAAATAAATCACACGAGGGTGGGAATGTCAGAGAAGGAACAGAACCGTTCAGACTCGCATCCAGGGAATGAAGCTTTCCCAACTACTTGGCGATACCCGAGAGCGATTCTGTGCCTTCTGCAAGACCCTGCAGCAAACCAGGATTTTATATGACATCATTTTAAAGCTTAGTTGGCTGAGGATTAACATTTAGTGTGCTGTGGTTCCTTTTTGTGCTGTTTTTTTTTTCTTGTTTATTTGTGGAGCTGCTAAGGATGGGACCCAGGGTCCTTCCTGTAGCTAGTGCATGCTCTATGGCTGAGCAAGGCCCCCAGCTATGTTACACATACCATCATCAAATCTTCAACATCTTTTTTTTTTAATGTCATCGCTTTGAAGACATGTTTTGTTTCTAGTTTTTGGTTTGGTGTTTGTTTTTGTTTTGAATCAGGGTCTCATTATCCAGTAAATGTGTAAAGAGCTCATGAAATCCTGAGTGAATGGGCCCACCCATGTCATGGACCCTCAATGCCTCAGACCCATAGGATTGGCAAAACCTGCCTTGAATGAGAGGCTAAGGCAAGGGTATGGCCCTCCGCTGGTCAGAGTACAAGCATCTATGAAGAGTTGGCCATTGTGTGCAAAAACTACATAGGGAGTTAGAGGCCAGCCAAGGATCCAGGAGACCATGTCTCAATATATATGGAGTTAGAAGAAACTCCATTTTCCCTTGGAAACATCCAGCCTCTCCTTGGGATATTCAGACAGTTATGCTTGGAAGGTATTTGTCTCCCAGGGAGAGCCAGGCCCCACTGTCCACCTTGTATAAATTCACAGCTGGCTCCGGGACTGCAGATGGCACAGTCTTGGAGAGAGAAGGCCAGGAGAGGTTTCAATCCCCTTCCACCCTGGGTGGATTTCCTTCTCCAGCTCCTGTAGTAGCTGTGCCTACTCCTTTATGCACAGGACACACACCCCTGTCCCCAGCTGGTCTGCAGTGAAGGTACAATAAGAACACTTACAAAGAAAACGGAAGTCCAAGTTCTGGGATTGTCTTTCTAGTCCACCTCACATTCCTTGCCTGAGCCTGGGTGTCGCCCCAATGAGGTCTTAGCTGCCCATGCAGACAGCCCAAGTTTGGCTCTCTGAAAGAAATGGAATGCTCTGGGAAATTCAAACCATCTTAGGAAACTCAAACACTGCCTTCTTTTTAATGGCCTTTCTGGGCCTGTTTCTGAAGGTACGCCCTGTCAGCGAAGCCAACCAAACGTCTACATTAGTTTGCTGAGTCGGAAGGGCTGGTACTTGGAGCTGACTCAGATCTGAGTACTGGTTTGGATTTCTGCTGCTCTGTCTGAGAGAAAGTCCTGGAGGCCGCTGTAGACCTCAGACAACTCACTAACGATAGGCCTTTAGTGGAGAAGAAATGCATTCTGGGTTGCCACACTGGAACTCAGACACCATGTTGGAAGGGAATCCCAGCAGCCCACAGGGGACCACAGTGAGAGAGTCTCAGCTGACAGCCAGGTGACAGAGATGTCTGGCAAGTGTGTCTTCCAGCCACTGAGTGGAGCTAGGACACACACACACACACCCATCCAACTCGGAAGCTTGAGAGTAAAATCCATCAGCAGTTGTTTTCTAGGGAGCTCCGGGGGGGTGGATTCTGTAGTGATGGCTCAGAGGTGACAGGGTTCGGGAGTGACTAGGCCACAGCCCACTGTGTTTATGGTGCTGTGTATCCCATCAGACATGGGAAGCACACACTCCATCAAGGCCCTGATGTCCAAGGCAGGTTTTCTCTGGAGCTGAGGTGACCAGAGTCTGTGGGGGCTAGAGCACAAATGTGGCAATCCCATTAATGGCTGTGTCTTTTCTGATCCCCACTGCCAGCCTCTGCCAGGTCTTCAGACCACAGGAGGCTGGTCTCCCTGTCTAGGAAGAGAAGCTGCTGATAATTGGGCCAGCCTGGTCTGGTCAGGGACAGAGAGTATGAATCCCACTGTCAGGGCCCCACACTTGTTCCTTCTAAAGCCTCTTGAGCCAGCAGACCACCATGGAGTGAGGTGTATTCCTGGGGAGTCATTCACCCCCAGCAGTGAGCCCGACTTTCAGCCGCCTGTGTCACATGTCAGCTTGTGAGACAGGGGCTGACAACATGGGAACTGTTTAGACCATTCTCCCTGCAGCAGTAAAATCCCAGAGCGAGGTTCTGCAGGTCACTGAAAGGGTCACACACCACAGGCTGAGGCCACAACAATGAGTTACACAACCACTGAAGCTTTCTGTTGAGCAGGAAGCCATTCCAGGTGCTGGGCACAGTCCAAAGCACCTGATAGGACCACTGTGGTCACCCAGAATTGAGGGGGTTTAACAAAATGTGCCATGGACACGGGCGGCCCTGCTGTCTCTACTGTGGGGCATGTTCAAGGTATGCTTTCTTGGGAGGAAAGAGGTGCCAGTACAGTGTTGGGGGATGCACATGTACCTATATGTCCATGTATGGAGATGCCAGAGGTCAGCCTCACGTGTGGTGTGTGTGTGTGTGTGTGTGTGTGTGTGTGTGTGTGTGTGTGTGTTTCTTCAGAAGTTACTCACAGTGTTTATTGAGACAGGGTCTCTCGCTGAGGCCAGTGCTCACCAGGTAGGCTAGGCTGGCTGGCCAGTGAATCCCAGGCATCCTCCTGTCTCCACCTCCACAGCACTGGGGTAACAAGCATGTGCCACCAAGCCCAGCTTTTGGCATGAGTTCTGGGGATCAGCTCCTGTCTTCGAGATGGCATGTCAAGCACTTTGCTAACGGAACCAGCTCCCCAGGCCCCTGTTTGCAACACACTTGACAATACTAGGAATGATAGTCTTCTAGCAACTCTCTGAAATTGATCTTAGGGTCTCCATGATGACAAAAGTAGAAGCCCAGAAGGTTTTGGA
Source organism: Meriones unguiculatus (assembly GCF_030254825.1). NCBI lineage: Eukaryota > Metazoa > Chordata > Mammalia > Rodentia > Muridae > Meriones > Meriones unguiculatus. The sequence continues at coordinate 9,985,797 of NC_083351.1, forward strand.
TTAATTGTAGTGGATTCAGAGGGGAGGGGTATGAGTGCATGTGAGAAGCAAGAAAACGAGTCACTTTCTGACTCCCGGGGACACTGAAACCACTTCAGCATGCTACTGAAAGTAAACTGGAGCGTCTGAACACATACTGGGCCCTTCCCGGCCCAGCAGGGGCTGGCAGGACATGGCAGTGATGTGTCATTCAAGGCAGACAGCGAAGACTGCGCAGGGCTTGAAGGACTGCGCTCAGCTCAGCATCAGGCAGGAGTGTGGAAGCAGACAGCTACAGCTGCCGTTACCATGGTCTCCAGTCCTGACAGATGAGGGCTAGAAGCTGCCGGCCTTGGAGCCTGTGGGCCCAGAGCCTAGAGCTTAAAGTGTCAGGGCAGCCCTACAGCTCCCTACAATACTCTTGGGCAGGTTGGCTGGTTAGTACCTATTCTTCCTCCAAAATGTTGCTACTGATACAACCTTGGAGAGGAGACTTGTAAATCCTGTGAGATTCATGAGCTTCCCGGGCCCTGTGGGTTTTATTTATTTCCTAAGCCTTGTATGTTTCCTTGTTTGAGTCTTAGCCAGTCTTCCTCCAGGAATAAATGGTTCTACAAATGCCATCACCAAGTCAACACTGGTGTCTGGTCTAAAGCATCCCATGCACATATGGCCCAAGGTCTGTGTGCAGGAGCCCTGGGGCCTCCACTATCCTCTGCTGAAGCTCTGTATTTGGCTGTGGTCCTGATGTTGACCAGCCACATCGTCATCTAGAGGTGAGGTTGGGGAAGAGTCCTCGCGTCTTCAAGTTGTTATCAGAGTTTTCTGAGGAAGGATCCTGCACTGTGCTGATTGACATCTGAAGACCACACTCGGGTTCTAGAAGCTTCCCTCAAGGTCCTGTCTTGTAGGTATCCTGCATCCCTGTTGACTTCAAGGTGCTAGCAAATAGGATGCCTCCAGGTAGACACCAGACAGGACATGGATGGAAAGGTCAGAGTGATAGTACATGATGACAGAGAAGCAGCATGTGTAAATAGCTAAATATATACACAGACCACAGAGACAGATAGTTAGGGATATGCCTTGATGTTAGAGATGAAAGAGCCATGCCTAGATACATAAATGTGCCTCTGTGCATGATGGAGGTAAGATTGTAGCAGATTCAATCAGGTGTCCTGCCCTCCCCACCCTTACAGAGAAGCCTACAACGCAGCATGTGACCACAGGGGAAGGACATGGAAGCTGTTGGATTCCACTCGTCCCCAGCACCTTAAGAACTGAGAAGTAAGGCTGAGGTCTGGAGAGGCAATTTGCATGAGCTCCAGTGGCTAGCCAGTGGCTATGTCGGGGTTTTGGCGGACACCTTCCTGCCTTGAGTGGGTGTTACTCTGTCCCATCGGTGCAGTGAGTCCACAGCCCTGGCTGAACCCTGCCAAGGACCCGCTTGCTAATGCTGGCTGTTGCTTCAGAAGACCCAGAGTCTCCTCTGTGATAGCATGTTTTGTGCACATAACAGACTTGCTTAAAGTGCATCTAGGAGGAGCCTTTGCCTCCGAGAAGGCAAAGGCTGGCTCTGTTAAGGCGTGGCTGTAACCATCTTTGGACTCTTGATCAAGTTTGTTTTCTCTGCCAAGTAAAAAATTAAAAGGCAGGGAAAACCTCAGCCATAGCTATCGGAAATAGGGAACAAAGTTACCACAATAAAGTGACACATGCACCTGTCCACACACGGGCACACACACAGAGAGCAAGGCACACTGGGAGAAAGAATCCCTACAGAGTGGAGAAGGGATTCAGGAAAAAAAATTTTTTTTTCCCCAGAAGACTGTAAGTGCTACATGTTTCTGGCAGCCAGGATGAGTCCTCTCCCCTCATTTCAGATGGGCCAGTTTAGACCAAGAAAAACACTGACCAACTCACAGCCTGTGTCCAGTACCTGTCCAAACAGTTCAGCAAGAGGGAGCCCATGGAGAGAGTAAAGAACCCTGCAGAGTCTTGTGTGCTGTGTGAAGGGGCAGGCGGAAGTCTGCCATCTTGTTTACTCATGGCCTCTTTCTCTGTCAGGATGCTGTTCTGACCCTCATGACCACAGCCCAGTGTCCAGACGGGTTTGGGGCCTGCTCTCATAACTCTGTAAAACAGTCACTTTGCTGAGCATGCTGAGACATGCCTGCCATCCCAGCACTCAGGAGGCTGAGCGGGAGGATCCTGAGTTTGGGACCAGCCAGGTCTGCAGAGCATGGCTTCAGAAATCAAAACTGTGTAGCAAGTTGTTTGAACCTTCAACAAGACTCCTCAAGCTGGGCTGTATGCCACATGTGCAGAGAGGACGGAGGTGATTCTGTCCTCTCTGCAGCTTTTGCAGACATGTCCTTTCTTTTGGTCCCAGGCTCTAAAACAATGGCTGCCTCATAGTTCATGCCCAGGGATATTTACAGAGGCAGGTCCTGCTAGCAGCCATGCCTTTCTCTCTTCTCTCTGCACTATACGTGTGTGTGTGTGTGTGTGTGTGTGTGTGTGTGTGTGTGTGTGTGTGTGAACATGGCTAAGGAGAGAGCTCAGTCAATAAAGTGCTTGGGGATCTGAGTTCAGATTCCCGGCACCCATGTAAAAGGTTGGGCATGTCAGCTCATGCACAGGTTACCCCGGAGACAAGCAGATCCCCAGGCCTTGCTGGGTAGCCAGTCTAGCTGTGTTGGTGGGCTCCAGGTTCAGTGAGAGACCATGTCTCAAAATATAGGTGGAGAGCAATCAAAGAAAGCTCTGGATGTTGCTTTCTGGCTTCTCCAATGCTTGTAGACATATGCAAACAGTAATCGGCCAGGAGGTTCTCAAGGTAGCTGGAGAAACATCACGTCCTCCACGCCTGACTGCAGGGGCCCTGAACACGGGCCTGAAGCCTCTGCTCCTCTCCTTTAGAACAGAACTTTGCATTTCTAAATCAGAGGGAAGGAAGGCTGTAATTATTAAAATTGTGTATACAGAAGAATTCAGCCTTTCATTGAAGGTGTCCTGATGACCCTTCAGCAACTGCTCGGGAAGATGATAGGGCTTGGAGCAATTACGCCGCCCGTCAGATCGCAGGCATGAGCGATCCTGTCCGTGCTCCGGGCTGGAACGGCCTCTCCACATTGCTCATGCACAGCTGTTTCATTTTAAATATCTTGGCAGAAAGCTGCTGAAGGGGCTGTGTGGGCCAGCCCGGCTGCAGGAGCTTAACTCCTTCCTTGCGGAGCGTCATCGTTTCTTCCCGTCCCTCTGTCCTCCTGCCTTCACTGCTGTGCGGAGAGGACTTTGAGCATCGTGCTCCGGTGGGTGTTTGAACTCAGCCCTGTATCTGAAAATCAACTTCCCCCACCCCACCCCCTCCAAATTGTACATGAAGCTGGGAAGACGGATCAGCCTGTGAAGTATTTGTCTCCCAAGCATGAGGGCCATGGTTTCAGGTTTCCAGACCCCACATCATCTCAGCAAGGAGGCCAGAACAGTGAGGCGTGGGTTCAGGAAGGACTCTGCCTTAATATATAAGATGCAGGGGTGAACAACAAAGATATTCAGTGTCAACCTCAGGCCTCCGTGGGTATTGGCACACACATGCACACACACACACACACACACACACTACATACATATGCAAAGAAAAATTGTACGTTAATGGCACACCATGTGTGTGTGTGTGTGTGTGGAGTACTAGTAGTTAATTGAGCTTGGAGCTGATGGCTGCACCTCCCTAAGTCCCCAGGACCAGAGGCAAGGGCCCTTTATCAGGATTTGGAAAATGCAGGGCGGGGGTCAGGCAGCTGGTGGTGGGCTAACTCGATGACAGGATACAAGGGCTCATTTAATCTACTCGGATTATCGAAAGGTTGTTGATGGAGAGCCTGCTGGAGCCCCGGAGAAGCCAAGCCTTAAAGCCTTTGTAGTCACTGGAGTAACCCCGAGTCCCTTACTGTTCCAGTCAGCGTGCTGGGCTGTGGCACTGATGTCTTATCAAAAGCTAGGCTAGCTGTTGCACTGCGGGTATTTGGTGGTTGGGATTAACATCTGTAGTGGAGCCTTTAAGTCGAAGAGATCAATCTTGATATGTGTGTGTCATCCAACCAGTTGAAAGCATTGAGACAAAAAACTGTTTCCTTGAAGAAGGAAATGATGGTGATTCAAGGCTGTTTTGCAAAACTCCTGCCTGAGTTCCTAGCCTGCCAGCCTTCCCTGTAGGCCTTGGACCAGCCAGCCCATAGTCATGAAGCCTGAGCTTTAGAAATAAATAGATTGATCTGTCTACTCATCCATCATCCATCCATCCACCTTGCCTCCCATATATTTGTCTATTACTTGTATATCTGTTCGCCGATCCGTCACCCATACACACATAGAATCACACATCCGTCACCCATACACACATAGAATCACACATCTGTGCGTCCTTCCTCCTATCCATCCAGCCCACTCTGCCGTCCATTCACCCATGTATCCTCTCATGCTGACGTCCACGACACATGCTTCTGTTTTTCATTCACTTGCTCATCCATCATCCAGCCAGGCCATCCATTCTCCCATCTATCCACCCATTCATTCATCCATCTTCTCACCCATCAACCGTCTAGCCACTCATCTATCTTTCCATTCTCTTATCCATCTGTCTATCCATCCATCACTGGTCCATCTATCTGCCCATCTGTGCCTTTCCTTCTATCTATCTATCCACTTATCCCCCCAGATAACCACCTCTCCCTCTCCCTCTCTCCCTCCCTCTTCCCTTTCTCTCCTCTAGCTTCTTTGTCTAATCTGTGGCTGGGGATGCCTGGAACATACAGACAGCTTTCTTGCTGCTTCTCAAAGGTCCAGACCCAGGAGGGTCCTAGGGTCCTTGAACATGCACCCTACCCAGTGCACACAGGGTGCTGCAGCAGCTGATCCAGCAACCATGGATGGTGGTGCTGAGTTGTCTCTTCTGCTCTCCGCACCTAGCTGTTTCTTCTTGCTGGCTTTTGGGAATTCTCAGGTTCCTTAGCTGAGTCCTCACCTCTGCTCCCAGAGCCGTCTGCCAAGGCCAAGTGCCACATCATCTAGCTGTCACGAGAGCCCATATCCATCTGACAGCCTAGAAGCAGCTGCGGCAAATGGCGTGCATTCTGTGGGTTCCCGTTAGCCCCACGGTCAGGTTTGTTCTTGAAGATGCAAATGCAGCGCTGGGCTGGCCGCCGCCTGAGTGGATTCACTGCGTGGTGAGGGAACACGTAGAATACCAAGTTGGATCCCCACCTTCACCCCAGAAAGTTGGCCATCCTGACCCAGTGGGTTCTCTGTCTCTGAGCCGGATTGTGGAAGATAGGCTTTCAAGAGGAAGAGAAGAGCTCCCTTAAGGGTGGCGTACCCACTGGAGCGAAGGCCGGAGTTAAGAAATACAGAAGCAGTGAAGGCTGACGTCTGGGGAATGGTGATGTCCTGACCTGACAAATTCAGGGATGCTGAGGAGAAACAGTAGGGTCACCTGTAAGGTCATATGGGGAGGGGCTGAGGGACAGGGGAGAATCCCTGACAGCTGGATGCAGGGGTGAGACATAGAAAGAAAAAGAAAACAGGAGTTGAGAGACTGGATTGAAATGAGCATAGAGTAAACCTGGACCCTACAGACAGGCGCTGGCGACAGTGAGCTGGAGACAAAGCACCATGGACTATCCCGTGATGGACTATGAAGAGGGCTGAACGCAGGGAGGAGTGGGAGGAGTAGACAGCAAGGTTCTGAGCTCGGTGTCTGACTGCAGATGCTCTGGAAGCCTCAACAAAGTCAGGGATCGAGGTGATGAGCTGTAACAGAACCATAGCAGGCTATGTCCCCCAGAGAGTCACACACTGCACCCCTGACCAGCCCCCCTCCCCAGCTACACACACACGCACGCACACTGCAGAATGTGACTGAGCATGGGGGTAGGCCCTTTTAAGGGGTAATAAAAATGGGACCACTACGGGGCCATGATGGCTATTCTTGGTTGATAACTTGACTAATTTAGAATTAACAAAAACCCAAATGGCTGGGCAAACCTGTGGGAATTTTTTTTATTCTTAAATCATTTGAAAAGACCCACTTATAGTATGGATCTTTGAGGTGGGAAGACCTTTAATCTGGCTGTGCCTTTCACTGGCAGCCTCTGTAAGGGCATAGAAGAAGAAAGCTCTCTCTGTGCCTGCTTGCTCTCACTCTTGCTAGCAAATCCATTCTTTCACTGGCATTAGAGCCTTCTTCTTTGGGATTCTGGCAAATACTGAAGACCAGCTGAGATATCCAGCCTCATGAACTGAAGCGCTACTGGATTCTTGGATGACCCTGCCATTGGTAGACAATCATTGCTAGACCAGCTGGACTACAACCTGCCAGTCGAATAAACTCTCTTTATTATTATATATATTATATATATAATATTTTATATAATATAAAATATTGTATAAATAATATTATGTAAATAATAATATAATATTATATATAACATATAATATAACATATGTATAATTATAAGTTATAATATAGATTATGAGTTCCATTAAGTTCTGATCCTCGAGAACCCTGACAGTACAGGGACTCTAATCCAACATGTCTGATGTGTATATGAGAGATTAGGGCATAGTCGTACACACAGGAGTGAAAAAAGACATGGCAGGACACAGGGAGCTGGTTGCCATGAACAAGCAGAGAGAGAAGCCTCAGAGGGAGCAGCTCTGGGATTTCCTGCCTCCAGAATCATAAGGGAAAGAGTCTTCAATGTGTAAGTCCTGCTCTGTGGTGTTCTGTTAGGTCACCTCAGCAAATATCCACACTCATTGTCCTGAACATCCTCAATCTAAATTTACAAATATTGAGGCCCCTGTGGGCTGGGGGCTTGCTCCAAGTGGCGGAGGGCACTCTGCTGTCAGTGGGCTGCTGATTGCTGGCAAGCTTCTGTTTCTCCCCATTGCCTCTCACATCCTGAAATATTGACTGCCTCCCTGTCAATCGTCTCGTTTGTTCAAACAACAGGCTGCCGTGAAAGCAAAGCAGGCTCTGTTTGTTGTTTTAAATAATGATTTTTCTCCTGGAGTCAGATTCCCTCCTCCCAAAGCATCAGGATCCTCCACCGCCTTTCAGCCTCCTTCAATCCCTGGTTCGAAGGGCCAGGCCCAAGAAAGAAATACTCTCATTGCCACACACCTAGCAGAAGACCTGTGGGACCTGTCTCTTGTGACCCTTGGAGGTGGTGGCAGGAGATTCAAGGTGGGAATTCTGTGAGGTGATTAGAAGGACAGGGACTGCATCCAAAAGCAGGCTGGACTGGAAATAGCCACTTAGGTGCTGTGAGAGGAAGCTTAAGGGTGTGAAATCAGAGGGTAGATTTTTTTTTAAACCTACTTTATTTGTGTTTCCTCAAGCCCCTACCTCCCTCCAAGGTCCCAACCCTGGGTAAGACAGAAGGTTGTTAGGGACAGGAGATGTATACCTTGGGGCAGCCCAGCAACCCAGCAACAGCAAAAGCAGCAACAAGAACCAGCAGCAGCAGCAAACACAGCAGCAACCTCCCTGAAGCATCCTCAGAAGTGTTTCTCTCTAGGAGCTTCTTCTCCTTTCTCTCTCTAAGCACCTATTTATATCGTCTCAGAGTCTGCACCAGGATGTTCTCCAGCTAGCAAAAACTACTAGTACTACTACTACACACACGTGTGCACACACACACAACACACACACACACACGAGTGTGAGGCAGTTTTTAGCTGACAAGGATCATGTGCCCTCTCGTGAGGCTGTTAACAGCTGTGGATTCCCTAATCCCACACTTGGGTTTACCACAAAAACATGTTTACACAACACAACCAAAACTTCCTTTACACAGGACTGTGAGAGAAAAGGAAAAGATATCACCAAGCGCTATGGACCTGTAGGTTCCAAGCAGGAGTCTCTCTCTTCTCTCTCTCTCTCTCTCTCTCTCTCTCTCTCTCTCTCTCTCTCTCTCTCTCCATAAAGGAAGTCTTACTGGGAAGGTCTCAGGGTGAGACCAACTGCTGGAAAGCAGCTGCCCTCTCAGCTCCCAGGGTCTTGTGTTCTTTGTCCTTGTGACTTAGTCTAAATGCTCTCAAACCTGACAGAAAACTGTGTCTCAATTTGCCCACTCAGCAAGAAAAAAAATGAATTATCTTCAAAAACAGAGTTCCCAGAGGAGGAAGCGAGCCCTGAAGGAAGACACATGTCACCAGTGAGGAGGGAATTCTGGAAGGCAAAAGAAACCCTGAGAGACTCGGAGGAAAGTCCTGAAGGAGGAGGAAGTCTTCAGGGAGGAGGAGTTCTGTGGAAAGAGGTCCTGACAGAGAGGAAGTCCTGAGGAGGGGGGAATCCTGGGGAGGAGGGAGTGATGAGGAGGGGGAGTCCTGAAGAGGGAGAAGTCCTGAGGAGGAGGGAGTCCTGAGGAGGAGGGAGTCCTGAGGAAGGGGGAGTCCCGAGGAGGGGGTTCCTGAGGGACAGTAGCCCCCCCGACAGCAGGTTTATTTTCATCCTCCATATTGCATGCTGGCCGAGTGTTCCTGTCTGTCCACTCCTCCATCCTTGACCACTGTCTTCACTGTGGGTGTTCCCTCCAGTGCTTGAAGGTGGCTGCCACATACAGGCCAGCATCTATCCAGGAAGGGCTTAGTACTTCTCCGGCTTCCTAGACATCCCCCCATCCTCCACGGGAAGCTCAGTGGCCCAGTGAGGTCCCATGCTAAGTCAGTAAGAGGTAAGTGAATAACGGACGAGCCCCCATCACATGAGAGGGGGCTCTTCTCAAGAGAAGTGGGGGTTCTGTTAGAAAGCAGGGGAGCGTGCAGGAGCACCTGGGACTGGGAGACAGCTCTGCCTCGCCCTGAACACTGACCTCTTTTTCTGTTGAGCAGCCTCCTATGAGGGGGTTTGGAGAAGGAGATTTGGACGCTAATGATGTAACACAGGGTCTCTGTTAGTGGGTAAGTGCTACACTGGTGAGCTTCACCCTCAGTCCAAGAGTGTCACCTGCATCAGAGGCCACCTCACCTCAGCCCCTCATGACAGGCTCTCAGTCTCAGTGCCCCAGTATTGGCAAGAGCCCTCTGCAGTCAGCCTGAGCAGAACAAAAGGTATCTTCTGGCCAGTCAAAAGTTGTGCAGTTCCAATGGCTGCTTAGAGCCCCTTGGGGAAAGGGCTGTGGCCATGGGGGCTGTAAAGCTTCCCCAGGGATGCCACGTGGCCTGGGAAATGTGCCTATTGAAGAGAATGCATACAAACTTACCAACCCGGGCTGGTAGCAGCCCAACGGAAGTGTTCAGAATGTAAGCACTATTTGGGTTGTTGCGACTAGAGCAGCCATGAGTCTGTGGCAAATGGTGGAAGTTTGGAGCAAAGGTGTGATTTGGGGGACGGCCTTGCAGGCTCTATCCAGGCTAAGGTGAAGTACAGAAAGAGAGCTGGTTGCATCTTGTTGGTAAGCTTCCCAGCAAGATGGAGAGACTGGAGTAGGAGGGGGTCAGAACCAGTGAATAGGGGACGCTTGGGTCAGAGCTTACACCAACTTTCTCTAGACACTGTCAGATGCCTACACGGACTGTGAATCCTGTGAGCTGCATATAAGATGCTCATTTGTGGCTAGTGCTTCAACTGCCCTTCCTCAGTCACACAGGAGCCCCTACCTTGCATTTTACATATATCCATGGCAACCACTAGAAGTAGTTTGGGGTTCCTTTTCGTACTCCTCCGTTTGCATAAAAGTGGGTCATATCTCTTTGTCTACCCGGGAAGAGTAACCATAAACAGGATAGCCACAACAGGAAATGCAATGCTTAAGCCAGAGATGATGAATGCTAACGTATGTGCCGTAACTCAGCCCGCCTCTGCCTGTGGCAGACATATGCAATCAATCGCTGAACTCTCCATGCCTTCCCTAGCAACCCAGTCACAGTCCGAGAAACTCTCAAAATGGTGCTTGTTGTGTTTTACATTAATAAACTCATTTCCTTTGCTAAGGAGCAGAACAACATAAATAATGGAGCCGAAGCGTGTGTCACTGTGTAAATATCCGGGACCCTGGAGATTCAGCTCAATAGTCTTATTATCAGCCTGTTTTTGTTTAAATGTAAGCAATAAATATTTTGCAGATTATTAATGGAAAAGCAAGCTTAAGAATTGCAGCTATTACTGATCAATTGGACGGAATAATTACTACAATCACTGAGTAATTCAATCCTTCCTGGCCCGACATGGCGATGTATGAGGCTGGCAGCGCCTTGCCTCAACAGAGTCCCGGAACCAGAAAGAAGCAGTTATTGAATTCCCAGGCAGCCCAGCTGGTGACAACCCAGCTTGTCCACCTAGTCTCTGCCCAGGGTCTCTGCTCCGAGAAGCTGCCTCTGAAATTCTCACTAGTTGTTTTGTTTTGTTTTGTTTTGTTTTGTTTTGTTTTGTTTTGGACTATTTTGGTTACAGAAGACAAAAACCTGACTCTAAAAAAGTGTGAGCAAAATCAACTGAATTTATTAGCTCTTGAAAGTGAAGCTCTCGGTGGGATCATGCCTTGTTTGATAGAGTGTTTACCTGGCATTCACGGAGCCCTGGGTTTGAATCTGGGTATGATAGTATGTGCCTGCCATCCCAGCACCCAGGAGGTAGAAATAGGATGAAAAGTTCAAGGTCATCCTTGACCACATGAAGAATTTGAGGCCATGAGGCCTTGCCAAAAAAATAATAATAACTGGAAGAGAATAACTATGCCAGTCTGCCTTCTGGATTTCTGGATATATGCTGCGTTATGAGACAAGGGGCTGTGGACTTGGTGGTCCAGATGGCTTAGGGTGTAGACTGCTCTCAAAGATCTGACCAGAACCAACAGAGCCAGCCTTCCTGCACACTTGCTTCTTACTCCTGCTGTGCCTCAACAGGCTTTGGTGTAGACATGTCATGGGGGCCTGTTTACCTTCATACTTACTGCATGTATGTCTGCTGTGTGTCCGCTATTGAAAGGATGAGGATCAAAGGCAGCCGTGTAGATGGCATGTCAAGACTATGACCACCCTCCTGCATGGATGATAGAAGCACAGATAGGAAATTTACTTCAAGCTGCAATAAAGACTGTGAAGAAGAGTTAAAAGAGTGTTGATAGGAGAGTAACGGAGGCAGGACAGACCAAAAGCCATTATTTGATAAAGACACCCAGAGAGGGCATCTCAGGAAAGGTGTTGGAGATGATACCATGGAGAGAGGAAGAACACGCTAAACCTTAAGAACCAGAGTGACATGAGGCATGGTGGAAAGGGCCAGGGATCCCAGCACCCAGGAGGCCGAGGAAGAAGAATGGTACATTTAGGGCCAACTTGGACAAAATAGATATAGCTCATAGAACTAAGGGCTAGTGGTGCAGCTCAGTGGTAGAGCACTTGACTAGCATGCATGATACCCTGTAAGTTTGGTCACACAAACACACACACATGCAAAGGTCAGAGACACAGCAAACTCCATGTACAGTGGCACCATAGAGACTTCTGCAGTAACTCGCCTGTAAGCTGGGCCATAGGTGGGTAGCATGCTAACGCACAGGCTCAAATGTGAAAGAGAATCAATATGTTTAATACATTCTCCCTTCTGGGAGCAAGAGCAGTGTGAGAACTCTTTAAGATTTTATTTTATTTTTTAAAGTATGTGTGTCTGTCTCTGTCTGTCTGTGTGTGTGTGTGTCTGTATATCTGTATCTCTGTGTGTGTGTCCATGTGTGTCTGGGTGTATGTGTCTGTGTCTGTCTGTGTGTGTTTCTCTCTATGTGATTCTGTGATTGTGTCTGTGTCTATGTATGTACCCGTGTGTGTGTGTGTGTGTGTGTGTGTGTGTGTGTTGCATGCAGGTACCTGCAGGGATCAAAAGAGGGCATCCCCAGGAACTGGAGTTAACAGGAGATTTTGAGCCATCCAGTGTGGGTGCTGGGAATTAAACCCAGGTCCCCTACAAAAGCACTATGAGCTCTTAAATGCTGAGCCACCTCTCCTGCTCCAGTCATCAGGCTCTAAAATCCTAGCAGTACTCTGGAAAGATGGTCCCAGTGAGGGAAGTCACTGCTGGGCCTGAGGACCTCAGTTTAGTCCCTGGCGCCTGTGTGGTAGAGAGAACCACCACTAGCATGTTGTCCTCTGGCATCTGTGAACCTGCTGTGGCACACACGCACCCCACCCCACATAAACAGATGTAATTTAATTTTTTAATGAAACAAGATTCTTCTGGTGTTGTGTGTAGTAGCAAAACTACAGGCCTTTAGGAGGCAAAAGCAAGAGGATCACAATTGCAGGCCAGCCTAGGCTATGTGAAAGATCCTGCCTCTGAAACGCAAAATATAACAAAAAGTATCGTGGTAACAGCTATGTGTAGCAGCTGGGGGAGTGCTGCAGGGCACAGGTTAGATTGTCTGTTCCCTTCCATCTCTTCGTCCAGTGACCTCCTTGTCTCATCGGCAGCTCAGCATCAGCCACACTGGAGGTTTTCAACACAGAGAGCAGATTCTGTTTGTTCGTTCTGAGAGCCCAGCGATGTGCACTGACCAGAACACCACTGATTTTGGGGCCTCTCTATGACTACACTGGATGGGCAAGGTCACCTGTCTGACTGCATCACCTCTTCTCCCCTAATCCTGCCTGTTGTAGCCACTCTAGTCCTCTGGCCAGTCAGCTCATAGGCTGGTCATGCTGCTGGCTTTAGGCTCTCCTGCTGGCTGTTCTTCTTCTAAGCATCTGTAGGCCCAGATCCTTAATTCCCTCAGGGCTTTACTGAGATACTCTCTCCTCCACTAACTGTGCAAACACTGCCAGGCCTCCTCCTGATCTGCCTTCCTCAGCAGTACGGGGTACAATCTCTCTTGAGGTGTCTTACTAATTTACCATTCCTGTTCTCTCACACCTGAACTGCAGAATGTCAGCACCAAAGGAAAAAGGGGAGCCATCCTTTTATACCCAGCTCTTTAAGCTATGCCTGGCACATACTAGGTGGCTGCTCAGTTTTTAGTGAATGAACGAATGAATGGCCTAGTTGATTTTCTCTTTTTACTGGAATGGACCCATCTGTATGGGGTTGTCTATCTAAAACAATGATAGACAGTCAAGGTCCAGGAGGCCTTGCTACACATGAAGGAACCAAGTAAAACCTGTGATAGTCATCTTCCCATTACTATGAGAAAACACCTAGATAACCAACTGATAATGATGAAAGGCTTATTTTGATTCATGATCTCAGAGGTTTCGATCCATGGTCACTCGGCTCTGTTGACATTGGGCCTGTGTCGCTGCATCAAAACGGACAGGGTAAACTGCTCATCTTATAACACTGCTTAGAGCCAATCATGGGCCCAGGGACCAGTAGGGAGGCTCTGGGAAGGGCATGCTCTTCTTCTGTAGCAATCATGTGACCATGTCAACACCGTACCTCATTAAGCAAACTGCTCCCCTGCCCCTCCCCGCAGCTTTTTAATGTCTAATGTCATCACTGTGCTGCAAAGCTTGGGATGCTACCAGTGAGCCTCATCTGCACGGGACACTCTTCCCTGGAGGCCACAGAGCCATCTCCCAGCATGTTACATGGAGGGATCAGAGGAGTGATGCCATGCCCGGTGGGACTTGTCTATTCTTTGCACTTTTTAATATTTTTTCTTAATTTTTACTTTTACTGAAATAATACATGCACATGATTTAAAAATCAAAGCCTATAAGTAGCTGTAATTGAAAATGCCGGTGCTGTCTCCTCCCGGCTTCTCCCGTGATTCCAGCTCCCTGGAGCCCGGCACTTCCCCCACCTGCAGCCAGCACACTGACTTCTTCCCTCCTGACTTGAAATCACTGGGATATTGCTGTTTATCAGTGTCCATTTTCAAAATCAGCTCTTGGTACCCTGTGATGACAGTGGATAAATTTTGGCCTTTCACACTCACACCCAACCCTAACCCAAGCCTTAATCCTAAACCTCCCAAGGCACAGAAATACATCACGTGATGAGAGTGTGTTACAAGAACTGTGTGGTTAGGTGGTTTCATCCGTCACTGTCCCGGAGCGCTGTCATCCAAACCTCGGTTCTGTGAGTGGCCTCCTTCTGGATAATAAACAGCACAGGCCTGAGGCTGCTGCTGGTGCGGTCTAAAGACTTTCTCCAATACGTAGAAGGAATCTGCTCTAAAACAGTAATGAAAAAGCATTTATGGCAGATACACAGCCAGTAACGTAGTTATTGTCATGGTTGACCATGAGACACTATGCATGATGACATGTGCTGTGTCTTTTTATCACGTGTATTTATGAGTACATGTGACACAGTGCCTATGTGGAGGTCAGAGGGCAATCTCCAGAAGTGAGCTCTCTTCTTTAACCATGTGAGTTCCAGGGTTCAAATCCTGGTCTTTGGGCTTGGCCATAGCCACCTTCTACCCACTGAGCTGTCTCACTGAGCCTCATACAAACATGCCCGTTTGTTTGTTTGTTTGTTTGTTTGTTTGTTTGTTTGTTTGTTTTCTTAGCACTGGGGATTGAACCCAGGTTCCTTCAAACACCAGGCAAGTGCTTTGCCTCTAAGTTACATCCTTAGCCCTGCTCTATACTTTCTCTACGGCTTGATGACATTGGTGTCACCACCAGCACGGGGCAAGCATCACGACACTGTGCTAGACATTTCTCAGCCCTGCCAGACTCTTTCAGAACTGGAGTTGACTGTGTAATCTGCCATGTATCACACCATTGCTCAGTGTGCAGCTGTAAGGTGGATCACATGCCTCAGTTTCAGTCAACAGTCAGAGCTGATGTGTGTTAAAATCCGCCTTGGCTGGAGAGCCAGAAGTCAGCCCAGGTTCTCCCACAATGCCGCTGTCTTAGTCACCTTTATGTCGCTATGACAAAGAGATGAGGCAATCAGTTTAGGAGAGAGAGAGGTTATCTTGACTCACAGTCCAGTGGTTTAGGGGCTTGGGGTGAGACAGGCCGTCATGGAGGGAACACATGACAAGGAGCAAAAAGTAAATAAACATGAGGAATCTGGAATCCCACTTGTCCCTCTTTGGGACATAACCTCCGTGGACTAAAGTCCTCCCAACAGGCCACACCTCTCAAGGATGTCAGTGGCCTTGTAGCCCCCATCTCACAGGCCTTTAAGAGATGTTTGAGATGCCAGCTGCAGAAGCTAGCTTCTTCTGTACTGCTCCCACTGTGTGCTAGGAAGGAAGGGAACCAGAGGCTGAGAAAAACAGGGAATCACAATGGAAGAGGCAGCCTCCCCAAGGGGGAGGACCGTAGGCTGGGCCCTGCAGGATGAATGACAAGGAGTAAGGAAACCTTGGAGGAGCTGAAGTAGGGCTTCTGCTGTCCGTGAGGACAGAAATCAGGCTGTAGCATCCAGGGTTATCTCAGTGGCTGCTGCAGTGAGACACAAAGCTCCAAGAAGAAGATGCTATCTCATAGGATGGATACTATGGCCGAAGGTGGCAGATGAGACAGAACTGGAAGGGTACTTCCTGGCACAGGAACCAGCCTAGCAGAAACCCAGAGGCCGGAGAGCTTCCCAAATGTATGTCCTTATTGCTGCATCCATATCTGCATTCTATCATAGCCTTCAGGGCTTTGGATGAAACCGTACCCTGTTTTTCCCTCCACCATCATCCCAGACCCTGCCAGGTCTCCTCACTTTCCTCCTGCCCATTCCCCACTCCCCACCTTCCTTCCTCACATAACCTTACATATGGGCTGTCTCCACCAGTCTGGAGTTGTGAGTCCCACCACTCTTTCTCCATGTGCTGTGGGGTGTTCCGACCACCCACAGCCCTCACCCAGACCCATCCAGTCACATGCTGTTAAAACAGGACTGTATCCCTTCCACAGAAGATAGCATAGCCTTCATAAGCTTAAAAAACATTTCGGTGCTCGGGGCTGGAGAGATGGCTCAGGGGTTAAGAGCACTGGCTGCTCTTCCACAGGTCCTGAGTTCAGTTCGCAGCAACCACATGGTGGCTCACAACCATCTATAAAAAGATCTGGTGCCCTCTTCTGATATGCAGGTGCACGTGCAGACAGAACATTGTGTATGTAATAAATAAATGAACCTTTAAAAAGGCAGTTTGGGTGTTGTGGTTTGGATGAGAACGGCCCCTATAGGCTCCTATAGGTTTGAATACTTGGTGCCCAGTTGGTGGAACTGTTTGGAAAGGTTAGGAGGTGTGGCCTTATTGGAGGAGGTGTGTCTCTGGGGGTGAACTTTAAAAGACCCCTATCTTCTAAAACCTTTAAATAAGGTTTTTAAAGATACCTCGGTAGGTATCCCAGTGTGTTCTCCGCCTTCGAGCTGTGAGCTTTTCCTCCCATCATGTTTTCACGCCACCCTCAAGAGCTCTAACCCTCTGGACCACTTTCCAAAGCCCGTCTTTTATAAGTTGCCTTAACCGCCGTGTTTGGTCACAGCAAGAAACTGAGACAGAGGGTTTTGACCTCACCCTCATCATTCACCTTCTCTGAGGCAAGCATGTGGGAGCCCAGGGGTCCTCAGAAGTCTCCATCTTCATGGTGCAGGAGCTGCTCTGGGTCCCACCAGCAGAATTCCTTCACCCTTGCAGCCTGGCTAGACCCCAGAGCCAGCTCCTCAAGAGCCTGGCTCCAGAGACACCCATGAACTCACTTGTCTCTTCTCACCCTATCAGCTGCTTTACCTCTCTGAGCCTCTGCCTACTCATCTGTGAAATGGTGCCACTAACCAGGACTCCTTCTAGATCTGTTGCTTGGAATAAGACAAGGCGTTAGTGGGAAAGAGCCTGGTCCCAAGCAGATGCCTGGGGCAGAGGGTGCCAATACCTCCCCCATCCTCCTTCCTTTCTCTTCCTCTTTCCTTTCTTTTTTCTTTTCTCCTCCTTTTTCTTCTCCTTCCTCTCATCCCTCTCCTCCTTCCTTTCCTTTCCCCTTCTTCCCCTTCTCCTCCCCCCTCTCCTCCTCCTCACCACAATTGTCAGGAGCTCTCTGAAACACCCTCATCAACTTCTCTGTTCCACTCTCCAAAGCCACCTCAGTACTGGGCTCTCTGCCTGGTGTAACACGAGCATCTCACAGGCATTTCTCAGGACACCCTTCCTGTGGAGAAAGCTTTGGCATCTGTAGGATGTATTCCGTTCCCTCAGAAGGACAGTCAACTCAGAGGAGAGGACTCCCTCTCAGCGGGAAAGGCCCGCTTCCTCCTCCCTTGGTCTTTTTTCTATTCCACTGGGTTGGGAGGCTGGAGTACCAACAGCTCCACCATCGGGAGAGTCAGTGAGTTGGTTGTCCACCGTGCCAGAGCAGATGACTGGGTGAGGGGGTGGGTGAGTGTGTGCTTGGAAGGGTGGGTGGGTAGGTGAAGAGAGGCATGAATGAGAGGAAAGGGAGGGATTGGATGTGGTGAGTGGCTCCTCCTTCAGCCTTAATGGGCTACCACAATTTTCCAAACTCCCTCCTACAGTGCCTCCGTATCCCCTCTGATATTCACAGATGCTCTTCAAGGGCTGCAGGCTAGTTCAGACATGGCAAGACGCAAACAGCAAAAAGAAACTCAACATGCAGGCCTTTGTCAGAGGTTGTGTGTGGTTGACAGACAATGAAGATGGAGCTGTGGAAGGTCATTGGGCCATCAGACCACAGTTCGAATCAGACCCAGATTGATGGAGAAGAACCTTCGGGAATGGAAGCAGCCTGAGGCAGGATCAGCAGAACTTCCCAGGAGCGCCCACGTCAAAGGTGGCCAGCAGGAGAGGTCCAGCTCTGCCAGGAGACCTGTCATGCTGACTGGGACAATCCAAAACAATCGGGCTCTGTCAAGCGCATCAGTGAGCCCCTAAGTCAGTCACACTTCCCGTACTGAGAAGAAAGTGGAGGCAGGTTCTCCTGACAGACAGGAGAGAGTTCTTTCGGCGGCTGCTTTCTGTAGTTCTGAGACTTGGGACACAGAATGGCTTGTGAAGTTGCCAAGGATAAAGAATTCCCTTGAAGTGAGAGTACCTCAAATTCATCGGGCGGGGCAACCTCACGTCCGTCAGATGGTGGAACCTTGGTGCTTAGCGTGGCTTTAAGAGGCGTTGAACTCAACAGCCTGAGTTCCAAAGGTCAAGAAGGCAGAGGGAGAGCTGGTGTGTGGCTCTTTTGGTAGAGTGCTCGCCTCGAATGCAGGAAGCTGTGTGCTTTATCCCCAGCACTGCATAAGCCAGGCATGGTGGTGCACGCCTGTGCGGTGGGAGAATGAGAAGTTCAGTGTGTCCTTGGCTGTATCTCGAGTTCAAGGCCAGCCTACACAACACCAGACACCAGACACCGTCACTAAAGGGAAGTTAGGAAGGAAGGAGAGAGAGAGGGAAGGAAGGAAGGAAGGAAGGAAGGAAGGAAGGAAGGAAGGAAGGAAGGAAGGAAGAAGAGGACGGGGGAGGGAGGGAGGTGAAGAGAAGGAGGGAGAAAGGGCGGACGGAGGGAAGGAGGAGAGGAAAGGGTATGCGCAGAGGCAAAGCTAGTACAAATTAAATAGACACAGAATGTCAGCCTTTGTATTTACGCTCTCCTGTGTGCATTGCACTGCCGTGAGAGCTGTCCCCACTTATCTCTGAGCCGCTCTACCTGGGCCCTGGAGTCAGGAGCTGTGTCCTCCTCTTGTAGCCAATGCTAAACGAGCCACCCTCAAATACAGTGAGCCCTCATGCCAGGTACTGACCCAAGCAATTCCGACTCCATTAATTTAATCTTTCCACACGGGAAAGTAACGGTGTCTCAGAGAGGTGAAGTGATTGGTGTGAGGCCGCACAGCCAGCAGGTAGCAAACCCACATCTGAACTTGGGTCTGACTCTTTCACGGCCTCTGGCAGCCAGCGGGCTGAGTTGTCCCTTTTGTCTTATCTACAGCAAGGCCTCATGCCGCACACACCCCCACACACACTCACACATAGGTTGTTCAGAACAGGCTCTATGTCATAAGGAGGAGCGGGCTGAGGGAATGGAGAGCAGGCAATGATTCTCAGCTCCCCTCCCCCAGCCCCTTTAACTGCCTGTGTTCACTGAGGGACAAATCATAGCTGTTTTCATTTGTGTTTCTAGCACAATAAAAGGAAAAGTTATGCCGGCAATCTGTTTAAAAGCTCGTGCAATCCTAGAATTTGAGCTGATGGATTTCTGGCGTTCGCACATCCTGTGGACATGAGGATGCCAACCACGGAGGACCAAGGGCTTCTGAAGCTGTTGTTATTAATCATGCAGGTGGCCAAGGGCCCTGAGGACCGACGCAGCCTTCACTGCCTCCTGCAGGGCCTTAGGTCAGCTGCTGTCTTCATTGTTAGGGTCCATGGTAGCCTGGCCAGTGTCTCCAGTCTCCTCGCTCCCAGGCTCCAACCCCAACCACGGGCTCCCTGAGAGTGCTGCACTTTTGATCCTGTGGGCTCCAGAGTCTTCAAGCCCTGTCTCCCCACTTCTGTCCTGTCTGCTCCCCTGCTCGCCCCTTCTTGTCCACTCTGGGAGGCCAGTGGCTTTCACCGGTTCCCATCAGGGCAATATCCCCAGAGCCTATCACAGCACCTAGTCCACAGTAGGTACTTAATAAATGCTCAGTAAATCTTCAAAGGTCACACCCCAGGAAACAACCATCCCCCTAGGGGAGGTCCCTTCCTCTTCCTCTCCCACTTCTCCTCTGGTGGTAGGTTTGCCTCCCTTTGCCATCTTTTTTCTCATTTTTTGCTTCCTTTCTCTAATCTCTTGGGGATGACTTCACCACCCTCAGGTCCTGGAACATCTCAGGGAGGAGTATGCATTCCCGTTCTGCCTCGAGGCCAACTCTCTAAGCCTCAGTTTTTTCTTCTGTGCAATGGGCACAGCACACCCACTCCGTGCACCACAAGGCCAGGATGGGAGGAATGAAGCAAAGGTGGTGTCACTCGGGCATCCCCATGCCCAGGAAGACCAGAGTCCCTGGAAGCCCCTGAGTGCGTGCGGGTGACAGGCTGCAGCCTTTGTTCTCCGCTTCTGGGGGAGGCAAGCGTCCCCTCAGAGTCTCAGCCCCAGATGCCGACTGTCAGTGAGACCGACAGTTCCATTAGGCAGCTGCCCGCTCTGCCTGTGAGTGATTAAAATGTCACCATCTATCCAACGCTCTATGCATCATCTCGCCAGGCTGGCACTCCATCAAGGGCTGCGTGAGTGTGAGCCATTCTTGCCGTCTTCCTCGGGTTGCCCCGAGGCCGAGTAGGCAGAAGCATGTGTGCAGAGATCCAGGAGGTCTTGGAAATAAGCACTAGGCGAGGTTTGAAGTGGGATCCGGGGTTCGAACACAGGATGGAAGCGGGGGGGGGGGGGTCCCAGTGGCACTGAAGCTGAGCTTGGGACCATGTGTCTGCCACTCGTCCTTCTCCCGGGGCCACAGTTGAGCGCAGGTCACCTGAGCCTCCCAGGTCTGTACTCTTCCAAGCAAACATTCCTCCTGGATCTATTTACTTCCACCGAGGGCTGTGGCTCCTTTGGTTTACACAGGCAAGGTCTTGCATGGGGTGTGGTATACAGTAGGTGTCACAAAGTGCTGATTGAGTCCAGGAAGTGGCAATCAGGGTTGTGAGGTCCCAGGCCACAGGTCCCATGGGGAACTTAGCACTGAGTTCTCCTGCCCCTCATTTAAAGCTATCAAAACAGACACAGAAACAGCAATGATGAGAATGGCTGGTATCCACTCTTTACAGAGTAGCAGGCACTGTGCTAAGGACATCATACTTGAAATGGTGTCTTCATCATGGATGTGCTCCCAGAAACCCTGAATTCTATTTAAAAAAAAAAAAAGTAAGTCCAGGCACCCAAAATACCAAGGCTCATGAGAACAGGATTCCCGAGGTTGGGGAGTTCTGAACCTGGGACCCACTCAGAAGCTACTAGAGTCATGGAAGCATCCTGATGAGGCTGAGTCTATGTGGAGTCCCCCACCCCATCCTCACCCCCACCACCACCCCATCTATCTTCTTCAAGTCACCCATAAAGATGCCTTTACAGATTTAGGCTGTCTCCTTTGGGATGTTGATCTAGAGGCCATTCCCTCCTTATAGAGACTGTTGGCATCACAATTTTAAAAAACCAGACCCAGGCAGCCCCGTTTGTCATCCACACATTGTTTCCTATAATGAGATGCGACTTCCGGGTTTCTCCTCTTACCACAGATCTCTAGGATGACTCAATAGCACAGGGCACACAGAGCCTCATGCAGTGCCTTGCAGCATCTACTGCCTGCAATAGAAAGACAGGTGTGTGTGTGTGTGTGTGTGTGTGTGTGTGTGTGTATGTGTGTGTGTGTTGCTGGGGAATGAAGCCTGGAGCCTTGAACCTGCTAAGGAGGCACTTGCCACGGAGCCACACCTCCAACCCCTCACTGGGGGATTCTAGGCAAGCACTCTACCACTGAGCCACACCCTAGCTAAGTCATGCCTTTACATGTGGGGAAACCTCACCCCATACTGTTCCCAACTATGAATGTAAAAAGAAAGGTGGCCCGAGCTCTTGGCTTCCTGATTCCGATCTCGTGCCGACCAGCCATCCAAGAGACCGACTCTCTTTGCCCTGTTTATAGCAAACAGACCATATCTCCTTTGAATGCTCATAGCAGCTTAAAGAGACAGGTGCTGCTAGAGTCATCCTCACTGTTCAGATTGGAATGCCAAGGCTTAGGGAGGTTGAGTTGCTTGCTTGGTAGCATTAATAGGCAAAGCAAGAACATGAAGACAGACCTGCTCAGACCTGTGGCCCAGATTCCCCTTCCCCCACTGCTATGATGGCCGCATGCCTGCCATGTCCGTTGTCGCCTAAGGCCAGCAGCTGGGTCCTTTCCGTAGCCCCAGCTCAAGCCAGGCAATCAGAAAACGTGAGGGAGAGGCTGTCATGCCAGAGTCGGCTCACCTGGAAAATCACACAGAGCTGGCAGGGGAAGGCAGCCACGTGCCTGGGGAGAGAGAGTCTGCCACTTATGGAGAGCATGGCTCGGATGGTAGCTGGTACACACAGCATCCTGGAAGCCAGCGTGCTCTGGCCCATCGCGCATGTCCGCAGCACCCCTGCAGCCGATCTTCAGCTGCCCCTGGCTCTCAGCTGCTGGGGCAGAAGTTCAAATGCCTCTGGACTCTGTACCAGCAGCCCTCCCAGGGACTCTGGGAGCTGAAGGAAGGACAGTGTTGGGTCAGGAAACAGATGGAGCCAGTAAAAGTGCACCCCTCCCCCACTCAGTGTGGTTTCCACCAGGGACACCCACTGAAGCCCTCCAGCAACTCCTTAGGTCCTCTTGCAGACCTTGAAATTTGGGTTCTTCCCCTTTGCACTAGAGCAGATCTCTCTCTCTCTCTCTCTCTCTCTCTCTCTCTCTCTCTCTCCCTCCCTCTCTCTCTCTCTCTTCCCCAGTATTTCTTAGCTAGAAAGTGCGGTAACAAGTCCTGGCTCAGCATACTTGATTCATCAAAAGTAGAGAGAGGGTATCTGGTTTTTGCACAGGCTCCAAAATATTTGCTTTCTTCTTGGCCTTGCTTCCTCTCCTCCCCTTCTCTGCTTCTCTCTCCCTCTCTCCTACCTGTCCTTTCTCCACCTTTGAGCTGTCCAGCTGGGATTGGCAGCTGGAGGGCTCCAGGTGTTCCCATGTGAGAAACTGGCTTCCCTGAGGCTTCCAACGGACAGCAGGCTACAGACAGCCCTGGGAGCTGGGCTATGGCCAGTGAACTGTGGATGACACTGGATGTCCATGTTTATAGCCCAGCTTGTCTTGAATGGGGAGCCCAGTGGACAGGATAGGCCACAGGGTGACCTAACAGTGCCGGTGATCTGTAAATGGAGCCGGTGTCAGTGCTGGGGTCCTGCCTGGTAGTGGCTACTCTGGGATGTTGCCCATTAGAGAGTCCAGCCCCTCCCCTTCCTCAGGCTCTGTCATTGCCTGCCGGGCACTGTCTTGGCTTGGTCAGAGAGTCCAGCCTCTGCCCATGCCAGAACCACCAGTGTCAAGGCGTGCTTCCAAACAACCAGATGGCCTCGCAGGATTTATATGCCCAAGTTCACGCCACTGGCAAGAGATGAGAAATGTGAACCTCTAAGAAATGGCTCAGAAAGGGGGCCCAAGGGTTCTGGTGCAGATTGCACCTTCTGTGACATGAGAGAGAGGAAGGGAGAGAGAGAAAAAAAAGTGATTTTCCTGCCCTGCAACGAGATTAGAAGTTTTATCTTTTGGGACAAGTGCCAGCTCCCTGACATAAGCAAATTAGCTCAACCTCTGATCACTCAAAGTGTCAGCCTGCCAAAAGCTTGTCAAAAAATTCAGATTCTCGGGCCCTACCCAGGACCGCTAACCTGATCCCAGGAGACCCCAGTACTGATGACAGCTAAGTGCGTTGAGATGGACGAGTTTAGCAAGGAGGAGCCTGAGCCTCAGGGTGGAGAAATGAGTGGCCTTCCGTGGCTGAGCCAGGTGAACCGAGCCGAGGCACAAAACTGTCCAGCGGCCTCCCAGGGCCAGGTGCAGGGCTGTCTTTGACAAACGCTTCTTCAGGAAGCCAGAGGTGAAGAGCAAAGAGGGAAGATGGCTCATGTTAGGGACAGACTTGTACCCCTGGCTGGGACCGGCCTGGATTTCAATATCCGACAAGCACAAGGAGTTATCCTCAACCTCTTGTAGGAGGATGTTTGCCCCCCCCATTGCTGGCATTCCTGTGGGGCATGGCGGGGGGGATCAGACTACTGCCCCTGCTGAGTCAGCTTTCCTTCACATAGATGCAGAAACTGATGGGTTGAGTAGAAAAAGGATATAAAGAGGAAGTGTCTCTGTGTGTGTATGTGTGTATGTGTGTGTGTGTGTGTGTGTGTGTGTGTCTGTCTGTCTGTCTGTCTCTTTGTCTCTTTCAGTGTCTCTTTCAAAACCCATGGGGCTGGGGGCAGGGTGAGAGAAGGCATTGCTCCCAGGGTGTTTCCAAGCACCCAGCCAGTGTTCCCAGGTAGGAGATTTGCAGAAATAGGAACTCCGCAGTGGCTCTGTGCACAGGGCCTCACCTACCTGCAGAGCCGCAAGACAGGTGGGTGAGATTATCCTGAGAGCACAGGCCTGGAGCACTGAGCCGGGGCAGCAGGCGTCGAGGACAGGACTGCTGTCTCCGATAGAGCCCTTCCACGGCAGTCTAGATAGCAGCCTTGAAGAGTGCAGCAGGGCTGTTAGCCTGTTTCCGGCCCAGTGCGCACGTTAGGACTTTAAAAATACAATTTGTCCCCCTCTGTAGCGCCTTGCCTTAATATCTGTCTCCCCGAGACACTGGAGCTATTTTTGTCTGTTGCCTGTTGTTCTGGGTGGATCAGCCCTCCCCAGTCCTGCACAAGGAGAGGAGTCCTTACATAATTTTCACCTTACATGAAGCTTTGGCACAACCCCTCCCCCTCCCCCAACACTCACCCAAGTCGCCCTCCGAAGCCCATGCTCTTCATCTAGTCCATCCATTTGGTCACCTGTTGGGCACAGTGACCAAATACAGGGTGTCCCTGAGATGGCTCCCTAGGGCCAACACTCAGCGTTCTGGTCCGCCAAGCCAGAGCCCATGACATGTATGACATTCCACGGCGTCATCTCTGTCCTAGCTCCAGCCTGGAAATGGACCGGTGACCGTCCTGCATGCTCAGAGGGAAGCTAGCTGGCTCCTTTGGTAAAGTGTCTGCCTGGGCCTGAGTTTGATCCCCAACACCCACACGCAAGTATGGTGTGTGCTGGCTCGCGTTTGTCAGCACAGTGCTAGGACGCGGCCTCTATCCGCTGGCTTCTTTCCCTTTGCCTTACCACCTCCTGCCCGGCAGCAAGACCCCTCCGTGGAGCTCTATCACTCTCTGCAGATGCCTACTGCCATCTTCATCCATTTATTAGTCAGAGGGCATTTGGGCCATTCCCACCTGTCGGCTCCTGTGAATGCCACTCTAAACATTGCACGCACGTCTCCAATTCCGTTCTACTTTTTCCTTATAAATGTGTTTCCATGGAAACAACTAAGTATTGGCGACAATAGCCAGAGTTGGAGGACAATGTTCTTTTTGTTCTTTTTTTTTTTTTTTTTTAAAGGATGGGTATGTGGAGAAAGATAGAAAGATACTAACAATTAGCGGCTCATCTCTCAGCTGCAATGAAGTGCCTCGCAGCAAGCAACGTGCAGGCCCGTGAGATGGCTCAGTGGGTAAAGGCACGTGCTGCCTCGTCCTGTGACATTTCAGTTCCTGGTGGTGGTAGAGAATGGACCCCTGATGGTTGTCCTGTGAGCTCCACACATGTACTGTGGTGTATACACACACTCTCTTACATACATATACACCTACCCCAAATAAATAAATGTAAGAAAATAAATGTCTTAAAGCAGCTATAAAAACATAGGACTTATTTGGGCCTATGGTTGAGGAGATACACTCCATCATGGCTGCCAACGTGGGGCAGGAAGGCAAGGAAATTGCTCAAAGCCGCAGCCAGGAGGCAGGGAGAGGTGGCTGTTGGTGCTAGCCCTAGCTCTCCCCTTTCTTTGCAGTGTAGGACCCCAGCCCAAAGGTTGGTACCGCCAACAATGAGGGAGGGTCCTCCCATGGGGGTCAAACTAGTCCAGATAATCTCTAAAAGATGCGCTGAGGTTGGTCCCCAAGATGATTCTAGATCCTGTTGGTATTGAGAATCAATATTGACCATCACAAGACCCAGCTCATTCAGAGCTTTTGCAAAGAGAAGAACCCAGGACTCCCTGGGGATGACATCATTGCTCTGCGGTCTCTTAGAGAGAGCCAGGAGATACAATTTCTCATGGCTCCCATTTTAGTCAACTTCTGCTTAGTTGTGACCAAATACCCAAGGAAAGCAACCTTAAGAGGGGACTTATTGCGGCTCAGTTTCAGAGGGTTTAGTAAGGACACGAGTCCCTGGGTCCCCTGGATGTGAGTGGAAGAACATCATGGCAGCAGAAGCTGGAAGAGGAATGCTGTTGGCTTGTGCCTGACCAGAAAGCAGAGAAAAGGGACCAGGCAAGCACTCAGCTGACTGTCTCCTTGTCCCCTTTCATTCTGTCTACCAGCCCCCAGTCCATGAGGATGGGGCTGTGGTGAGAACCAGAACTCTAAGTCACTGTAGGGCTGAGGAAATGGCTCAAACCTGAATTTGATCCCCACAACTCACATAAAAAGAAAAAAAGCTGGGCTTGGTGGTGAGGGCTTGTCATGCCTCCAAGGTAGAAGTGAGGTAGAGACAGGCAGATCGGTAGGATGCCTGGGCAAGCCAACCCAATGTCACCAGGGAACCCTGGGCCAATAGCCAGTGAGAGACCTTGTCTCAGAAGCAATAGAGCTGGCTCCACAGCCCAGATGGACCTCTAGCCTCTACATGTGTACATCTGCAAATGCACTTGCGCACAGATGAGCATACAAAAACCCATAAAAACTAAGTGACTGGGGCATTTTCAGCCATGGACACCAAAACTTAAGAGCTCCCAACGCCATTGCCCTAATCATTAGTCTGATGGTCCAGATGCAGGTTTCCAGGCCAGACCCAGAAATACCTTGCTCAGTTCCCTTCACACTTGCCACATGCACTAGCCTCTGACAGGCCTTCGGAGTTCAGAGGTTCTGCATTTTGTAGGTGAGAAATCAAAGGTTGATGACTCTCAGTGCTCATGGGCCAGGAAGTGACACAGCTAAGGTCAAGGTTTTTTTGTTTTTGTTTTTGTTTTTCATCCCAAAGTGCAGGCTGTGGGCATTTAAAAAATTCCATTCCTTCCCAGGACGGGGCTGGAGAGGTTAAGAGCACTGGCTCTTCTTCCAAAGGTTCTGAGCTCAATTCCCAGTAACCACATGGTGGCTCATAACCATCTGTAATGAGATGGCACCCTCCTTAGGCATGCAGGCACACATGCAGGCAGAATTTTGTATAAGTAATTAATTAATAAATAAATAAATAAATAAATAAATAAATAAATAAATAAATAAATATTTTTAAAAAGCCATCCCTAAGGGCTTGAGAGGTGGCTCAACAGTTCAGAGTGCTTGCTTCTCTTGCAGAGAACCTGAGATCAGTTCCCAGCACCCATGTTAGCCAGCTCACTACCACATTCAACTCTAGTTCCAGGAGATCCAGTGCCCTCTTCTGGCCTTCATGGGTGCCTGCACACATAGACACGTACACACTTGCAGATACACACATATATACATAAATGAAAATGCAATTTAAAAAGTAAATAAAATTAAAATCTACCTCAGATCCTTTATGAGGTGACAAGGAGAGATACAGCTCTCCCCAATCTCTAACTTGTTCCATTCATGACTTAATTATACATGCTGACCTGATATCAAGTCTAGTCACCCAGTCACCTACTCAGACTATCCTTCTGCTACCTAAGCTCATCAGGGTTGGCAGGCATCAAATGTCCTGGCCTACCCACTTCTTGCCTTTTGATGGCAGCCGGGATAGGTGACTGAAACGAAGGGAGAGGACAATGCTGTTGTAGCCTCCTCAGCTCTCTATGTGTTTCCTCTCGAAGGCTCTCCTGCACTCTGTGACATCAGCCCAGCTGCCGAGAGGGCAGCCTCCCTCCCATGCGCTCAGGCCTCTCTTTCCTAGCAGGTTCCCGTCATTCCAGCAGTCTGCGTTCAGTAGATCTAAACAGCTAGGGGCAGTTGATGAGGCGTGGGTCTGCATTTAGCCCTGGGAACAAACTTATTGGAGTCAGGTTGCTAAGAGAGTGGCCTCACACCATAGCACTGATGATGCAAAGCTCTTTTATGAGCAGGAAGGAGGGGAAGGGAGGGCAGGCAGAATGCACGCCCCTGTGTGTTAGTAACTTTTCTCATCCCTGGAACCGAGTACCTAACGAAATCTAAGGATGGGGATATTTTGGCTTACAGTCTGAGACAGGGATGGCATGGTGGCTGGAGCATGAGGCGGCAGTCAGGAAACAGAAAGAGATGAGCCCTGGTACTCTCTCTTCTTTCTACATCATCAGAGCCCGGATCATGGGGTGAAGGGTATGACAGGGGAGATGGCTCCGTGAGTGCTTGCTGCACAAGCATGAGGACTTGTGCTTGCATCCCAGCACCCACACAGGTCCACACAGGAACAGTGGAGGTGCACGAGGGCCCACCTCTAAGTAGTTATTGGGAGTTAACGGCTACAGGAGGATGGACAGTCCTTTTTCTTCAGGCATGAGGCTGCCGGTAAGTTGCTGCTAACCCAGCAGGTGACAGATGGACTCATGCACACGCATACAGCCCTAAAGAAACTCGGTGTGCCACCTGACAGAAGGAGGGGGATGTCAGGGTTCCAGAGAGGAGAGGAGGGGAACAAGAGAGAGGAATGTCGATGAATCTGATTTTAAAACATCGTATGCTTCTAAGAAATTGTCAGGGAATAAACTAAAAATAATTGCTTAAAAGGGGAAAAAAAAGCCAGGCTTGGCCACTCAGACACCAATGGTAACCTCAGGACTGTAGGATCTGAGACAGGGGGATGGCAGAGGCTTACTGAGTTGTCTGCCTAGCTCCAGGTACACTGGCTTTGTCTCATGGGAATAAGGTGGAGAGTGAGAGAGTGGGACACGTGATGTCCTCGTCTGGCTTCGATATGTGCACAGGCACGAGCACATTTGTACCTGCATGCACACGCTTGCACGTGAGCACACACACACACACGAAAAGAAACATAAATAAGGGCTTAATAATTGCATGAAATTAACACACCTAAAATTGCAATTAAAATCTCATTTGACAATCCCTATAATTAATGTGCAAACCCAAAATCAGGTAACCAGGAGGTTTTGAGAATCACTAGATTTTTGTCTGTCCGTCTGTCTGTCTGTCTGTCTGTTGGGGGCCCTTATGCAAGGGGACCTCAGGGATGCAGTATTTTGGGACACTGAACCTAAGAGGCACGTGGCCTCTCTGGTGCTCACGGGCTGAGACCAGGCAGGCTTCCTTTCCCAGTGCGCCTCGATCAATCTCACTCCTGGTCCAATCAGATGTGGTGGGGTTTTAATTGCTTTGAATTGATTTTTGCCAGTGGTGCCTTCCAAACCCCCAGCCTGGGGACAGAGAGAGATTAGTCACGTCAGAGGAGGCTCCCCACTGACAACATCGAAAACCAGGAGGGTGTGAAGACAGCTTAAAACTAATCTTTGGAATCAGCCTCCGGGGTGGACCCAGGATGCCACTGGCCATCTTGACAAATGGCAGCTGGGCGCCTGAGGGTCAGTAAGGACATTGCGGAGGGGGCTGGGATGTAGCTCAGCTTTTCCGAGCACAGAGCCCTGGGTTCTATCCTCAGCACCACTTGGGCAGGGCACAGTGGCACATACCTGTAATCCGAGCCCTTGGAAGGTGGAGGCAGGAGGATCAGATGTTCAAAGTCATTCTCTGCTAGCTAGTGAGCTTGTGGCCGCACTCTGTGGTTACTTCAAATTCAAGCCCTTCTCTTTCCTCTCTTTTTCTTTGTTTGGTTTGATTTTTTCCTTTTTTTTTTTATTTTGACATTTTTTGTTTGTTTGTTTGTTTGTTGTTTGTTTAGGTAGGGGCAGTGCATGCCATGGCATGCCTAAGGACAACTTACTAGATAGAGTTCCCTTCTTCTGCCATGTGGGTCCCAGCATCCAACTCAGGTTGTCAGGCCTGGTGCCAATCCCCTAACCTGTTGAGGGTATTTCTCTCTCCTCTGGTTTTGTTTTCTTGAAACAGGGTCTTATGTAGCCCAGGCTGACCTTGAACCGCCAGGGGCCTGAGAGCACCGAATTCTTGACCCTCCTCCCTCTACCCCTAGATTAGTTAGATAAAAGACATGCACTACCATGCCTGGCTCAGGCCAGCCTGGTCTACATAGTTAATTTGAGGCTAGCCAGAGCTGTATAACATGATCCCATCTCTAAAAAGCAAGTATCAACAAACTAGGAATGACAGGTCAACTGAAATCACTCTTCCCAGGATATATGTGAAGCTTTGGATAAGTTAACCATAGAGTGAGAAACTTTGCAGCAAATTCGTTGATTATTAATATTTTTATTGATTTATCTTTTAGTTAAACAGCAGTAATTCCTACATGAGCTGTATACCCAAACCACCACACAGAGACTAGGATGTATTTAGTTAACCTGGAGCACAATGCTGGGCAATGATTACTCCATCCTACACCTCCAAGCCCGCATAGCTTCCTCCCACTCAGATTCCCACATTATACTTGCTTTTATCTCTCCTGGTGGTTCCAAGTCCTGTCCTCTTCAATCTCTCTTTCCGACTCCAACTCGCTTCTCTCTCCTCCCCTCCGGACCAGGATGTCCCACCCTTTTTTCTCCATTGCTCAGGTTCTTTTATTGATAACACATAGAACAAATGATGGCATGTTTACACAAACTTGAGACAGGTGATGCTTAGAATAAACATCACAATGCAATGTCAGGATTGAAACCAGAGAGTGGGGTAGAGAAATCAGCATCTGAATGAACAAAGATAAATTGTATACATTCCACAAGATCATTATACCAACACAAATCAGTATCTGGGAATTATTTCAACCATAGTTTCTAGGTGGAATTTGCTAAGGGAATATGTCTTTATCTGCTTGTTGTTGCTGTGATAAACCACCTGAGGCTGTGTGATTATAAAGCATAGAGGGATGTTTAACTCAGGGTTCTAGAGGACAGGAAGTCCAAGAACGCAGCACTGGCCTCTGGCAGATCTTGATATATCACAGCACTATGTGGTAAGACAGAGCAGCTTGGCATCCCAGATACCTCTTTTTGTGCTTATAAAGCCCCTAATGCCATCTGGGGACTCTACTCTCAGGACCTTAACTAATCCTAGACACCCTTCAGAGCTCCCATTTCCTAATACAATGAGCATGGGCTTGGGAAGTGAACATCCAGTGCATGAACTTTGAGAAGCTGTTTTCAGAGAACTGCACATCCCTAAACTCTCACAGTTGAAATAGTGATGATAAAAAAAAGGTAGCTAGGAAGCTTGGTTATCTATCCCAGCTCCCTCTTTTAACTCCTGCAGCATCTGGCAACATCTGGCAGGCAGCTCAGCACTGTATCCAGAAGGTGAGCTCTGGGCTGAGATCACCCGGGGCCATATCTCAGCTATACTACCATCTGCCTACCAACTCCCCACCTCCCACTGTGGCCCTGCTGGGATCATATGGGAAGGGAAATCATCAGACCCAACCTGGCAGAGGTCGTGATGTCGTGGTTACTGCACGGAAGAGGCTCATCCCAACCAGCCCTTCCAGGGGAACCACGAGAGTGAACTGTCCACCACACAGCAGCCAGCCCCATGCTAAGAGGACAGAAACATTGCTCATCAGCTTAAATGCCAAGCCCCAAGCATCATTTTCTCAACTGATTACTTCCCTTCGTAACACACTGACAAAGCTGGGCATGGTAGGGGCATAGTGGTGCACATCTGTGTGCTGAACTCAGGAGGTCAGGAAGGTCCCAGCAAGTTCAAGGCCAGGCTGGGCTCTGTGGTGAGACCCTATGCAAAAACTCTGTACTGATGTGTGTAGCAAGAAACCAGCAAGACAACACTGAATATAAAGAACTAGAAGTTGGAGGCAGGGAACTGCCTGCCTCTGTCTCCTGCCCAAGGTCAGATGCTCCTTCCTCCACACCAAGCACCATGTCCAGAGATGTCTGGAGCAGCCAACTTTCCCAAAGAACTGTGGATGCAGCTCCTTCCGGTATGAAAATAGCTCACCCTGGGATGAGAGCAGCTAATAAGATGGTAATTAGAATTGCTTATTAAGCCCTGTCTTCTAAGGTTCGCGTGCGCTTTTAATAGAATCTACAACACATCTGCTTAGCAGGGAAGACAGATCACCCTGGTCTGGTGTATTTTAAAACCGGGCCCTTGCTCTCTGGCTTCCCCTATACGACTACCTCCCTCATCTGTGCCATCTGGTCTGGTGACAGCCTGGCCCTGTGCAGGAGCCCAGAAGTTGAGTAAACACACTTCTTTCTCAGAACACCTTCCCTCCAAGCAAGAGAGTTTGCGGTCCCTGTCCCCCTGCCCCAGTGAATAAGTTACTTCTAGGGCCTTCTGCCATGGCTCTGAAGCCAGCCTGCCTACGTTGGGTGGAATTATGCCCCTCAGGTCTACGTGTACCTTGGCCTAAGGACCACGTTTGGAAAGAAGACGTTTGTAGACGGAGCTGGTGAGGTTGTGATGAAGTCACCCTGGATTAGGATGAGCCAGTTGCTCTCATTTTTAAACTCTATTTTATTTGGGGTATTTATGACTCTACCTCCCAGAACCTCCAGGCCAGCACCCTGAGGTAGAAAGTGCATTCCTGTCTTTCTACGCCAGCCTATTGGTGACACTTAATTACAGTAACTGTGGGAAACCTCTGATCCTTTCTCCCAATGTCCTACCCCTCCCTGCACGTGGTACTCCATCTGCCTGGAACCTCCTTTGACCCTCTTCACCCTGCCTATTCCCAGGTCACCGAGCCAGTCCCTGCTTAAGACTCTGGCGAGTGCTGGGTGGTGGTGGCACAGGCCTTTAATCCTAGCACTTGGGAGGCAGAGGCAGGTGTATCTCTGAGTTTGAGGACAGCTTAATCTACAGAGAAAGTTCCAGGACAGCCAGAGGTACACAGAGAAATCCTGTCTCTGAGGAAAAAAAAAAAAAAGCCATAAAACAAAACCAAAAAGAAGAGAACCCCAGGGAGCTAAGATGCCTTCTTGGGTTTTCCAGGCCACAGAGTACATCTCAGATACTCTCCAGCTGTGCTACTGGCATAAGCGAGAGGACCTCGTTAGCAAATAAACCAATGGTCTGGGTGCTGGGAACTGTGCTATGAGCTAGCCCACGCTTTTGCTCCCATCTCAATGGAAATGCTATACCACCCAGTGCACTGTTCCAATCCTGTTAACTGGACCCTCTGTAGACCTGCTTGCTGACCGGCACAACTCTTGATGAGTGACACACGGGGTGAAGACCCCTGTGTGGGGCACCCTTCTCCTTCGGGTCATAGCGTGAAGGTAACTATTAGTAAAATCCTTCCTTGAGTATGTGACATCAAAAGCATTCAACTTGACTTCTTCAGCACTCTCTCAGAGCCCCGGACTCCATCCCGGAAGCTCCTCGCCAAGACCTGTGCTCACCATTTTGTTCCTCCGTCCCTGGAGCCTGTCCCAGAGTTAGCGTACTATAGTTTGCTGATGGTCAATGTTGTGTGTCTGGTCTAAGCCTGGTGTGGGAGTTATAATCTATAATCTCAGAATTCAGGAAGCAGAAGATGGTGCTTTCAAGGCCAGCCTGGGCTACAGAGATAGACCCTTTCTCAAAAGAAAAGAAAAAGAAAAACTGCATTTGCTCTTAATTTTTATTTATTTTTTTTTATTTTTATTATTATTATTATTATTATTATTTTTTTTTTTTTTTTTTTTTTTTGCTAGACTCAGAGTATCCTAAAGGTCCTTCCAGCACTTTCCAGCCCCTAGGCCTGACTTCACAAGCAGCCAGAAACCTAACCTGAATATCCAGGAATTCTCATTAGCCACATCTGTGGAAGGTCCTTGCTTGTGAGACAATCCAAGTTATAGGAGATTCTAGGCTGAGGGAGACCCTGGGCTATGGGCTATCCTGGGCTGTGGGATATCCTGAGATGTGGGAGATTCTGAATTATAAAAGATCATGAAGTGTGAGACATCCTGAGCTGTGGGCAGCTCCTGGGATTAGAGTGCCCAAGAATGACACATGGCCATGCTGTGAAACTGTATGGGGAAGTTAGGGAACTGAGTGGGAGTAGTTACTCCCCCTCCCCACTCCCAACCCCCGTGGTGGATTTCTGACCTTGCACATCTTTCGCTTGGCTCTGAGGTCCAGGATCTTCTCTCCAGACTCTCTGTATGCAGGAGTCAGAGCCTTCTGTATGTCGCAGTGCCAGCCACCACTAGAGCCAATCAGCAGAGCGTGGGCATCTCAGAACCTCTGCCTCCCTCCCTTGTAAGCACGCAAGGCCTGGTGCCTTGTGAGATTTGCTCCGGTGATGAGGTTCATGCTTCATCAAGACTGTGCATGGGTTTAGAGGTAAACATGAAGCAAAGCTGCATTTGCCTTAGACTACAGAACCAAAATAGAGATCTCCCAAGGGCTTGATTCCCTAGGACCAGACTCCAGCCACGGGCCGAGGCAGTTCTCTCAGACCCACAGCTGTTTCTTCATCACCCGGGATCATGTGTGCGCCTTACCTACTGAGCCTCACCCGAAGCCCCCCATCACACAGAACTGGGACACGAGTGACTGGCTAACTTCTACTCACCAGGAGTTGAGAGGACAAAACAGTGCAGCCCTTGGTTGTCACCTCGCCAATGCTGGGAGTCGTTTGTGTAAGTGATGGTAGCAACCATACCAAGTGCCTTCATGCTTTCCAGCTGGGTAGCCTGGAGCCTTACTGGTTCAGTGGGTCCTCAGCTGCCATCCTTGTCTTCTCATGACCCTCTGAAAATTGGGGAGCATCTTGCCTGTGCTTCACCCTACCCCTACTTCTGCCTTAAAGGCCCAGTGGTGTTGGTACCAGACAGATTCTAAATAGAAAGTCAGACCTCATCGCCCATCCTCGCTAGAACCTTGGGAAGTGTTCTTAGTGGGGATAACATTTTGCTCAAGTGTAACTGTGTGCTTTGCTCTGCCCATCCCTTGCAATCAAAGGATCTTTTGTACTTCCATAAAAACCCAGCCCCTGGAGACTGAAAAAATGGCTCAGCAGTTAGGAGCACTCCTGCTCTTTGAGAGGACCAGAGTTTGGTTCCTACTACCCACACTCTCTGCTTGGCCACCTGCAACTCCAGCTCCAGAGGAGTCTAAACCTTCTGCTGGCCTCCTCAGGCACCCGCAAGCAAAGGCACACACACACACACACACACACATACGAATGCACACATACATACACTCATAAATCGTTAAAATATTTTTCTAATTCTAAAAGCTCCTGCTCATTGGTGTGTGTGTGTGTGTGTGTGTGTGTGTGTGTGTGTGTGTGTGTGTGTGTGTGTGTGTGCAGGGAACACACTGGAGTGCACAGACATCAGAGAACAACTTTATGAGTCAGTTCTTGCCTGCTTCTCTATTTTGAGGCCAGAGAGCTCTCGTCTCTACCTCTGTACAGCGAACTGCAGGCGACCTGGAGCCGAGCTTCCTGCTGGTTTTCCTGTCTCAGCTTCACACCTCACCACTGGAACTCTGGAGTTGCAGATGCAAGCCATTGCGTCTAACTGTGTTTCATAAAGGTTCCAGGATTGAACTTGGGTGGCCAGGTCTGTGAGGCGAGCGTTTTTATGTTGTGAGCCCTCTCCCCAGCCCTCTGCTTCCCTTGACAAGCCCAACAGGATCCTGCATTTGCCTTCCAGGCACCCTCCAGCTTTTCCTGCCTCGGAGGTTCTCTTTTTCTTCTCAGGGTGAGCTCTCAGCCTTCCACAGTCACTCACACACTCACACACAACCATGTACGCACACTTCAGATTCTAGACTCTTTACAGAACCTCTAGGCAGGTTTTGAACATGAGTTCAGCACAGTAAAGCCCTTATTACAGGCAGTGCGTTGGAGACCGGTCATTTTGTGAATCATTAGGGATGCGTGGCTGGCTCCGTGGAATATCTGCGGGAGAGTTCTGTAATTTTCCTATCTTTACCTATCACGGTGTTTTCAGTGGAGTGGAACATGACAACAGGGCTGGTCGATGTCACATCTCCTGGAGGGTTTCCAGCTCTAAATTAAAAGGGTCTTCCCCTCTGCATGCTGAGGAGAGAAATATTGATCGGGACGGGGTTCGGGGTTTGGAAGGCAGGCCTGGGTCTCTGCTTCTCACTAATCGATATTCTGAGGCAGCGCTTGTGGGCGGTGTTTGAATATTTGTTTCTGTTCGCCTTCATGTTGGCAAATTACAGCTTTCAGGGGAGGTCCACGTCCCGCGAGGTGGCTGCGAGGGGCAGCTTTAATTAGCACACAGAGCTGCTGGAAGAATCCAGGGCTATTAAGAGTCTGCTTCCGTGAGCGGCTGCCAGCCTGTGCCAGGCTCTCACGCTCAGCCCCTCCTTTCCGAAGCTGCCCAGCACCAACCCCCCACATGCTCTGTCATGCGGCCCAAGGTATCCAGACAGAGGGAAAGGGACAGGAGAAATCACAGGAGGATCGGAGGTTCTGGTTGTTCCCCACAGAGATGAAAACTCAGTCCTGGTCTTGATGAAGTCCCTTCATCTTTTGGCCTTGACCTTTGCCTGTCTGGCAGATGTGTTGAATCAACCCTGGGGAGGAGTAACCCCTTCTACTACAAAGCAAAGCGCCAAAGGCTTTGGGGAAATGGAGGGTTGCGTTCCGGTTCTGCAACACACTTGCAGTGTGAGTTTGGCCAGATGAGTTAACATCTCTGGGTCGTCAGCCTCCTTGACTGCAGAATGAGGTTAGAAAGAGAGACTCCCACGTGAGTTGTGATGACACTCGGTGACATGAAGCATATAAAGAGCTTCGGGCTACTACTGTCAGCTCTGCAGCCAGGATACTTGCTCGAAAGTTTGCACCATCGCACTGCTTATGGGAGTGCTATGTTTATTGTCTCAAATATAATTCTTACCCTTCAGCTGAGTGAGGAAGAGGTCTGAATAACCCCTAGCTGACCAGTGTGAGCAGGAAGACACCAACTCAACCAGGGTGAGCAGGGAGACGCCAACCGGATCAAAGTAGTGAGAATGGAGGCTAGTTCTGTGGTGAAACATGCAGCCTCCTCTTGGGGCCGTGCAATAACCCAGGCAGTTTGTCTGACATCTTGGGACTGAGGCGGGGTTCTGGCATCTTCCATCCATCCTGTTCTTAGGCTCAGCATAATGCCGTGAGCCCATGTATGCCTTCGGTGAAACTGGAAACCTCTGCCCAGGGTCCAGACCCATCACCACCATATGGCACCGTTCTGAAGTCCCTCTCCCCAGTGGCCTCCCTGCCTTCTTAGAGTACAGGACACAGGTCCTCACAAGACTTTGGGAATCACCTAGTCACCTCTTCTAGAATGTTCTTTATCATCACCTATCCCTAATGGGCTCATGGGCTCCTTTTTCTTAAATCCTGAACCTCCTGCTTGCGGGCAGCAGGTCGGGAGAGTTGCTTGCCTCTCTGTTCCCTTGCCCACAAGCTTCCAAGAAGCCAGAGGCTTGGAAGTGGACGCTCCACGGCAGCACTGATTGGGAGCTGGAAATGAATACAGAGCTCCAATGCATGCCGAGAGGATGCGGCCTGAGCATCTGCCTCCCAGTTCCCACAACCAGAACCAAAAGAGCCCACACTGAGAGCCATCCACGGAAACAGCAGAGTGTATCAGGTGTGCTCGTGCTTGCGTGGTATGTGAACGCATATGTGCTTCCTACATGTGTGCCTCTGTGTGTATGTGTGTGTGTGTGTGTTTGCAAGAGTGCAGTATCACTTCCTTGGCTTCACTCATGCTCTACGAATCCAATGCTCTGATTGGCAGACCTGAGCTACTTGCCACCTTGCTCAACCCTGGAGTGAAAGTGTGCATTCCACCAGAGACTCTTGGGCTGACAGTACTAGACAGACACAGCCAGGGAAGACAGGGTGCTGCTGCAGGAAGAGGTGTGAAACAGACAGTGTGGAGAGAGGCCATTGCAAGTAGGCAAACACCAGCACGTGTGTGTGTGTGTGTGTGTGTGTGTGTGTGTGTGTGTGTGTCCACAGATCATGTCTGAAATGGAATGGGAGGCAAGCATTCAGGGGCCAGGTCCTCTCCCTGCCCTGCTTTGAAGGGTACAACAGGCTTAGAGTCAGAGCAGGTTTCAAGGGAGCCTCTGCCTTGCCGTAGCTGACGAACTACTCTGGGTTCATTTCTTGTCTATAAAATTGAGTGTGATAACTGCAAAGGCAGTTGTGAAACGCTGTCTCTAATATAACCCCTCTAGAAGGCTGTGTCCATAATTGCAATTACTAGCCACACGTGTATATAGAACACTTAAAATACAGTTGGTGTGACTAACTCAGCAGACTCTTAATTTTAACGAATTTAATCAGCCCCTATGCCCAGCAGTAACCTTTCTGTGTGTTGTGGTCACAGGGTGTTCAGTGGTGTCATGAGTATAAAAGGCTTTTGAACCATTACATGCCTAAATAGAGAGTACCATGTATGAAGCCAGGTGCTGCAAGAAGCCTGGAATATTTGCATAATTATTGTAACCACTGGCTTCAGGAAGGCCTGCCCACACCCCCATGGATCATGAGAGTCTAACACAGTGGACCTTCTACAAACCTATCCAAACTCACTGTGAAGGATTACTGCATGGGGGGCTGGAGAGATGGCTCAGAGGTTAAGAACACTCACTGTTCTTCCAAAGGTCCTGAGTTCAATTCCCAGCAATCACATGGTGGCTCATAACCATCTATAGTAAGATCTGGTGTGCAAGCAGAATGTTGTATAAATAATAAATAAATCTAA
This sequence comes from Meriones unguiculatus, assembly GCF_030254825.1. Taxonomy (NCBI): domain Eukaryota; kingdom Metazoa; phylum Chordata; class Mammalia; order Rodentia; family Muridae; genus Meriones; species Meriones unguiculatus. The sequence goes on from NC_083351.1 coordinate 10,024,238, forward strand.
AAAAAAAAGAATTACTGCATAGCTCTTAGGTAGATGGATGGAAAGATGGATGGACGATGTTGCATCGGCAGATGGATAATGGGTGGATAAATGAGTGGATGAAAGGACGAATGAATAGACAGATGGATACGTGGATGGACAGAGTGATAATGTATAGATAGGCCAGTGGATGCATACGTGGGCAGGTAGGTAGCTAATGCATAGACAGACAGACAGATAGATGCACAGATGAATGGATGTATAGCCAGATGAATGAGAGATGAGGGACAGATGAGTGGATGGATGGACAGATGGTACATACAGAGACAAATAATATATGCATGGATGATTATCTGCATGGAGAGATAGGTAGCTGGGTGGATGAGGGAAGAGGGATGGATGAACTGACTGAAAAATGGACAAGATGGATGAGTAGTTGAACAGATGGAAGATGAGTATAGGTCAGTGGATACATGTGTGGGTGGGTGGATGAATGAGTGGATGGACAGCATTCTTTCTGGTACCTACTGTGCACTGGGCATTGTTCTGTACACTAAAACAATAAGCAAGACCCGGGCTCTGCCTCTGAAAAGGCTGTATTATGAAGAAATGGTCGGACACTAAAGGAAAAAAAATGGCTGAACTAACGCAAGCGCTAGAAAGGCTGTGAGGCAACACGAAGAAGAGGAGCAGAACCCAGAGCACTGGGAGCCTGCTGCGTCACGCGGGATGGCGGGAAGCCTTAGCAAAGCAGCATCTGGAAACCCCGCAGGTGAGAGAGTGCGTCATGGCAGAGATTGAGGCAGGTGGGGTACACTGGACAGAGGTCGAGGGAGGAGAGGACACACCATGCAGAGATTGAACCAGGTGAGGATGCGCCATGTGGAGCTGAGCCAGGTGAGGGTACCATGTAGAGATAGCAGAGAAAGGGTATTGTAGCTCAACCACAGTGTGGCAGGAGGAATGTCAGAGATGGAAAGCTTGGAGGTGGCCAGGTCCATCGTGCTTCTAGCAAGCTTTAGTTTCTCCTGAGGAAAATGGGAAGCCAAAAGCAGGTTTAGGGAAAAGTGATGATAGGATCTGACTATGTTTTGGGGGAAACAGGAGACATATTTGGATGTCTTTGTGGTAATGTAGGAAAGGCACATTGGAGACAAGGCACAAGGAAGGCACTCTGCCAGGTGGAACAAAGTGATGGGTGAGGCTGTGTTTCGTCACAGCAATAGTAACCCTATCTAAGACAATGCTACTGAGAGGTTAAGATGGGTAGGGAAATTGACTGTTAGATTTTGCAATGTCATTGGTGACCTTGGGTTGTTTCTAAGGAAAGGTGGCATGACTCAGTAGTTAGGTGGAAAGATGGGTTTGGGTTGGTGGGTGGTTGGGTAGATGGATGCCTGAATAAGCAAAAGGAAAGAAAGAAAAAATGAATAGGTGGAGGGAGGAAGGGAGGGGAATATGGATGGAAATATGGATGGATGGATAGATGGATGGAGACGTGGATGGAATGAATGGATGAAAGTATAGATGGCGCATGGACAGGTAGATGAGTGGAGATATGGGTGGATGGATAGATAGATGAAATGTTAAATACTGCAGTTTGCTGCACCGTGCCTTTACCTGTCAACAATGAAATTAATTCAGATGTCCTTACACTTTATGTCAGAACTAAATGCTAACCACATCACCCCCATCCTTTAAACTCCCAGCCCTTTGGATCTAGCCCAAATGTGCTGGAAGAGCCTGCTTTTGCCATATGGGCTTGACGTTTCTAGCTCTGAGTATTCTTTTTATTACCCACAATGCTCTTGTATGGAGTGTCCCCACTGTGAGGTTGAAAGGGGATTGAAAAGGAAAAGAATGAGAGCAGTGAACCTCACTGGCTCTGGGCTTCTCTGTCCACTGTTTAGTATTTCCACCTACCAAAGCTATTGCTTTGTAGATACCCTGCCTGCTTTTTGGTGAGTGTAGAATCACAAGACTTCTTCTAGAGGACAACCTACAGTGGTGTCCTCTGTGACTGTCCCCCACAATAAGGTGAAAGAGAGAGAGAGAGAGAGAGAGAGAGAGAGAGAGAGAGAGAGAGAGAGAGAGAGAGAGAGAAGGTTCCAGTGATGTTTGTGAGTTTGGAAAGGATTCTATAAATCATTATTTATTCATTTGAGGGCTGATCCAGCTGCTATTGGGAAGACAAGGCAGCTGACACCCTTATATTATCTTTCACTGGTTTTAAAGGTTTTAGGTGAAGTGTCTCTCAGTTCACCTAGTGAAAGTCGGTGGACTCATGAGAGACATGAGGTGCAAGTCAGACTTCCTGCCTAGTGGGCTAAAGTCAGCAAACCAAGGCTCTAGAGAGCCAAGGTCCAAAGTTCCAGGACTACTCCAGTGTTTCTAAGACCTCAGGAAGGTTTGGCTTTCCAGGAGAGACTGTCCCATACATGAGGATGTTCAGAAAGATGTCTACAACCAATCAACAGCGCCGGCTCCAAGCTCTGTGTGGTTACTGTATAAGAATGGGGAGGGAGGGGTAGGGTTTCAATGAAATGGGATATTCAAAGCACTGGCTTGACTGAGACAAGCAGGAAGCGGCAGATGCAGGCATGCTGAGCAGAACAGCAATGTGAACAGATGTCCCAGTCCTACCTCATTACTGTGCCACAAGACTGGCTGCAGAGGCAAGAAACAGCAGAGGAGGAGACAGCCGTGTGGAATTGTTAGAGCTGTTCCTTCCCTGTCGTCAGTCTGATCTCTGACATCGCTGCCTCTGTTGTCATCTGTCCAATTTCCAATCTGGTGGCTGGTTTATTACATGCACACATGCAGCCATCAGCAAGGACTTAAGTGGTAATGACTGCCATGGGCTGCTAACAGTGCCGGCTGGGAAGGAAACTCTAGACAGGTGATTAAACATGCCTTTGGCAATGAATCAAAGAACGGGTACATGGGAGGCCATGCCTTGGATCCGTAGGTGGGAAGAAGGGCTAGCAACCATCACTCTTGTCTGGGAGGGAAAGGCAGACAGAGGGGGGGTTGTGCAGTGGTTAAGTTGGGAGGTAGTCTCAGCTCCACTGTCAGGACTCCTGTCTGGTTTGGCTATTTACTGTCTGTGAAGCCCTAAACATGCTGGCATCCGGCTGGAGAGATGTCTCAGAGGTTAAGAACACTGGCTATTCTTTCAGAGGTCCTGAGTTCAATTCCCAACAACCACATGGTGGCTAATAACCACCTATACTGAGAACTGGTGCCCTCTTCTGGTGTACAGGTACACATGCAGGCGGAACCCTGTATACGTGATAAATAAATAAATCTTTTTTAAAAAGCATGCTGAGGGCTGGAGAGATGACTCAGTGTTTAAGAGCACTATCTGCTCTTCCAAAGGACCCAGATTCAATCCCTGCAACCACATGGCAGCTAGCAATTGTCTATATCTCCAGGCCCATGGATCTGGCACCTACATGCCAGTGCACAGAGAATTAAATTAAATATATGGCATCCTTTTCTGTACACCTTGGTCTTCCCACCTGCTGGATGGAATGATGACAGTGGTACCCAACAGCAGCGTGCCTATGAGGGTCGATGAATGAATAATGTTAAAGACTTACAGACTCAAAGCAGTTCCCGTCACACAGGGTTTAATTAAGTGTGAGCTGTTGAATTGCTGTCTTTTCCCATTGCTGTGAGAAAATGTGGACAGCTTAAGGAAGAGGGGGTTTATTTGGCTCACAGTTTGAGGGTGCAGTCTGTCGTGGTGGGGATAGCGTGGGACAGGAATGTGAGGCAGCTAGTCACACGACCTCTGCAGCAGGAAGCAGATAAAGATGGATGCCTATGCTCAGCCCACAGAAGGGCTGGGGGCAGCCACATTTATAGGAGGTCTTCTCCCCTCAATTAACCTAATCCAGAAACCTCCTCACTGGAAAGCCCCAACACCGTGTCTCCTGTCAAGCTGGCATGTTAGCCATCCCAGCCACCACTGTCTTTTGTTTGTTTGGTTTTGTCTAGACCTTTTTGTTCTTACATTTACTTACTTTATTGGAGGGTCTGTGTGTTCACACATCTGTGTTGTGAGTGTGGATGTCAGGGGACAGCTTAGGAGAGTCAGGTCTTGGCTTCTCCTGTGTGGGACTCAGGAATAGAACTCGGGTTGTTAAGCTTGGCCGCAAGTCCTGCTAACTGCCGAGCCATCTCACCAGCCTCCAGGCCTTCTTAGAATTGGACATGTCTAGATTTGGAACAGCTTTCATCTTACCGCTTAGGGTTCTACAAGGTCATCTGCCCTCAAGGGCCCTAGCGAAAGGGGAATAAGCCTTTGGGAAAGTTGAAACCAACTCGGATGAGCCAGGCATCTTTGAGCTTCAGGTGAGTGAAAATCTTCCCAAACTGCCCTCACCCAAGTAGGCACACAGTGACCTGTTGGCAGGGCAGGTGATTGGGATCCAGCATCCGTCCTTCAGGTACGGCGGGATCCGGTTCCCACAGGTCACCTGCACACTCGCATCCTCTTCCCCAGTGGCTGTCTGCGACTTTGTTTTCTGTGTGTGTCAGCCCCACTCTGAGCTACTCCTTCCTCTGCATGTTGGGAGGATGGTCTAGAGCACCATCCTTATATGTAAGGATCTCTAGGGGACAAGGTGAGGGTCTCCAAGGGGCAAGGACACGTTTTCTAGGGCCTCAAGACATGTTGCTGGGATGGTGACACACACCTGCGATCCTAGCACTCTGGCAACTGAGATGGGAGGATTGAAAGCTCAAACCCAGCCTGGGATGCATAAAAACCCTGCCTCAAAACAAAACAACAACAACAAAAAGTGAGGGGCTGAAGGGATGGCTCAGTGGTTAAGAGCACTGCCTGCAGCCAGGCACAATGGCACACACCTGTAATCCCAGCACTTGAAGAGGCAGAGGCAGGAGGATCTTTGTGAGTTCAAGGCCAGCCTGGTCTATAAAGCGAATCCCGAAACAGCAAAGGCTACATACACACACACACACACAAACCACTCTGTCTGAAAACAAAACAAAACAAGAGAGAGAGAGAGCACTGCCTGCTCTTTCCGTTCCAAGCACTCACCTGGTGGCTCACAACCATTTGTACCTCTAGTTTCAGAAGATCCAGTGCCTTCTTCTAGCCCCCACATGCATTGTAGACATACATGCAGGCAAAACATTCATATATATAAAATAAAATAAAATAAAATAAAATAAAATAAAATAAAATAAAATAAAATAAAATAAAATAAAATAAAATAAAATGCAAAAAATGGCATCAGGGGAGTCCCAGGCAGGATGTCCAGTTTCTCATTTTGCCTTTCTTCCTGAGTCCATCCTGATCCACTCACATTGGCCAGAGGCAATAATAGGTTTGAGCTGTGCGCTGATCCTGAGCTCTCTTGTGGGTCAGCTCTGCACAGCAGAGGCCATGCAAGGGGGCGGGGGAGGCAGACACTTGACACAAGGTCACTGCATGTCCTCAGTTGCAGCAATGCTTAGGAAAGCTGATGGTGTTCACCTTGGGTTCAGCTCCTGCCTCTCTTTCACAGGCTTGGCTGTGTAGGACTGGGTTATTCCTCTTCTCGGAATTTCCGTTTTATCATCCACAACACACCCGTGATTATGACACCCACCGCTTGAAGCCAGGAAGACAAAATCAAATTAGTGTGTGTCGTGCTTGGAATGGCCCTTGGAGTTAAGAAATAAACTCTCATTACCTACGGCCTCTGTCATCGTGAACACCCTGGAAACACTCTCATTAATTCAACCAGTATTTCCTATCTGCAGCTTGCCAGATGTGGGTGCTAGGTCCCAAGTACCTGGATGGAGAAGTCGCACCTTGGGAGAGACAGACACTAAACAGTATATACATGTTAGAGGGAAAGAGAGGATTGATTGTATAAAGTTGCTGTTAAGTTTTGAATGTGAAATGTCCTCCATTGGCTTATGCTCTTGGTCCCCAGCTGGTGGTCTTGGTACCTTGGTAACCTTGGAAGGTGGACCCTGGCAAAAGGAAGTAAAGTGTTAGGGCGTGGTCCTTGGGGAATGTGGAGGTTTGAGTGAAAATGGCCCCCACAGGGAGTGGCACTTTTAGGAAGTATGTCTTTGTTGGAGTGGGTGTGGCTTTGCTAGAGGTACTGTGTTACTGGGGTTGGGCTTTGAGGTCTCAGAAGCTCAAGCCAGGCCCAGTGTCACTCTCTTCCTGCTGCCTGCTGATCCGGATGCAGAGCTCTTGGCTCCTTCTCCAGCACCTTGTCTGCCTGGATGCTGCCAAGCCCCTGTGATAATGGACTAAACCTCTGAACTGTAAGCCAGTGCAGTTAAATGCTTTTCTTTGTAAGGGTTGCTGTGGTCATGGTGTCTCTTCACAGCCATAGGAACCCTAACTAAGATAGGGTATATTCATTCTACCTCCTACCTCTCTATTTCCTCTGCTGTGATGTGGACAGCCCCTGACATGTACTCTTACCACCAGGAGCTGGGCTGCTCCTCCATGCTTTCCCCACCGTGATGGGCTGCAAACCCCCCCCCCTGAAGCTAGTAACCAATTGAAATTGTTCACTTTGGTCACAGCAGCTGAGTGGGAAGGTAAGAAGGCAGCTTTTAAAGTCAGACTGACACCCACTATCGTGGCTTCGGATTCCAGCTGTGGCCCAAACTGGCTGTGTCCATGGACAAACCATGCCCTCTCATCTTCTCAACTCTTTTACTTGTCAGATTGAGTGAGAGTTCCTGGTGGTTCTGAGTCCTGCTGCCCAGTGTACATTTCTCATCCCACAGACCCATGCTCTGAAGTCCAGCACAGGCTTCTCTAACTTGGCGCTCTTCCGCTTTGGGCCTGTTGGGAGCTGTTGGGGGCTGGCCTGTGCATTTCAGGGTGTCAAACAGCAAATCCTAGCTTCTGCAAACTTAGATACCAAGGCACAGCTTCAAATGTCTCCAGACCTCTTGGGTGCAAAGTCCCAACCACTGGTCCCAACTTGAGGACACTGCCCCAAAAGATCCCCTCAGGTGGTGCTGCGGCTCCCCTCCCAGGTTAGTTACTTTCTTCCTTGCTATGACAAATAGCTGGCAGAAGCAGCTGCAAGAGGAAGGAAGGGTTTACCTGAGCTCACAGTCTGAGGGTGCAATCCGTCACGATGAAGAAGGCATGGAGGCGGGAGTGTGAGATAAGTGGTCTACTGCACCCTCAGCCAGGAAGATAGCAGATAGATGAACGTCAATACATGGCCCGATTGCCCCGTGATATTCAGTCTTGGACCCCAGCCCTGTGCAGTGACACCACCCATTTAGCCGTCTCAGCCAGCCCCGTCTAGAAACTCCACACAGGCATACCCAGAGACATGTCTCTTAGATGGTTCTAGATCCTGTCAAGTTGACAATCAGTATTAACCCTCACACCCTGTGCCTCAGTTTCCTCATCTTGTTTTATTTTTCAACACAGGGTTTCTCTGTGTAGCCCTGGCTGTCCTAGAACTCACCCTGTAGACCAGACTGGCCTCAAATTCACAGAGATCCAGCTGCCTCTGCCTCCCAAGTGCTGGGATTAAAGGAGTGCACCGCCATTGCCTGGCTCCTCATCTTTTAAATGAATGCTTTGGCCCAGAAGGCAGTGTTTTCACCAGTTCCAGATTTCATTGTGAAAACCAGCATGTGCTACCAGGTGGATTTCAACAAAAAGGAAAATGGTGCTCAGGGTTTGGGCTGGACAGGAGAGTCCATGAGGACTGGGAGAGAGCCATCTTTTGTGGCTCCTTCTATTCCTAAGTCCCCCGCACTCACTGACTTGCCATTGGCTGTCATATACCCCCACTTCTCTGAGGATGGAAAGCTTCCAGCCTCTAGGTGGGAACAGGAGAATCTTTTGAGTAGGAATGATTTGTAAGTGAATTTGTGGTTGATATTGAGCTCATTCCTAGACCAGTCTCCCCTCGAGATGTCCTCTTAGTGCTGGCCTCATGTGTCTCAGGGACCTTGTCCTGGTTTTCCTGAAGGTCCGTCTCCTCTCAGTTTCACCCAGACAAAAGACTTCTGCACCACCGTGAACCCCCATGTGTAACTTAGAGCCTGTCCCTGTCACTGGCTGGGGATGGTCCTGGGAATGTGACTCTAAAGATTTGAAGGTCTCACATGAATCACTTCTGGGCTAGGACCTGGCTGGTGACCCTGGGTCACCTAGTCTCTCAGCTCCAGTTTCCCCACTTGTCTAACTTAAGAATGGATGGAATGGAGACGCAGAGAAAGCGCTGCTCTCTGGGGGTTGTTGAGATCAGATTAATGAATATGCAGGAGACACTCAAAGAAATCGGCCATAGGTAACAGATATCCGGGCTTTGCTCGAAGTGACTACATGGATTATGATTGAGAAGTCAAAGGAGCTCGTTATGTTTGGGGCTTTGTAAACCATTCAGTGCTACATGCAGAAGCAGATCGCTCTGAGATGTTATCGACACCATTAATATTATCACCTTGCCAGCCGTCCCGAGCCAAATAGCCTGATACGATCTGCCGTGGGACAATGCAGCAGCATGAGACGCAGTTGGTTCTGATTTTACATCAGTGCCAGCCCAGCTCTCTCGATGGAGTGATCACTCAGAAGGAGGACTCTGGCTTGAGAGATGGCTCAACAGGTAGAATTGCTTGCTAGCAATCAGGATGCCTTAGATAGGGTTTCTATGGCTGTGAAAAGACACTGAGCCCACGGCAACTCTTACAAAGGAAAACATTTAACTGGGGCTGGCTTACAGTTCAGAGGTTTAGTTCGTTATCATCATGGCTGGAAGCATGGTTGCACGCAGGCAGACAAGGTGCTAGACAGGTAGCCAAAAGTTCTCCATTTGGAACTGCAGGCAGCAGGAAGAGACAGCGAACCACCAGGCCTAACTTGAGCTTCTGAAACCTCAAAGCCCACCCCACGCGATACCATTTCTCTAACAAGGCCACACCTACTCCAACAAGGCCACACCTCTCTCTCTCTCTCTCTCTCTCTCTCTCTCTCTCTCTCTCTCTCTCTTTTATGAGACAGGGTTTCTCTGTGTAGCCTTGGTTGTCCTGGACTCACTTTGTAGACCAGGCTGGCCTCAAACTCACAGTGATCCACCTGCCTCTGCCTCCCTGAGTTCTGGGATTAAAATCTGTGCTGCAAAGCCTGGAGAAGGCCACACCTCTTCCTGGTGCCACTCCCTATGGACCTAGGGGGGCCATTTCCATTCAAACTACCACACATGATGACCTGAATTCAATGTCCAGGCCTCTGCATACAAACCAGTGTGAGCATGCATACAAAATGGGGGTTGGGAAGAAAGAAGGAAAGATAAAAACATGTTTTTTTAGTAAAGTAAATGAGAGAGAACTCTCACTGGCTCAAAATGACTTAAAGCCTTGCTCTGAACACTCACCAGTGTAGAAATGTGGCCAAAGCACCCCTGGCATGTACCAGCTGGGCTCCAGAATATTTGATCATAATATGACATACACCCTAGGAGATGCCCTCCGCCCCACAGAGTTAACATGCCTAAGATATGTCCTATCATGGTAGGACTGAGCGCAGCTGAACAGCACAAGGCATAGGTGTATTCTCAGCCCTTGGGAGGTGGAGACTGGCAGAGCATAAATTCAAGGCCGTTTTTAACTTCATGGTGAGTTCTTCAAGGCTAGCCTTAGACTTGCCTAGCCTGCCTGGGGGCTGCAGCACCCATCTGAAGCTAGAACATGCATGATCTCATTTAATCCCTTACACCTACACCGCAATGTATGATGGGTGTGTGTGTGTGTGTGTGTGTGAGAGAGAGAGAGAGAGAGAGAGAGAGAGAGATGTGTGTCATCGCGTGATGTTCATACTTGGAAGAATGTGGTAACGCTCACAGCCTACTTGCTGGTTCCAAGAGAGAGCGACATTGTATTTTTGGAGTCATTCCTAAATGCTCTTCAACAGGCTCGTTGCATTCAGGGGCCAGAACGTTCCCAGGAGCAAACTAATTGTGATAAGCAGGGTGTTTCCCAGCTGCACCAGAAAAGCCAGCAGAGTGACTGGGCCAGATAACATCCCAGCAGCCCGCGCCCAGCCCTGGTCAAACAGGAACGGAGCAGGAACAGATGTCAGCGCACACCTTTGCATGGGAAGTGCACCCCCCCAACCTGGGAGATGGAGGAAGAACCTGTTTTCAGTTCTGTAGAAACCACTTCAGGCGGGAAGAGGATTGAGCGCTGGAAGTCAGCTTCTTGTCAACAGCCTCCCAGCACGGTCTGCCGTTTTGCACTCTCCCGGATAGGCCACGTGTCTGTCCCCTCATCTCACGGGTCTGTTTAATGCAGCCCGCACCAGGCATTATCCACCCCGGGTTCTGTGGGGAACAGAGCAGAGCTGCTCACAGCCCTTAAGAACTTGTGGTTTTATAGTCTGTGATGACTCCCTGGTTTGGTGGCGGCTCAGGAGCCAGGTCACTTCACATAGAATTTCTGGTCACCATTCACCAGCCACAGTCCTTCTTATAGGCAGGTTGCTCATTCAGTCCCCGCCAATGCTGGACACAGTACCGAGGCCTTGCCCATGCAAATCCCTTGTGTCTGCATGTTTGTGATTTGATCTGCATGTTTATGTTTATGATCCAAACACAGTTGGATCCGCAAATGTGTTTGCTGCTGGTGACAGTGGTGGCCGTTCCCTCCTTTCTGGAATGCTCTGAGCTCCTCCTCCACGGTGAGGTCAGTGCAGCGCCTTTGAGGGTTCACGGGGTTCATCTTGAGCTGCCCAAGAAGTCCTTGATCCCCAAGTACCTGGTGAGTCTGGGGACCTTGGTCTTGGATCTCCCTGCCATTCTGGTGGTCGTTTAAGGTAGTCCTGACTATAGCACATCAAAACTTCTCAGTTCAGGGCTGGAGACATGGTGTATTGGTAAAGCATTTGGCACGCAAGGCACGAGTTTGAATCCGCAGAATCTGAGCAGAGTCAGACATAGCGGTGCACATCTGTAATCCCAGCTCTGCGGTGACATGGGAGGTACAGACAGAAGAGTCTTTCAAGGTCGGCTGGCCTGATGTGCACAGCAGTGATCGGGAATCCCTGCCTCAGGCTAGGTTCCAGATGAGGACGGACACCCTGCTATAACCTCCACCGATGTACCCACGTTCATGTAAACACACAAAGAAAGAAAGAGACAGAGAGGTAGAGATGAGATAGAGAGATAGAGATGAAGAGAGTGAGAATAAGGTTGTTTTTGTTTTGTTTTTTAATTCTAGTTCCTCTAGAGAGGGGATGGGGGAGCCCATTTGGAATCTTGAAAGAATAGCTTCGTACCTTGAGACCTTAAACTCAGACAGCCCTGAACTTGCCTTAAAACTCCTTGACTGGGACCCAACACAATGATGGTTTAGTGGGTAAAAATCACTCACTGCCAAGCCTAGCCTAACTACCTCAGTTCAATCTCTAGGACCCATGAGCACACACACGCACCTGCATACAGATATAATTTCTAACAATTTTTTTTAGATTTTATTTATTTATTTATTTTGTGTATGAATGCTCTTTCTGCATGTACACCTGCATGCCAGAAAAGGGCATCATATTCCAGTATAGACGGCTAGAAGCCACCATGTGGTTGCTGGAAATTGAACTCAGGTTGCTGGAAGAGCAGACAGTGCTCTTATCCACTGAGCCATCACTGCAGCCCAGATTTCTAACAATTTCCTGACCACACACCAGCTACCTTCCTTTCCACCTTTGGTAAGGGACCTGCTTGCTCCAAGGAGAGCTGGGAGAATGTGGGATCAGGCGTGGGAGCACCTTGCTTAGGGGGCGGGCACAGAGCTGGTTTTGGTGAATGAGGGTATGATCCAGGGCGTAGTTATGGGGATCAAGGTGCCTGTGCAATGGAAGCACTTTTGCTCGCGGCCTCGGAACTCTGTCCGTATGCTCAGGGTGAGTGAGAATGTCGAGGGTTCCTCCGGAAGCTCACTGGGATTTGATGACTGCTCAGAAACTTCTAAGTGCTGCTCTGAGAACCTGCAGGGGTCAGTCTGCCAGAGTCTCAAAGTGACCCTGCAAAGCAAGTGTTGTTTTTTCATTCCTCTTGGACCCAGGAGAAAACAGGGTGTGAGAAGGCCAGAGCCTTGTCAAAAACCTTTTGGGGGATTTGCAGATACCTGGACTTCAATCTGGCATCCCTCTTCACAGATGCTCCTTAGCCACCTGTTGGTGACTCAAGGAGGTGGCTCTTCAGGTGCTGGCTCTGCGTGCCTCAGGGCACAGTGAATGCCACCACCCCTCCTGCCAATAAAGGGCCCGGAGTGTTTTCTCCAAACACCCTTTCCAAAGGTGAGACCAGAAAAGCATTATCTGCATTATCTCCCCAGAATCCTTCCCATCATCTGCCAGCAGGATGCCACCCCAGAATCAAGCACGGTAGCTTAGAGGGATGAATGCCGGCCCCAAAGCTAGCCCATCTCCCTCAAAGGCACACAGATAAGAACTTCTAATTAAGACTCAGAAGTGAACATCCCGGCAGAGGCGGCCAGGGCCTGCTTTATGTCTCAGCAGGAACTCTAAAATTAGTGCTCCTTGTCCCCTGTGCCACCGACTTGGAAAGCTCGCTTCCCATGGGCCACTAGTCAAAGACTGCCCTGACCTTAAAGTTTGTTTGGGAGTTACAAGCCCTTTCTTTTGTCTTTACATTCCGTATCCCCAATCCATCTCACAGAGAAGGGGGGCAAGCCGGAAGGAAGATTGGAGACACACTTATTGCATTCACCCCTGTGTGCCTCCTAAGATGCCCACAGAATCCTGCAGGGGAAACCACATCCCCGCCCCCTTTCACATATGGCGAGACTGAGGCTGAAAGAGGCTATGCCACCCACCCAGGGTCTCATAGCCTACCTGTGACAAAACAGAGTATCTTAACCCCAGAAAACATCACTTTTTATGCTACTGCTGAATTAAATCAAGTTAATGTTTGATATTTTGTGTAATACCGTACCTCTGGCCTCCACATGCGTGTACACATATGAATGCGAGTGCACACATGTGCGTGCACACACACACACACACACACACTAATGCAAATGGTGACTTAGCAGATCTAGAACGGGGACCTGGCACTCTGCATTTCTAGCAAGACACCCACACTACAGGTCAAGACCACACCGCAGGCAGATGGGGCTAGCAGGTCCCCTCACCTGCCCTGAAGGGCTGCTCAGAACTGAGCAGAGAGCTCTGGCTCCTGAGAGGTGTCAAAGGAGGGTGTGCATTTCTCATCAGAAGCAAGGGATTGGGAGAGGTTTGCCTCAGGGTGGACCTCAGCTGCCACCAGACACCAAACATCACTTAACACAAAGCATAAAGCAGTGCTCACCGAGGGGAAAGGAGGACATTACCGTCCTCAGGAAATGCCTGGGAGGGAGTCATTAGGTGCCTGGCTCAGAGTCCTTAGGGGAGTGTTTTCTGAAAAACATTTTAACAAGGAATCAGGAATCAACAAAAATAGCATTACTTCTGAGTTCTCCTTCATTAACCTGGAAATGAGGATGTAATCGCTAACTCCTTGCTTGCGTTAGCCCAGGAAACCAGCCAAGGGTAGGCAGCCCCTTCCGGCCTCCCACTGCCCAACTCAGGCTGTCAGCAGTGCCGCCAAGTCCCAGGCTTTCACACCTGCTGGGCTCAGTGCCTGCCGGGATGTCCTTCCTGTGCACACTGCTTGGCCAGCCCCAGCCATCATTCAAAGCTTCCCACTTCCCCAAGAACGCAGCTTCTGATTCCTCCACTCCAAGTCGAACCCCGTCCCCACCCTGAGTGTTTCCCTAACTCCTTTCGGTGTTATTGTTTTCTTCCTTGTTCCAAATGCAGGGTTCAGCCTTTTGTCCTAACAGTCACTCAAGGCCGCCCCGGCAAAGTCCAGCCTCCCTCAGCCTGCCTTCCTGAAGTGTGTGTGTGTGTGTGTGTGTGTTGTGGTTTCGGGCCCTGAAGCCATGACTGGGGAGGAGAAATAAATTCATTGTCATGGGATGGGGGTGAGGGGTACTCTAGATAATATCCTTGGCCTCTATCCACCAGGTGCAGGGAGCACACATCAAATATGATGGGCAAGTCTGTAGAGACTGCCACCTACCTGGAGAGACACTGTGTACACACACACACACACACACACACACACACGTATGAGCCCGAACACGTGCATGCCTCTGTGTCTACTTTAACTTATGTGTGCATGAGTGGCTGTGCGGATATCCTGTGTCTGTGCGGATATCCTGTGTCTGTGTATTGCGTGAGGATGGCATGTTGTGTTCACCAGGTGTCTCCAGCACTGAGAACTTCTGGGAGGTCTGAGCAGTCGCTCAGAGATGCCAGTTAAATGAATGGGAAAAGTATGTCACCATCCACCACCCCAAATTTAGTGGGAAGGATTCGGTGAGATGATTGATTGACCGATGATTGTTTGATTGACTATTTGACTGACTGTAGCATCTGTGTGGGAATTGCATATGCTCAAAAACTGCTAATCCCAGGCTAGCAAGCAGCTCAGTGGATTAAAGCGCTTGTTACTGAGCCTGACAACCCAAGTTCAATTTTCAGGGCCCACATACTGGAAAAGGAGAACTGACTCCCAAAAGTTGCTCTCTGACCTCTACATATAAGCTGTGGCATGTACACACACGCACCAAGAAAAATTTTAATTAAAAAAAAGTTAATCCTCACTTTTTTCCCCCTTCCCTTCCTTAACTGTCAAAGACAGTTATTACTCCAGGCCTCATGTTTAGAAAGATTTTTTTTCCTAGAATGATTATATAATGATTCATCTGGAAACTGAGGGTGCATCTCAGTGGTTAGAGAGCTTGTCCAGCATACATGAAGACCTGGGTTCAATCCCCAATGCAACATACACAAGCAGAGCAGTACAAGCCTTTAATCTCCGCACTCTGGAAGAGGAGGCAGGAGGATCAGAAGTTCAAGGCTATCCTCAGCTACATAGGGAGCTGGAAACCAGTCTGGACTGTATGAGACCCTGTCTCAAAACCCAACCAAACCAGATAATTCCTGTGAGGTAAAGGAGAGATAGGCCAGGCCATACATCCATGCACCTGAGACTCCTCCCTTCTCTAGGACCAGCAGGATGTCAGAGGGACAACAGAGCACCTCTGTCATCCCAGAAGCTCCCGAGGTGTCATGAGGTACCCACTGTACATCTGCTTGGTCCCAGACCATCTCCAGTGAGATGGCAGAATTCCAGCCCAAAAGAAGAAACCAGACACTGCTCGCTTGTCTACCTGTTTTCCAGAGTGAATTTATAGTCTGCACTAAACATTCAAGGATTTCTGGTTTGGGAGAGATTGATTTTTGTCTTATGTGTATGAGCGTTTGCATGCATGTATATCTATCTGTACGCCATGTGCATGCAGTGACCAAGGAGGCCAAGAGGGAGGGGCTGCAAATCCTAGGACTGACAGTTATGAGTGCTGAAAATTGAGCCCTGGTCCTCTATAAAAACAATTTCCACCCCAAGGCTGCTGTGAGGAGCCCCAATCTTAGAACCATTTTAGTCATGGTTTTTCT
Organism: Meriones unguiculatus; assembly: GCF_030254825.1. Taxonomy (NCBI): domain Eukaryota; kingdom Metazoa; phylum Chordata; class Mammalia; order Rodentia; family Muridae; genus Meriones; species Meriones unguiculatus. The sequence continues at coordinate 10,039,746 of NC_083351.1, forward strand.
TTTTCATGTAACATACTCCTGGGTTGTTGTTTTTTTTTTTGGGGGGGGGTGGCCTTTGGGTTGTGCATCTTCCGAACTCTCAACAATAAGCATCGGGGCCTAATTAGAATGCTGTATGCTTCCTTCCCTTCCCTCTCAGCCCCCTTAATGATCACCTTCTTAATTTCTCCTGACCCCCTCTCTCTCATTACAGTGGCATTGGTGGCAACACGGTGCATGCCTGTGAGTCCATGAGTCTGTCAGCTGCACAGCTGGGCATCATTAGGGCCTCCTTGGTTCTGGAAATTAAAACGAAGAAAAAGAAAAGGGCAACCAAGAATGAAAAAAAAAATGGCATCGAATTAGCCTTGTTCGCAGCCTGGCTGTGTGATGTTGGGAGCAGGGTCCTGGGTCAATAGCCGGGTGACACTGGATGACCCTGGAAGGCAGGCATATCTCACAGCACCATTTGTCTCTCCTTGCCATTCCCTCAAGGAGTAAAGGATATATTAGCTTTCTGCCCCACCCATTGTGAACTCACAGGCCTGAGCAGGACTCTCAAAGGCTCAGGACACAGAAACCTGCACCCAGACTTGACTTTCATCTCTTTCACCCCCTCTTCTCTGCACACAGTACCCTCCTCGCTCATGGCCCCTGTGGTTTGCCACTGCCGTTTCAAACACTGAAGCCCCCGATGGCACTGGCAACGCTGGCTTAGATCCCTACTTCCTGGAGGAGGGAGGAAGTGAAGGAGGACCCCAGAAGTCAGACGGCCAACTGATCTCAAATACTTATTTTCTTCAAAGCATTTTCTAGCTGTTAATGAGTTATCCTCGGTATACACCTTGGCGGGGGGTGGGGGGTGGTTTTAACCTGATTGAAACAGTCAAAGGTGACTTTTTGCATCGCTGGTTAAATTGGTCTCCCAGGAAATGGCCACAATGATCCCTGCTCTGAAACCACCATTTGTGGCAGAGAGAATGAAAGGTATCACTCAGGGTAGGATCCAGGAAGCTGCTGTAACAAAGAACCCCATGACATGAGTCTCTGACTATGTGGCTCTGCCCCACATAGTCACACGCAGGACCCAGATTCTAGGCCAGGAGAAGGAGAATGAGGCTCACCACTTGCTGACTCTAGATGGTCTGCTGAGGTGGGACATATCAATTCTGCTCCCATTTCATTGGCTAGATAAAGCCACAAGGCTAACCCTGTCACCAGCAGAAAAGCATCAATCCTCCCCCAGGGAAGAGGAGGGGATATTACATGAAGAACAAAAAAGACAACAGCCTTCCATGACTGTTTGAGTATGTGTCCTACCCACGATTCAAATGTCACCAGTATGGTAGAATTAAGGAGCAGGACTTTGGGGCTGGAGAGATGGCTCAGTGGTAAGAGCACTCTTCCAGAGGTCCTGAGTTCAATTCCCAGCAACCACATGGTGGCTCATAACCATCTATAATGAGATCTGGTGACCTCTTCTGACACGAAGGTGTACATGCAGATAGAGCACTCAAGATAAATAAATGAAGAAATCTAAAAAAAAAAAAAAAAAAAAAAAGCAGGACTTCAAATGATGGCACATTCCTATAACACCATTGAGACTGAGGCGAGAGGGTAGAGAGTGAGACCAGCCGGAATGACTCAGAACCTGTGTCAAGAAACAGAGCTGGGGTGTGGATAGACGACTCAGCAGCTACGTACACATACTGGCTTTGCAGAGAACCTGAGTTCAGTTCCCAGCCTCTCTTCTCATTCATCACCTGACTGACTCAGTTCTCCCCCCCAGCTTACCTCAATTCATAGCAGCACTGGGAAGAAAGGGCATGCTGGGATGACAATAACACAGAGTGTCTGCCCCGCCACTGACACCACTCATCTGTCTCATCCGGTTCCTTAAGGTCCTTCTGGGCCTCCAGGCCTTAGAGAGGAGTCCAGCTGTGGCTCGTGAGGATTAGCACACAGTCACTAAATGCCTGACTAGAGTCTTTGTTGGACACTGAAGTCCTTGACTGGAGCTAGCATTCCTGTCTGTGCCCCCTCTGCCTGAGATTGGAGTGCACAGTAGGGACTGGATGGATGAATGGATGATGGATGGATAATGGATGGATAAATGGATGGATGATGGATGGATGGAAGGATGGATAATGGATGGATAGATGGATGATGGATGGATGGATGGATGGATGGATGGATGGATGAATGATTTTGAATGGCTGACTGTACATATTTCTCCCAGGTCTGAGATTATAGACACCAATCAAAATAAGGGCTTATTATTATTATTATTATTATTATTATTATTAATCACTTGAGCAGCCAGTATAGCAGGGGTGGGCAAGGAGCATCCTTAGCCCAGAACTGACTTAGACCATAGTGTCCAGAGCCAGTAGCTGACCTGACACAGCTGACTACCCGGTATCAGAGGGGATAAATTTTGGAAGTTTCGCATCCAAGACCTATCCTCTCCTCTTCCGGTATAGGAGAGTCTGTTGCTAGCCTGCCTCACTGTTAGCCTTTCCCATTGCCCATGCCTCTTTCTCCCTAAAGGAGGGCAGTTGAGTACCCCAGAACCTCAGCTACCACCTGAAGCTGTCTCTCTCATCCAGCATGCCTTCCATGCTGGGCACACACTTCTGGCTCAGGGCAACTCTGCCAGCCAGGAAATGCAGACTGAGCCTGATTAGCATAAGCAGCTCGCTTTCCTTGGCTGGGTCTGGAGCTGTCACAGCCTAATTAGCAAAGCTGCCAGATCAGCAGGCTCTCTCATTAACTCCTGTCCAATCCCACCCACATCTATTGCTGAAGCCCGCCCCACAGCAGCCCATGGCCACAGCACCAGTCCCCTAGGGGCACACCAGGGCTCCAGGCATGGGGTCACAACCCTATTATAAGCTGATGTACGACCCTGCAAGGGGCTTATCTTCTGGGAGGGTGGGGCACGTCAGGTCTCATCATCACAGAGGGGGTGCATACAGTGTTCTACAGACAGACCTGTGCATAGGCACCCTTGGTCTCCAGCAGTAGTGACACTCTGTCCTTCCCTGGTTGGAGCCTTTCTGCCCACCCTGAGCAGAAAGGCTCACACACCTGAGCTCCAGACCCTCTCACTGGTTTGTGCCAAGAGTAGAGGTAGGCCAACTCAGGACACTGAAGCCAGAGAAACAAAGCTGGCAGACAAGGGGTATGGGAAGACTGATTTGAGTAAGATAGCCAGGAGGGCTGTCAGAGGGGAAGTACATTTTAGCTGAGGCTTGAATGATGGGCAAGTTGGGAGCCAGGAATCTGAAGGAAAGATGGTCCAGGGCAACGCCAGTGAGCGCAAATAAGAAAATGGATGGCTTCCTTTGAAAGGACCAAGGAAGCACAGGAGCAAGGGTCAGGGAGGAGGTGGGGCTTGGAACAGGATATAATGAGACAAGAAGAAACGCCGAGTGAGTGAGTGAGTGAGTGAGTGAGTGAGTGAGTGAGTGAGCCAGTGAGTGAGCCAGTGAGTGAGTGAGCGAACAAACGCACTGAGGCCCCAGAGGGCAGCAATGAAGCTTCCACGCAGACTGCCTCTCTATCACTGCAGTGAGAGCTCAGTGCAGGCAGAGAAAGGAGGAAAGCTGTACAAAGTGTGCACCAGACTGGGGCCGGCTCTGTGACCTGCACACTTGTTATCGCCAAGTGGAAGTTAATTGATTAGATGCTAAGCCCTTCTCACATCTGGACATCCAATTCTGCCATCAGTCCTCATGATGGCGTACTACGGTTAACCCATCATTTTACAGCGAGAAGAGTGAAGCCCAGAGAAGAAATCAGTTCCCCACTGCCTGCTTGTGCTGATAGAAACAGAGACTGAGGGCCAGCATCACTTCTGGGTCACTGTGAGGCAAGAGTTTGCCCTGTCCTGAGGGAGGGACCTGCAGGAGGCTGTGTATTTGTTTCTGAGCAAAACACACTGGTAGCACCTAGAACCTGTGATGTGTGTCAGGCTGGGGCCTCAAGATGGCTCTCGAAAGACAGGTGACCCCTCTGCATATAAAAGTGTTTGTTCATCCAACCCATGCCATGTGTGGGCCTGTTTCCTCCAGTCAGCTTCCGGTTTGTCCATTGTCGCTTGCCGCTAGAGAGCAGTCATGTGGTTTCATCTCTACCAATAAGATGACCCTGTCTCATCCTTTGCACTGGGACCCAGGGGCTAGAACAAGAAGCAGGAAGTATAAATTTGAATTCAGTACCCCAGGGCTGTGGTATAGACAGCAGGATAGAGCGTCCATGCCTGACAGTGTGGACTGGTCACGGGCTGCCCAGCCACTGGCTGGAGACAGGGATGGGTTCTGAACCTGCCCCACCCCTACCCAGGTTGGCTCTCCCTCCCTCCAGGTGTGTGAGCTGCCCAGACAAGCACCACGCCTTGCTGCTTCAGTCAGCCAAGATTGGGTCCTTGTTGCTGGCAGGTCGACCACGTTGACTGGCCCGATTGCCCTTTGTGTCCCACAAGGAGAGACTGGAACGCTGGTGGTGAGGAGCACACTGAGAACCTGGTTCATGCAGAACCAGGAACGGTTTCCAAGCCCCCAGCAGTGGGCACTGAGCCTGTCCTTTTAGGGGAGCAAGTGAGGAGCTGTAGGAGATAGATGCTCCTGACCGGGGGTCTGCAAGTGCCCTGCTTCTACCACCAAACCCAGTGAGCGACTTTCGTCTTAGCGGTTCTATTGCTCTGAAGAGACACCATGATCCCAGCAACTATTATGTAAAGGAAGACATTTCATTCATTAAGGCTGGCTTACAGTTGCAGAGGTTTAGTTCATTATCATCATGGTGGGAAGCAGGCAGCACGCAGGCAGACACGGTGCTGGAGAGGATGCTGAGAGTTCTCCATCTTGACCTGCAGGCGGCAGCAGGAGGCTACCACGCTGGGTTTGCCTTGAGCATCTAAGACCTCAAAGCCTGCCTCCACAGTGACACACTTGCTCAAACAAGGCCACACCTGCAAGTAGTGCCCCTCCACACAGACGAGCATTCAAGCATGTGAGTCTCTGGGCCCATTCCCCTTCAAACCACAACAGGTATTTGTGATCTGGACTCTAGACAGTGAAAGCCAAAGCTACTTCCTGTAGCTTCCTAATATGACAGAGGACAGGCAGAGTTGAGGTGCAAGACGGTTAGGTGTCTTCTAGTAACTAGCCCTCACTTAACTTCTCTGGACCTCAGCTTCCTCATTTGCAAAATGGAAGTAACCATGTAAATGCTTTCTCATACACATATGAACTCCCAACTCCAGCCGACCGGAGTTGGTTGAGTCATGAAACCACACTTGAAGCCATGGGTTGGCTACAGCATCTCTGTCTTCTCTCTTGGCAATTCCTTAGGCTCTGCCTGCCTTGGGGGTCAGTTCCATGCCGGAAGTTGGTGGTGTGTCAGCTGATGAAGTCTTTGTGACAGCAAGTCAAGATGACATCAGAGGAGGCAAAGGGGTTCAGCCAGACCCAGGAAGAATTTTCCTAGCAATCCACAGGAAATATCTTCCCATCTCATCGGTCCAAACTGTGTCACATGACCGTGTTGGCCGCTATAACTGGTTTATACCTGAGCTCCAAAGCTGGTCACTGGCAGGAGATTGTGAACAACCCTGATTGAGAAGCTAGGTATTCTCAGACCTGGTCAAAGGGACTTGACTTTTTTTTTTTTTTTTTTAATACTTTAAGCTAGGGCTGGCAAGATAGCTCAGTGGCTGACGGAGCTCAGGGTTCAATCCTGGCAACCTGAGTTTGATCCCTGGGAACTGCATGGTGGAAGAACAGGCCTGACTCCCACAGTTGTCCCCTGACCTCCCACAATGTGTGGCACATGTGTCTCCCGCCACACACGCACAAATAAACAAGCAAATGTAATTTTAAGGCAGCGCTGACCCTAGGAAGCCAAGATGGGTAGTGTTTTATTGATATTTACCATTTTAAAAATTAAAACTGAAAAATGTTAAATATTTATTCTTGAGTCTCTGAGCTGTGTGTTCAGCAAAGCTGCTCAGTGGCCCCCTTCAACAACTCCTCCTACTCACATGAGGGAGACAGTATCCCAGAGCAAACACACCACACACACACCCACACACACCACCCATACCTACTGCTGGAGGTAGGGCCAGACTCTCTGTAACTCTCCAGAACACAGTTCCCCACCCTCTGAGCCCCAAACTCAAACCTGTCATCACTAAAAGGCCTTTCCAGCAGCCCATGGCACTCAGAATGTGGCCAGGATACTGGTACACCGCCAATTTGGGGACATGCTTATAGTTTATACAGACAAGGGATTTTTTTTTTTCACACAGCACAATGTGTCCAGCTGAGCACTCTACACCCACCTCGCAAACTCAAGCACGTGCACTTATAATCAGAATGCAGGAGTTGTTCTTGGCCCCCTGTTTTTTTTTTTTCCTGTCACCAAGCGCGCGCACGCACGCACGCACGCACACACACACACACACACACACACACACACACACACACACACCTATTTTCTCTCCCCAGTTCTGGCCTCAACTCCAGTTTTCAGCTTCCTGTCTCCAGCCCCAATCTGCAAGCCAGATGTGGATGCCGGATGCTTTGACCTGACCCTCTGGATCCTAGACTGTGTCTACTCCTGAGAAAAAGTTCTGCTCTGCCCCCAGGGGTGAGTGGGGGGGCCTCTCGGCTTGTCTGAGCCTAGCTGGGACCGCTGCTAAGGTGACCTTTATGACCTATGACTCTATTCTTTTTGAAATGGAGTCTCACGTGCCCGCCAGCTTCTATCTTTATGTGTAGGCAAGGATGGCCACCCCCTCTCCCCATCATGAGAGCTACAATTCCAGCTCTGCAGTATACGCCCATTAACACAGTGCTGGGAATCAGGTTAGGAATGTCATGCACCCTGGGCAAGCAAGCACTTTACCAACAAAGGCTGTCCCCAGCCCCAGCCCCAGCGCTCACTCTGCCTCTTTTGATGGCTGTTTTGTCTTCACCTCTGTTGAACGATGCTGGCCTCCCCTTTCTGTGGCCCTGATGGTCATTATAAAAGATGACTTGTCTTTCCTTCCCAAGATGAGCACTGGACAAGAGGATGTAGCAGAATGTCACAGTAAGGTGTGGGTGGTGGAGGGGGCAGAGAAATTTTAATTCAGAACATGGCTGCTCTGGCAAGAGATCACATCCAAAGACCTTCTAGGTCTGTATGATGCAGCTAGAATACAAACACACCTTTAATCCCAGGAGACAGAGGCAGGCAGATCTGAGTTCAAGGCCAGCCTGGTATAGAGCAAGTTTCAGATAAAGAAAAGTTAAGCTCCGGGTGTGATGCTACACACTTTTACTCCCAAACAATGAAGGTGAAGTTAATTTGTAGAAGGAAGCACCCATGTTTGAAAGTGATGTCTGACTGAGTGGCAGAAACAGTGACGAATCAGAGAAAGAGTTAACAGAATAGGATATGCCCAACTCTCAGGAGAAGAGAGAGGAAAAGGAAGCTACTCAAGAGGCAAAGAAGAGAGAGGAGGCAGTTTTTACCAGGACAGTAATAGAGAGATGGGTTGCAGAGAAAGAACTCATGTGAAGACCAAATGAGCCAGAGAATGAGAAGGAGCCAGAAGATTAGAGCAGATTGCTCAAGTTAGAGACCAAACTCAAGTTAGAGGCCAAGAGAAAAGCCAGATTGAATAAGTCAGCTGGGAGAGGAGTTTGAACCAAAACAGCTGAGTTAAACCAGCCAGCTATGAGCTCAGAAAAAACAAGAAAGGGTGAGCTCATTAGCAGTAAGTCTCAGAGGCTGAAAATGTTGTAGGCCTAGGTTAGATTGTATGAAGCATAGAAGCTTCCTGGAGTAGGCCTAGGTTAGCAGAAGGAGGCAGTAAGCCTTTGAGACATACTCGAAGAAGGGGAATAAAAGTTCCTTTTACAGGAGGGACCTAGCTCGTGTGGGTACTGGATTTTTGGTTAGCCCTTGCGCAGTGTACTGGGCCTTGTGCTAAGTGCTCACTTGGGTGGTCTCACTTGGTTTTGTGATGACCTTGCTGCCCTGGGTATCATGGATTGAGCCCTCAACACTCATGTGCTTCTTCTCCCAGGTGAGCCCTGAAGCTCACACATTTGACACTGCCATTCCTGGGTTAGTTTACACAATCATTTGTCAGAGTGAGGTCTGATGACTGCTGGGCCCCAAGGCCCTGAAGAAAGGTCTTCAGCCAGGCAGGGTGGTGCATGCCTGTAATCCCAGCCCTGGGAAGATAGAGGCAGGAGGATTACCTCAAATTGGAAGCCAGCCTGGGCTACATAAGACCCTGTCTGCATACAGACAGTGAAAAATCATGTCAGACTTTTTATTTCTCTCTTCCTCTAGAAACTAGACCTGTGTTATTCATGAATTAATCTTCATAGGGCCATATGCCATGGCTTTGTTATTTTTGAAATAGAAAAATATTGAGTCTTTTTTCTGTTTTAATTTTTTTTAATGGTAAACTTAAATACCATCCACTTTAGGAAAGCTTACTCAGGTCAGTTCCACATCTCATAGATGGGACCAGGATAAAATCGCTTCAGATCAGGGCCCCCCAAGCCTGTGTAGCTGTGGCCACACACAATGGGGTGTCCCTTTCTCAGCCTCGATAATCTGTTTGTGGTACCCCATTGAACCTCAAGCCTTCAACTTCACGGTAGTCCCAGCCTGGATGTCAGAATAGATGTAACTAGTCTCTGAGGCCTATGAACAACAGCTGTGAGTGATGATTTGATAGAAAGAAGCCAGTTAAAGAACCAGATTCAAGATCTTTCCAACTATCCTGTCTACACACCCAGCTTCCTATCTGTGCAGCCATCCTGAGGAAGCTGGGAAGGAAGAGCAATGTGAGCCAAGTTCGCCCTCCCATCCTGCCTTTTCCCTTGCCCTCCTCTCCGTCTGGTACCCAGGACACCCCAGCCACCTCTGCTCCCTCAGGGCACGTGGGTAACTTAGAATTGTCATCCTGGAGGACTGGGGAGATGGCTTAGTGGGTGAGGTGCCTGCCGCCTCCTCATGAAAACTGGAGTTCAGCTTCCAGCACAGGCCAGCTGTGGCCTGGCACACGCCTGTTAGCCCAGCACTGAGCAGAAGAGAGACAGGAAGATCACTGACACAACCTGGCCAGAAAAACTGTGGGCTCTAGGTTCAGTGAGAGACCTTGCCCCCAAAAGGAATAAGTAAAGAGTGATGGGGGTGCGGGGGACACCGGATATTCTTCCTGTGGCCTTCCTCTGCATGTGTATAGGTTGTATGTACCTGCACACAGACATGCACATAGATAAATAAATGTCACACATAAATGAATAAACAAATGAACTAATGAGTAGAGAACAATAAAGGAAGCTTCTTGAAGTCAGCCTCTGGCCTCCACAGACAAGTACAAACACACACAGAAACCAAACTGCTGCCTTGGGACAGCAATTCTGTCTCGGGCATGCAGAGTGGCAAGGGTCCACAGCCGTCTCCAGTCTGCCAATAAAAGCCAACCTGTGTCTTCTTGTGTTCCTCCTCACCCTGGCCCTGTGGCTGCTTTAAAGCAGGGCGGGGTGGGGGTGGGGTGGGGCCTTGGGCTAAGTTCATACAGAATGCCTGGGATGCCAATAGCCACCTGTATTCATCACGGTTCTCTAGAGTAGCAGAACTTATAGAATGGATCTCTTTATTTATATATATATGGATGGATGGATGGATGGATGGATGGATGGATGGATGGATGGATGGATAGATGGGTGGATGGATGGATTCATTAGAATCACTTACAGGCTGTGGTCCAACTAATCTAACAGTGATGGACTGTGGATGGAAAGTCCAAAAATCCAGTAGTTATTCAGTCCATGAGGCTGGATGTCTCAGTTAGTCTTCATTATATGCGGGAATCCCGAAAAAGTAAGCTCTAATGCCAGTGAAGAAATGGACTTGCTAGAGAAAGCAGGCAAAGAGCAAAGGCTTCCTTCTTCCATGCCCTTATGTAGGCCTCCAGCAGAAGGCATGGCCCTGACTAAAGGTGTGCCTTTCCACCCCAAGATCTGGATCAAAGGCCTGTGTCTTCCTACCTCGAAAGTGGTCACAAGAAGTGGACACATCCACTTCAAACTAAGCAACAAATCTCTCACAGGTGCGCCCTCCAGTCAAGTTAACAAGCAGGAATAGCCATCACACTGCCCCTTATCCAGGACAGCTACTTCCGGGGAGCCACCATGACCCTCCAGAGCCCAGCCGTGAGCTTCCCTGGGACATGCAACATGCGTGTGGGGAGAAGGCTGAGAGCTTCCCCGCTCTGCCCTTACCCTGTGTCTAAGCCAGAGCCAGTGTCTGCCTCCATTTGGGCATCTGTGAGATGGCTGCAGGAGAAGACATTCCCCTACGGGGCACTTGTAAAGACTGAAGAATTTTGCCCCTGGACCTGGCTGTAGGGAGCCCTAGCTCCCTGCCGCTGTAGTGCTGCTGCTAGTGCTCCAGCTCTCCTTGAAATAGCTGGGAAGCTACCAGGAAGAGGGATGTGGGTCAGAGCTGGTCCAGGGAAGAAAGCTCCCTTCCCAGAGCCCTCGATTCCACATTTAGATCTGATGTCCCTTGGCTATCCCGTACTGTCCCCATGGCCCAGATACAGCGGAAACAAGTCACAGATGGCCTTGCCCTTGGGGAAGGCCACACACCTTCCCATTGGAGTGAACTTTCGGCCAACCATCTCAGAAATGCCTGGGGGCTGCTCAACATTCACTGGAAGTGCAATGGGAAGGGGCAGGAGGGCACGGGGTAAGGTGAGGGACTTGTGGTTGTGGTTGCTATGGCTGAGTGGAAGAATTACGGAAAAGCAGAAAATGGGAGGCAGGGAGGCCAGTGAGAGGCCAGTGCAGTAGTTCAGGTGAGAGGACAGTGGCTAAGGCCACAGGTTAGCAGCTCTGGGATGATGCAAAGCTGTTGGACTAAGAACATCAGTCCAGCAGGACTTGATCGTGGGTGGGCGTAGCCACACTCCTTCCTAAGAACAGCCGTCCTGGGAGAGGTCCCTGGCTGCCCAGCCTCTAAGGTCAAGGTAGAAGAGCAGTTAAATTAATGGTCACCAAGCTGCCTTTCTCTCCAGTTCGGATGGGGCCTCCTCAGCCTGCCTCCCGGAAGTTGAAATCCCCACGCTGGTATGCATGAGAAAGTCAGAAACCCACGCCCGGTTATCAGAACATGCGCCCCGGGGCTGGGGGTGCCCCTCTGCAAAGGGCCATACAGCTCCCCAGCACTGGAAGGTGCTTCTCAGAGATGAAGACAACCGCCACCCACGCAGTGGCCCAGCAGGCACATGAGGGGTACAGGAACCCAGTGGAGTGAGAAGCCCCAGGCAGGCCTGCGAGGGCAGCTTGCACGGGGCCCAGGAGTCGGGGTGGACTTAGGACATGCTTTGATGGACATAAGCCTTTATAGACCAGAAAACCTCCAGTCCTGAGAATCACAGTTGTTTTTTTTTTTTTTTTTTAATCTCCCATGTTATTTCCAAGGGGAACTAATATGCGGCTAGAGGTAGAAAAATGCAGGTGCCTTTTTTTTCCCCTTTCCCACTCTCCAGCCATTTTGGAAAATGGTGTCATTAAGCCCCTGGGCATTGAGTCGAATCACTGCACAAAGCTCTGTGAGCAGAGTGGGGAGGGGAGAGGCACCAGAGCGTCCCATGGCTGGGGTTGCGGACAGGTAGGCAGGCATACTCTATACCGTACAAGTTTGGGTTTTTTTTTTTTTTATATTTTTATAATTTTATTTGTACTCAGTTTTTATTTTATTTTACCTCTTGCTGCCGAGCATTGCACCAGGCTGGGGACGTAGCTCGGTGGGAAGAGCACTTAGCTAGCGTGCGTGAGGCTTTATCCCCAGCACTGCAGTAATCACGGATGGTGGTGCTCACCTGAAATCCCAACTTGAGAAGTGGAGGCAGGAGGGTCAGAGGGCCTGAGTTGCCAGCACCCTAAGCTGTGTGACATATTATAGCAAGTACTCGGCCCCACGTGCCTCAATCGTCCTCGTACATGAAATGGGCTTCAGAAGTAGGATAGGATGTGGGCTGTGGGGGAGAAATGAGAGTTCACAAAAAGCTGGCCTGTGGCAAGCGCTTGGTGAATGCTTGCTGCCCTGTGGAGTTCTAAGTAGGAGGTCGGCTACACTGCCCACACTAAGCAAGTCATAGCCATGGGCAACACGTGGACAGGGCTTGCAGGATACAGGGAAGCCCTCTGTACATTTCACCGCGGACTCCTGCTCACACTGAGGGTGGTGGTATCAACAGGCCAGTGTGTCGTGTGTGCTAGGGTTTGTCACTCTATAGCAGGTACACAGACCCTTGTCTCACTCACCTGAAATAAGTGCATATTAAGTATAAAACTTCCCCTGAGCCAGGCATGATAGCACATGTCTATAGTCCCAGCACCCAGGGGACAAAGGCTATCAGATTTCTGTGAGTTCCAAGCCAGCCTGGTCTACAGAGCAAGTCCAGGACAGCCAAGGCTACACAGAGAAATCCTGTCTCAACAAACAAACAAACAAACAAATCTCCCTGGTTTGCCTAGTCACTACCTGCAGAGAGGACCGAGCTCCCATGTCCTGAGTTGGAAGAGAGCCCTACTCTACCCCGGGTCTACATCTGGCACATCCTCTCAGGGTTTTCTATCCAACTGATAAGGAGTCAGAAGCTGCAGAGATGCTTGGTAGTTAAGATTGTCTGCTGCTCTTGCAGAGGCCCCTGCTCTTGCAGATTGGTTCCTGGTACTCATGTCAGACCTCTCACAGTCATCTGTTACTCCAACTCCAGGGAATCCAGCGCCCCCTTCTGGTCTTCATAGGTATTTGCACTCACATGCACACATACCCTAACAGAGACACACACAAATACACATAAATAAAAATAAAATATCACTCTTTAAAATGAAGTCAAAGATTTGATGAAAAATATTTCAAGAAGAAAAAAACAACAGCACACACATCAGCTTGCTGATGACTACCCCAGAGATTTGGGTGGGAAGAGTAAACAAGTTGATAATTGACACAATGTGTTTCTGGATTTTGTTGTTGTTTTGTGCTCTATCTACCTACCTACCTACCTACCTACCTACCTATCTGTCTGTCTATCTATCATTCTATCTATCTATCTATCTATCTATCTATCTATCTATCTATCTATCTATCCATCCACCCATCCCTTAGTGTCTTAAGGACACTTACGTTGTTTTTTAATTCCTTGATTTGGTTGGCAGTAGCAAGAAGAGTAGCTGGATACTTGAAGAAGAGTTGGCCTCCGAATTGAGACATCTTGTGTCTGGAGACTCATGCTGTTGGTCATTATATAGTCCATTCATTTCCATCCCATAAGATGCAAGTATGTAAAGGGGTTATGTGTGTTCATTAGCCTTGCATTACTATGAGGCAAGTAACTTAGAAAAGGTTTATCTGGCTCAGAGTTCTGGACGATTGTAACTCAAAATGAGCTGGACTTTGGCCATTTGCCAGGCTCTATTTAATTTATTTTTAAGGACATCAGCTGGTTCTTGAGAGGCGGGAAGGTAAACTTGTGCTATCAGAGGCTGGCTGCCTGCCAGATCCTGTTTCCCTGACTCAACAGCGTCTCCTTAGAAAGGTTCCAGATCTTTTCCCTACACATCTCTAAGTCTCTTCCTTTATCGGTTTTTAATTTTCCCTGTGATGCGATGATGATGATGATGATGATGATGATGATGATGTGTTTGTGTGTGTGTGTGTGTGTGTGTGTGTGTGTGTGTCAGAGGACAACTTGCAGGAATTGGTTCTCTCCTTCCACCACCTGGATCCCAAGGAATGAATTTAGGTCATCAGACTTGGCAGTAAACTCCTTTACTGAGGAGTTTACATCTTGCCAGCCCTTAGTCCCTTCTTTTATGCAGTGGGCAGAGTAGAGTGTGGCCTTTGTCCCGGTTCTGTGATGGTTACATCACATGCAGTTTAGTGTCTTGGCACATGATAAGCACGACTTGTGATATGGGTTGAGCACTGGGCATCCTTAATCTGAAAGTTCAAGATGGTCTAAAATCTGAATTAGAGATTAGGATTCAGGGCCCCTCACATGGCAGGCAAGGGCTCTAGTACTGATATACCTCCTGCCTTCTATGTGTTTGTTTGGGGGTGCTTTACCTTTTGTTCCTTTGTTGACACAGGCTCTCAATGTGTAGCCATAGCTAGCCTGAAACTGACTGTGTAGACCAGGCTGGTCTTGAACTCACGGATGCCTTGACTGCTGTGCCTGGCTTTACTTGGGCTTTTGAGATAAGAGAGTTGTCCAGGCTGACCCTGGACTTGATGTGTGTGACCTTCAAGTCTCCTGAGATTGCAAGTGCAATCACAGTCTCAAACATGAAACTTGCTGAGCATGACGTCACAACGGGAAGTTCCAGGTTTACTAAAATATGTGAGATTGCCTCTAGGTTATGTGCCAAAGACATATAGGAAACACAAATTACTTTTGTGTTTTAACTTAGATCCCATCCCCCAAGATATCTTATTATATTTAGGTCAATATCACAGAATCTGGACTGGGGTGAATATCTAAATTCCCACACACTTCTGGCGCTAGGCACTTTGGAAGAGGCATGCTCATCAGGCATTGGTTAGTCACCACTGTGGTTAACCCTAGGGAGCAGAATAGAAATCAAGACCCTAGGAATTTAGGTGACTTCTCCAAGGCTGCCCTGGGCAAGGATCCCCCATGGGGTCTGGACTGTCTCTCCTCTGGCTTATGGGGGGACCCTTTAGGCTGCTGCCACAATCCTTTCCTGTAGCCACCTGTCCCTCCACACCCCACCCACCTGCCAGATGACCTGTCTTCTGGTATGTGTCAGAGAGATGGCCGGTTCTGTCACCCAAATGTTGAGCTCTCTGCTTCACCTGCTTTCAACGGCACCTTTCAAAGCCACAGCCAGTCAGCACCCGTTTCCTGGAGACTCCATGACGCTCTGCAGCAGGGCAAGACCCCTTTCATGCCAAAGTGTACCCCATCCTCAGCTGGCCACCTCCTGAGTGTCCAGAGGGCCTGGGCCATGTTTGGCACCTCACCACTATCTCTTATCTTAGGAACACAGAGTTCTGTAGGTGATCTGTATGTCATAAATTGATGATGCTTAAGTTTTCTGGTACCATTGCAGGCCATCAGCCCTGGCTTCACAGGGACAACCCATGAGGACTATGGCCAGTCCTGTGACTTCCTGATTGGCCCTCTGCTTCCCCCAATATTCATCACTGACCTTCAATGGCAGTCAGCTGTGGTGACATTAGCCCCGCTAAGAGTCCTATGCAGTGGATACTTTAGCTCCTTTGCAATTACAAAAAGGCACTAGAGCTGTGGGGGGTGAGAGGGCGGGAGGCCCTTCCTGGCTTGGGTTCTCTTTGGCCTCTACCACACCCTCTTGAAATCCTGTTGCCTCTTCTTGGTGGCTGTCGGTTCAACCCAGGAATTCTTGGCAACAGCATTGCTGACACTGAAGGCCTGGTATAGTTCTTTGTCACAGAGACCATCCTACACATGATACAATGCTTAGGGGCTTTCCTGACTTGTCCACAAGATGCCGATAGCACCTTCCTCCTGCTGTGACAGCCAAAATGTCTCCATTGCCAAGAATTCTCTGGAGAAGAGAACTGTTCCCTGGTTAAGAACTAATTATGCATGGAATTCCCCAGGATGGCCAAGCGAGGACTTGTGGTTTTACCGTATGGAGGGGAGTCTGCTGTCCCAAATGTGAACGTGAGGTCTCACCCCCGAAGACAGATGGCTGAGCATGCAAACACCAGTACTTTGCATGCTCACCTCCTCCCAGTCCTCCCAGTCCTCCCAGTCCTCCCAGTCCCAGTTTGTGATCTAGCTTTTGTTTTGTTTTTGTTTTTAATCAGATCTCATCTTCTTTTTCAAGAGAAATCAGAAATCCCATCTTTTCTGCAAAAAATCCCCCAGTTCTTAAGTGTTGGCACCTAATGAAAATTGGTTTTCTTAATTCCAGGAAAAACAAAATATGTTTGTGAGTCAAGTGTGGGCTGCCAGCTTCCAGCTCCGAAATCTGCCCTCTGGCTTAGCTTCCACCATAGAAACCTGAGCAGCTTACACCCTCCCCAGCCTGCTGCACAGCCCAGGAATCTTAGGTATCAAGAGCAAGGAGGCAAGCAAGCTTCTCTGATCTCACTCTGTGCAGGCCCTGCCCACGTGGGCCACCCCAGGCCACGTTTGAAGTCTCGGATGATGAAGCCAGAGGGATCTAAATTCCCAAGAGAGAAGGAATAAGGGTGGTGCCAGAGGAGGGAAGCCTGAAGGCCTGTGTCCCTGACTGGTTCTGGCGCTGGCTTGCTGTGTGACTTCGGACAAGCCCTTTCCCTCTCTGGGCTTTAGGTTCCTTACATGATTACTAAGAAAGACAAGTTGTTGGACAGGTGCAGGCTTTCTGTGTTCCTGGAACTTATCTGGGAATTATTCCTTGGTCCAGGGTTCCAGAGCCCAGCAGGCATCTTTGTCCCTAGACTAACCCCAGCATGGACAGGCTGCCCCCACATCCTGGCTCTGACATCCTGTGCTTCAGAGTGGAGAAGGGGCCCTCCAGGGTGTCCCTGCCTCTGCAATAAAGGTTTCAGGATAGAGACCCCTGGTGAGGTCATCCTCTAGGCTCCTGGTGGTGCTGATGGCGAAACCCTGGGTTAGAGGGACTATCTTTCTACGTGGAAGGCCAAAGGTCGTTCAGAAGGGCAATTCTACCCCTGCACCACTTCCCAATAAGCTCTCTTGCACTGGACCATTGGTAAAGATAGTCATAAAGGTGTTACCCAGCAACCCCATTGTTTGTTTGTTCAATTTTTGTTATGTATGTTTATTGCTTGTGTGTGTGTGTGTGTGTGTGTGTGCATGATGTATATGGGTAAACATATGCCATATCATGCATGTAGAGGTCAAAGGACAACTAGTGAGAGTTGGTTCTCTCCTTCCACCATGAGGATTCTGGGGATTAAGCTCAGGTTGTCAGGTTTAGCAGGTAAAAGGCCAGCTCACTACGCTGTTTCTTTCTTTGGAGAAAGGGTCTCATGTATCCCGAGCTGGTCTTGAGATTTTCAAGTAGCCAAAGAGGACCTTGAGTTTCTCATTCTCATGCTTTCACGTCCCTAGTGCTGGGATTGTGGTCATATATCACTATTCCCAGTTTACAAGGTGCTGAGGAGAAACCCAGGGTTTCTATGCATGGTAGGCAAGGACCCTCCCAACTCAGCCACACCCAGCCCCTTAATTGTCTGGATGGAGAAACTGAGGCCCAGAGAGAGCAAGCATTCTGCCCAAGGTCACCTGACAACAGAATAAAACTCACACCCACAACTCCAAATCTAGTGTTCTACTCTGCTGTATCAAGGTCTTCCAGGAATGAGGATGGACAGATAGACAGAGGCCAGACACATATGCCCAAGATTAAGAAGTGACTATCTCCTGAGTGAGGTGACAAGGCCTAAGACAAGAGGAAACAGGGGAACCAGTCAAGAGGGAGCAGCAGGGAGGGCACACTGTGACCTCATGGAACTAGATGAAGTTGAATATCACAAGATTTCCTGAGGTTTCTTCCAAACAGAGGAATAAAAGGCTTTAAAAAGACATATGAATGTTGACGATAAGATTATCATTTTAGACAGAGTCCTGCTATGTAGACCTGGTTGGTCTGGAGCTCCAGGTAGACCTAGACCAGGCTGGCTTTGAATTCCCAGAAATCCACCTGACCTCCATAGGTGCCTGCACACACATGTACCTAACACACACACACACACACACACACACACTCCACCTGCCCACCCACCCTCCCTCCCATACACCACACACACAAATAAAATTAAACTAAAACTTTTCAGGTCAGGAATAGTGGAAGGAATACGTGTGTAACCTAGATACTGGAGAATAGAGACAGAATGTGCAGGAGTTCAAGGTCGTCTTCTGCTACAAGGAGAGGAGTTGGGGGCCGTCAGAGGCTATGTAAGTTCTTCTCCCAACAGAAAAAAATGTAAAATAAAATGTATTTTAGTAGAGTACTATATTAGTCAGGGTTCTCTAGAGGAACAGAACTGATACAGAGTATATACATGTATATACTCCATAGATGCCTGCACACACATGTACAAAACACACACACACACACACACACACACACACACACACGGGATTTATTAGCATGGCTTCCCAGCCGTGGTCCAATTAGTCCAACAATGGCTGTCTACTGATAGAAAGTTCCAGAATCCAGTAGTTGTTCAGTCCACAGGGCTGGCTGTCTCTGCCGGTCTTCAGTGTACAGCAGGATCCTGAAGGCTCTAATGCCAGTCAGTAAGGGAATGAACTTGCCAGTGGGAGTGAGAGCAAACAGACAAAATCCAAGTGCTTCGTTCTTCCCGCCTCTCACACAGGCTGCCACCAGGTGTGGCCCAGATTTAGAGTAGCTCTGCCCACCTCAAATGACTCAATCAAGAAAAATCCCAGCTGGGTGTGGTGGCGCACACAAGTGATCCCAGCACTCTGGGAGGAAGAGGCAGGCGGATCTCTGTGAGTTGAAGGCCAGCCTGGTCTACAAATAGAGAAGCCCTGTCTCAAAAAAAAAAGAAAAGAAAAGAAAAGAAAAGAAAAGAAAAGAAAAGAAAAGAAAAGAAAAGAAAAGAAAAGAAAAGAAAAGAAAAGAAAAGAAAATCCCTCACAGCTATACCCAGCAGCTTAGGTTTTAGTTAATTCCAGATGTAGTTTTCAAACTGACAACCCAGTGTTAGCGTTTTTGCAGCTGAGTACCTTGGCAGATCAGAGCTACAGAAAATCATACCACACAACAGATCTCATATAAAAGATTTATTGAAGGCAGGGAGATAGAGCAGAGACAGACAGACAGACATACACACACAGAGAGAACAAGAGACAGAGATAGACAAAGAAACAGAGAGTAAGAGACAAACATAGCAAAAGAGAGACAGACAAACAGACAGCCAGAGAGACTGGGAGACAGAGAGCGGCTGGTAATGGAGGGGATCTTTTAAAGGGTACTTGTGTCACATCCGGCAGCTGGTGATGACGTGGCCACTGGCGCTGAGTCGCTGTAGGCAGGTGAGGCTAACAGCCACAGTGCCATCACAGGAGCTATACCAGAGAAAGAAAACACAGTGGCTGGTAGGTAGGTCTGACTCTGTGGGTCACTGGCTTGCCACTTCCTCCTCCGTCTCTTTCCTGGCTTACAATGGCTATAAAGCCAGTGTATTAGTTACCTTTGTGTTACTTTGACAAAAGGCCAGGGCCAGGACAACTCATAGAAGACTTTATTTGTATTTATGGTTCCGGACGGATAAGAGTCCATCATAACCGGGAGGCATGGCAGCAAGCAGTATAGTGGCTGGAGCAGGGTGGTCAAGAGCTCACATCCTCACCATAGTCCTGTAGCAGAGAGAGGAAACGGAAGTAGAGTGAGCTTTCCAACCCCACCCCCACCCATGACATGCTTCCTCTAACAAGGCTGCCCCAGCTAAACCTTCCCAGACAGTGCCACTGACTGGGGACAAGTGTCCAGATGTCCCACACTGTGGGGGACTCTTCTCATCCAGAGAAACCATCACAGCCTATAGCGCCTCTCATAGGCATGTTGGGGGTCACAGGAAGCATAGGGTAGATGGTGGAGCCAGAGGCCCACGTGGATGGCTTAAAGCAAAACTCTTCTGTCTTATCAGGAAGTGATATGATTTTCTTAGGTAAGAAAGGGCAAGGGCTGGTGCCATGGAAGGGGCCTGTCAGGGTTACCCAGGCCTCCAAGAATCCCTGAGAGGGAAGAGAGAATCCAGAGGAATGACTGTTGGGCACGATGTGCCCATCAGTAGTCCTGGCATTTGGGAGGTCGAGGCAGGAGGATTTACAGCTCAAGGTTATCCGCAGCTCCGCAGGGAGGTTACCCTAGGCTGGCCTACAGGAGACTCTGCCTCAGGAAAACAATATAGTGATAATAAAAAGAACAAGTGTTGAGTGCTTGTCTTAGGCCCTGGGAGCAGAGGGTTCCATTAAGACTGGCCCCTACCTTCCACTGACAGGGGCTAGGATCTGACCCAGCTGTATAACTCAGCCCCCACTGGGCCCAGGCTGTGGCAGAAACCATCTCCTTCTAAAGGTCACATCTTTAAACCAAAAGAATGCAGCTCTGCTCACCCACACTGCACCAAACCAAGCTCATGCCTGCTTGTTTGACGGAGAAACTTCAGGGGGGAGATGTCAGAGCTTCCTACATATCGGCTCAACAGATCTGCCTCCCGAAACTGCTTCCAAAGGCGGTTGGAGGACAATTCAGGGGAAAAGAATTTAGAACACATTCTAATTAGTCCCGCTGGGACCAGGGGCCGGGGCAGTCTCCAGCCCCGAGAACCTATGACTTCTTCCCCCCGTCCAGGATGCAGCATGATCGGCCAGCCCTCAGGGTGGCCCTTTTAGGGGGCCCATGGATGTGAATTCTGGCTCCTTCCTGCCCTTTCTGGGGCCTCTGCAGTTGCCAAAGCCCGAAATTTCAGAGTGTCATCTCCAAGTGCAGAGGTGATGGGGGCGGAGTGTTCTCTGCCTTGAGGATTGGAGAAGCAGGAGCAGCCATGGCTGATGTGCCCGAGTGTCTGTGGGTGGGTGGCAGGCATGCAAAGCCCCTAATTACAGAGAAAGAGGTGCAGGCGTGTGCAGACAGGCCTCCCTGGAGCCCAGGCAGGTGGCCTCCCGAGGAGGACTTGTATTCAGCTTGGACTCTGAATACAGGAAACTGTCACGGTGGAGGAAGGGACGTTGTTATGTAACCGTGAGACCACAGCCTCTGCAAACGTGACCTTGTGTGGCTTTTCAGTTTTGGTCTCCCCAGTCTCCCCATGGGGAGGAAGGAGCACGGCACAGGGAGGTCTTTCTTCAGGACAAAATAAAAATAAAAATTAAAAAATGTGGTCCTCAGCCCCTTTGGAGTCAAAGCTTTCTGGATGGGGCTTCTAGACCCCACCTCCTCCGTTCCTCATTCAGGAGGCCCAGGTGCAGTCAAGGTTGGTGTTTTTCAGTCTTGGCAGTTGGCTCAGGTTGAGTGCCTTAGGTCTCACGGCCACACTTTAAGAACTACTAACTCAGGAATACTAGGAGCAAAAGCTGCGGGCTCTGGATTTGCCCTGTGCCCACTTCCCAAGTGTCTAAGCCTCACTTGCCTTACCCACACCACTTTGTCTCATACGGCTAAACCATTCCTCAGGGTTGGGGGTGCCTAATTACTGTTTGCAGGGACCTCGGAGATTTTCCCACAGAAGACGCAGTCTGCTCTTCCTCTGTTGCAGCTTGCTCAGAGCCACGAGGGAGCTGTCTCCAGGAAGGAGGGGCAATTTGGCTTTAAAGCACACACAGGCTAACATCCTCAGGACTCACCTGGAAAGGATGAAGGATCTTGACTGGCTGGTCTTTTTAGGGACCCTCCTATTTCCTGTGTTGGTGGGTAGCAAAGGCTCGGCTCAGGCCCAGCCTTTAGGCACCCAGGCCCCAGTAGCTCTGATCAAACTCCTCTTCATAGCTGTAGCTATTTCTTTTTCCTTCTTTTTTTTTCTCTTTCCTTTTATTTATTTATTTTTTAATTATTTTTGAGATTGTATCATGTAGCTAAGGCCAGCTTTAAAACTGTCTAAGCAGCCAAGGTTGATCTCCAAGTTCCAACTGCTCAGCCTCTATCCGCCAAGTGCTGGGATTACAGGCAAATATCCCCGTGCCCGTTTTTATGTGGTACCATGACCAGAGCCCAGGGCTTGGTGCATGCTTAGGCGAGCACTTACCAACTTGTGCTACCTTCCCAGCCCTCACGCCCATGGTCAGCTCTCATCTCAACATCCCGTTGGGCCAGGAGCATCGGATGCCCTAGGGTCTGGTTAAGGACGGGCATGGACTCTAAACAACGCAGAGGGCAGCCTGAAATGGTGAAAGATGATTCTGTCACCCTTCCGGCTCTGAAGCCCACTGTCTGTGGCTGGCTCTCTACAGTGACATGGGCTGTCCCGCCCATGGTCTTCCTTCCTCCTCATGCATCACTCATGCCAGATACACAGGTATCCAGCCTCCGTGTGCATGGCAGAGAGACAGGACAGTGAGCCAACAGCAACTCTGCTGGCAAGTCAGGGGCAAGAGCAGATGGAATACTGAAGGTCTCACTGCCTCCCACCCATCTCCTAAACCCTCGAGGTAGCCCAAAATGGCCTTGAACTTCTTTACGATCTTCCTGCCTCTACTTCCCAAGGACTGGGCCTCCTCTTCACCCTCACCTCACCATAGTGTATTTTGTCATGTGCCTGCATGTGACGGAGACAGCAGTGACACTGGCAAAGAAGTGAACTAATAAATCCTACAGCAAGCAAGAAAAAAGAGCGGGGCCAACAGAGGAGAGGGAGCCCGGGAGTGCTGAGAACCCAGCAGAAACCAGCAGCGCTTGTGGGCCCTGCCCTGGGTCCTTGTGGCTTCACACGCCTTGTTGTGGTTTGGTTAGGCCCTGTGGAAGGTGCTTGGTCCCCGGCCTGGCGCTTCTGGAAGATGATGGAACCTTGAAGAGGTAGGTTCGGCTTTCCAGTCACGGAGTTGCTCCCTTGAAGAACGTTGTGGGACTCCTGTACCTCCTCTTCCTCTCTTTCTTTTCCCGACTTTTAGAGGAGTGTTGTTGTTGTTGTTGTTTTTAACCATGTGGTCTCCATTAAGGTGCTACCACCACACCCATCCCACCACACCACACACATGCCCCAGAGGCCTAAAAGCAACAGATCAAATGCAGGAGTGACGTGCACTCTCAAATGAGGGGTCAGAGCTAGGAATATGCGTACCCCTGTACCAGGTGCCAGGGGTCCACAGGGACCCAGGGAACCCTCTCCAGTGTGCTGCCTGTGTTGACCCTCTTCTGCCTCCAGTGGCCACTGTTAGAACTGCATGCTCACCTCCAACCCGGGGAAGGTCCCTGAGATCATGGGCTGGCCCCTGCAAAGCTGTGAGCGTTTTGACTTTCTAAGCTGGGTGTCTTGGAGAGGGGGTCGTTACAGCAGTAAGATGGGGGCGTAGCCTCACAGTGACTCACCTCCACGGCCTGGGCCAGGGCCTGGGCCTTGCTGTTGGGTCAGTGAGTGACTGAAGACAGTCGTCTCAGTTTAAAAGCTGTGTGATCCCGGGCGCGTCCCTTCATGCCTCTGTACACATCTCCTTCACTGGACAAATGGCAGCGAGTAGGAGAAGGGCTCGTGGAACAGGCTGTGGAGACAGAGCTGCCTGAGTTCGGATCCTGTTTCCACTTCTTTCTAGGTGTCCAAGGGGAACTTGCTTAACTTCGCTGCAGTCTGTTACTCCTCGCTGATAAGAGGAGGGCTGTAATATTACTTATATATGTAGGCTGAGGGACTAACTAAAGTGAGCAGATATGCATAACGCGTTTCAGCAAATATTACTGGTCATCCTTAACCACAATGATCGTGCTTGTCCACTGATGAAATGATGACATTTACGCAAATGTACCCAGTAGGACCTGGCGCAGAATCGGAGATACTCTGTAAATAGTAACTCGCACCTTTATGTGTGCGTACATTGAGTATTTGTGTTTCCGTGTGTGGGTGCGTGGTGCATGCTCACTTCATAGTTCTTGGTCATATTTTTTTCACAGAACTGGAGCACATTGATTGTGCAAGACTGTCTAGCCAGCAATCCCCAGGGATCTTCCTGTCTCTGCCTCTCAGTACTGGGGCTACACTACCACACCTGGCTTTTTATGTGGGTGTAAGGCACTGTAGTTTGATCTTTATGCAGCAAGCACATCATCTATTAAGCCTTCTCCTCAGACCCAGGAACTATTATCTCTTCTTGGACACTTGCTGGGGTATGACCCTTCCTGTGCCCAAGCCCCAGGAAACAGGGCTTTCTAGAGGGATGCACTTCTCCTTGTGGCCACTGGGGGCAGCCATGAGCTAAGAGTGGCAGACTCACTGCTGACCCACTCACAAGGGCGGCCCCCTCGAGAGTGTGCAAAGGTTGAGGCTGCACGCTGTAACTCAGTTAGCAGACAGCTTGCTTAGCAAGACCGTGGGCTTGACCCTAGCACAGAGGAAAGAGACGTACGCGCCTACGTGGAAGGCAGTTTGCCTCAGCAACCCTGCGTTCACTCAACAGTACCAGCTTAGCATAAAATCCTTCCATCCCTCCATCCTCAGTTTGATGGGTGTTAGTGTGCAGCCGCATGGACCCCAGTCTCAGCTCCATCAGGAAGCTGGCTATGTGGCCTTGGGTATGTGACTTAACCTCTCTGTGTTGATGGTAGCACCCTTAGTTCTCGGAGGGGGCGCTGTTGGATGAAAAGTATAAAATGGTGCCTAGTGCCTGCTAAGTGCTATATAAATATTTGCCAGTGATAATGATAACACAGACCTTTTGTTCTTGATGGTTTTGTTCTGAAGAGCTGCCATCTTGTAAACTTCTGTGGGCAACCTCCCTACCCACATACAATGGGGGATGATGGGAACGCCGATTAGGAAGGAATTTATCCTCTCATTGCAGGAAGAATCCATCCTGGAACCTGGCATGGTGGCACATGCCTGCAGTCTCAGCATTTGAGAGGTGGGGTTGAGAAAAGCAGGAGTTCAAGGTCAGCCTGGGCCACTTGAGATTAAAACAAAACAACAACAAAAACCTGAGTGTCCTACTTCAGATACATACCTTGAATTTCAGAACTGAAGCGGTTGAGCCCTCCAGAGTCTATGAGTTCAAGGCCAGCCTGGCCTACATAGGAAGTCCTAGGCCAGTCAGAGACCTTGTCTCCGAAATATAAAAATAAAACTAAAAGGCAAAAACAACAATTACAACAATAAAAAGATCATCTTGAGGGAGTTGGGCTCAACAGTACAGCCTGACATTTCACCATGGAGGAGATGGAGGCAGGAAGGTTAGGGTTTCAAGATCAGTCTTGGCAACACAGTGCATTCAAAGCCAGCCTAGACATGAGCTCCTGCTTCCAAAAGAATGGAGCTTGGAGTAGGGTATGGTTGTACCTATCAGTGATTGCAGCATTTGGGAGGTGGAGGCAGAAGGATTTCAAAAAATAATTGCGAGGCTCAGAAAGTGAAGCTGTGCATGCCGGACAGCAGCCTGAGTTGGAAGGCGTTCCTGAAAGCTGCTCTCTGTCCTCCACAAGCCCAACATGTACTCACAGGCACAACACACACATACCCCACAAAGTAATAAAAAATTCTTCAAAAGAGCACGGTAAGGCCCTGTCTCAGAACAAGACAGCAGAGCAGCATGACAAGGAAGGCCAGCTATGTCCTGGAAAATACTTTAATGCCCTGTGCTGCCCAGGGATGGGGCTCAGCCTTCTGCTTCTAGACAGACTCTTTAGGCCCATAGAAGGAACAAGACCATGACCAGGGCATCTGGGACCCCAGGAAGACCGTCAAAGAACGTGGTGAGTCAGTGACAGGCTCACAAAAGACTCCAGCCTGGAAGGGCAGATGGTGTAGGGGAGTTTGGGTCAAATCCTTCGCCCACCGAGAACAGGGTCTGAGCAGGGCTGGGAGAAAATCCCATCTAATCCTTCCTGCTGCACCTGTGCCCGAGTCGTGCTGGGACGGCCACGGAACAGAGAGGGGATCAACACTGTCCCCACCTGTGGCCTCAGCCACAGAGGCAGCCCAGGGCTTGCCAAAGGGCTTTGGAGTCCCGAGTCCCCAGGAGCTGGCCGCTGCAGGGGGACTTGTGTATCTCAGGAGCAATGGCTTGGTACTCAGCTTCTCCTAAGAAATGTCCTTTCAACCAGGAGTCGAGGTTTCACTAGGCCAGACACAGCTTAGAGACTGACAGTCACTTCATCTCCTAGCGACCTCAGCTCAGCCCAGCCAGCAGCTACCACAAGTATCACACAGTCAGGGAAGCCAAAGCTCCAAGGCTGAAACCTTTGGCCTGAGATCATGAGCATCAGAGCCAGATAGGAAACTTGCTGCGTTTGTCTCCAGAAATGCAGTCTCTGCTTTCTAAGGTGGGAAGCTTCCAAAATGTCTCCACGATTCCCGCTTTGTTATATCAACACTCTCATTTAGTCTCCAAGGGCACGAGAGGCCTAGTGATGCACCCTAATAAATAGGATAGGAAAGCAGTGATGGGTACCATTTCCAAGGTGAGCCTCCACCAGAGCACACTGGCTTTGGCTTTTTCTTCAGAGCCCTCTATGGGACAGGCGCTGCCCTCCTGCTAGCTGAGTAGCCCAGGATTCCTTCAGGAGGAACTTAATCTCCCTAAGGGAGTGAGTCAGGAAGCAGGTGCTTTCCAGGTGAGCCCTGCGCTGATGGTAGCCCCAAACAGGCACATTGCTGCAAGCTACAAGTGGTTTAGAACCACAGTGCCCTTCTGTCCCCATACCTTGAATTCCTGACCATCCTTGTTTCATATCCCCATGTCTGGGGTGACTTGTTACACAGCACTTTTTTTTTTAACAGCATACATGGGCACACACACACCCCTCCAGAAGAACAGATAAAAAAGACAGAGTATAAAAGTCTAGGCATGGTAGTTTACACTTGTAATCCCAACACTCAGGAGAAGTAAGCAGAAAGAAAAGATGTTTGGGCCAGCCTCAGTGAGATAACAAGTGTGAGGCCACCCCACCCTACACAATTCTTAAAAACAAATAAAGTAACGGGCCAGCTAGAACCCCCTCTACACACTCTCCAAGCCAATACTCTGCTTGCTTAGATGCAGAAATAGGAATCCATGTACCCATGGTCTCACACCAGCCAGAGTACCGGCACTGCAACTGGCCCATCTCCAGATTCCCTGGAAATCCTGCTGAGAGGGGAGTGAGCAGGGCCTGTCAAACTACCCACTTGGCAGGACCACGCAGCTATAGGCCTTTGGAACTAGTATGGCCACAGTTAGACCTATTCTATTCTATAGGGACTGGCAGAGGGCTTGCCTGATGGCCTGGGTTTGACACCAGTGCCACATAGAAACAAGCATGTGATCCAGAATTTGGGTGGTAGAAGCAGGAGGATCAGAAGTTCAAGGTCATCACTGGTTACATCATAAATCTGAGACCAGCCTGAGCTATGTGAGACCCTGTCAATAAATAAAAAAGGTTGGTGGGCTATCACAGTGGTCCAAGAACGTGCCTTTTGAACCAAATGACCTGAGTTTCCATCCTTAGAAACCACATAATGGTGGAAAGGGAAAACCATCTCCAAAAGGTTATCTCCTGACCTCCACACACACACTGCAGCACGCACACACACAAAATATAAATGAATGCATGTTTTGTGCCAGATGTGGTGGCACACACCTTTAAACCCAGCACTGGAGAGGCAGAGGTAGGCAGATCTCTGTGAGTTTGAGGTCAGCCTGGTCTACAGAGTTAGTTCCAGGACAGCTAGAGCTAGAAGGACCGTGACTTCAAAAAAAAAATTAATACATTTTAAAAATATATAATATTATAATAGAAACATAATCAAGAAAAAGGGCCCAGACATCTCCCATGGACTCAAATGTGTAACTTGAAGCAGCTGGCCAGCACAGTAGTACATCCAAATAGGACATTGCTGGGTTTTGTCCCTTGAAAGCCAATCTGTCTTGTAGTGTCCTATAATCTAATGTATGAGGAGGCACAGTGCAAGGAACTATACTGACTCCTGTGTCCCAAGGCTCTTTTGTATTATTATTATTATTATTATTATTATTATTATTATTATTATTATTTAGTGGCTCTCTGTCAGCCTGAGGTCAGGGTCAGGGGATACCACAGAGCCCAGACCACAGCAGTCCCTGCCCACTGGCTGGACTGTGCTTCTCCCTCACCTCTTGATTTCCCAACCACTGGGCTCTAAATCCTCCGGACGGTCAAACGAGTCTACACAGGGCTGATGGGAATGCATCAACCCCAACCCCCTTTCTGATGTCTACGTCTTCCCTTCTGCTACCCAGCAGAGGCGAAAGACAGAGCAAACTGAACCCCCACCATAGCTTCCCCCAGCAATGGTTTCCAGTAGGTCCTTCGCAAGCGTGAATTTCTAGGTCTTAGGGCAACACAAGGCCCTAGTCTGAAAATAATAACAACAACAAAAATAAATAACTCAGGAAGCAGAGGCAGGCAGATCTCTGAGAGTTCCAGTCGAGGCCAGTCTGGCCTACAGGGTGAGTTCCGGGACAGCCAAAGCTACACAGAGAAACCCTGTCTTGAAAAACAAAAAGAACCAAAAAAAAAAATGAAAATCCAGGCACAAGGTGGCACCCAAGCTAGTCCGCAGGCTCCATACACATGAATGCACACATGAGCACAAGATGAGCCACATGCACACATTTAAGAATTTTGAAACATCATTGAAGCCGTGAATCCCAGCACAAGGCCCTCCGCAACCCCGGAATCCCTGTGAACTCACAGCTGGAACCCCTGTTAACAGCTATCCCTGACGTGTTCCTTTGTGGGGCCTATCTAGGCCACTCCAGGCAGATATGAGTTTTCAGTACCTGGCTCCCAGATCTTCTTGTGGATCTGAACAGAAAGGTCTCCTGGGCCTTGGGTGGCCTTCTAAGGCTTGGCAGGGACTGTGCTCACTTCCTGTGAAAGAGACCACAGAGTTGTGCACAGGAATGAGGGCCCAGTGTTTCCCAGAAGATTCCTGGAGGTAGCACCTAGCAGACAGTGTTCTGGCGGACTACCTGGCTCAGCCTTGACTAGCAGGATCCTGCCTGCAAGGAACGCCGTGAGCAGGAGACTGGGATCGGGGGAGGGGAAGCCCAGGCATCCCGGAAACCCCCAGAAAACTAGAGAAAGTAAAGTGAATCCATCTTTCATGTGATGTTCTGATCTTCAGCGTGGGGCGTGAACACAAACTCACACACTCAGCCAGGGCCTAACTATGCTGAGTAAGGAGAGCAGTGGAAATTCCCCAGGGCTGTGACCTTGGGAATGGCCGGGATGACCGAAATGTGCAAGCTTCTTCGAAGTTGCCCTGGAGAGAGAATCTGTAGCCAACAGGCTACATGGATACTTGTAGTCACATTTGCTTTGTTACTCTTCCTCTATTCTGGAGGTTGTTCCTTTTTTTTTTTTTTTAAGATGTATTTATTTTACGTGTATGAGTGTTTTGCTTGCATGTATGTCTGTGCACCACATGGGTGCCTGGTGCCCAGTGAGGTCAGAAAAAAGCCTTAGATTCACTGGAACGGGGGTTACAGTTGTTTGAGCGGCCATGCGGGTGCTGGGACTCAACCTGTGTCCTCTGGCCCCTTGCTCTGCAATTTTAAAGAATTATCAACATCCCAAACTAAGAAGAGTGCCTGGAGACACTGGGCCTGAATTCCTGTGCATGAAGTCTGTGGTTTCCTCCACGGGGACAGATCACAAAGTCCCTGCCACGCCCCAGTGTTATCTTCCCAAGCTCTGGCGGTGTTTTCCCTTATCTTGGAGTTAAGGGCATGTCTCTAACAAGACTGGGAAAATAGGCATGGTGGCTCATACCAGTAATCATCAACACTCAGGCAGGAGAATCAATGCAAGTTTAAGGCCACCTTCTCTTACCTAGTGAGTTCTAGAGTAGTTAGGGCAACATAATGAATTATATGAATTAAAAAAAAAATCTGGCCATGGTGGCACACGCCTTTAATCCCATCACTTGAGAGGCAGAGGCGGGTGGATCTCTATCATTTTGAGGCCAGCCTGGTCTACAGAGTGAGTTCTAGGAGAGCCAGAGCTATACAGAGTAACCCTGTATGGAAAACCAGAAAAACCAAAAACCAAAAAAAAAAAAAACAGGAAGTGGGGAAACAGAATGTGGACAGGAGTTCATTCTACTTTAGGAACTGTGGGAAAAGTATCTTCTTTGTGGAAGTGAAATTCTAAGCAGCTTTATTTTGTTGTTGCTGTTCTCCTAGGCCGAGTTTGATACTGTAGCTTAGGCTAGCTGGGAACTCACTGTACTGCTGAGGCTGGCCTGGAATTCCTCCTGCCACGGCTTGCTAAGCCACAATGTCCAGCTTCTGCAAAACATTTACTAGACAAGGTGATCCAGTTTGATTTCTGTTACTGTAATAAACACCAGGACCAAAAGCAATTTAAGGGAGGAAAGGGTTTACCTCAGCTTATATTTTCAGGTCACAGTCCATCATTGAAGGAAGTCAGGGCAATGCAAGAACCACGGGGAAACACCGTTAGCTGGTTTGCTCACTGGGTGGCTCCTGCTCAGCTGGTTTTCTTATACAGCCGAGACACGGTACCACCCATAATGGACTGGGCCCGCCCATCTCAGTTATTAGTGAAGACAGTAGCACAGGCCAGTATGAGCCATGCCGTTCTTCAGTGGGGGCTCTCTTTTCCCAGGCAGCTCTAGGGTGAAATCTGGTTGACAATCAAAAATAACCAGGACATAAGGGGCAGAGGTTACCTCAAAAGAACACAGCCCGAATGCCCTAATGAAACCTCCCTCCCTCAGCACTTCCTGTGTTCATTTGTGTCTCATCTTCTTTCCCTCTTGTGCCTACCTCCCCCCAGTCCAACACACACACACACACACACACACACACACACACACACACAGGAGCACAGGAGGCGTCTCCGAGATGAGATTTCTCCAGCATCCAGGGCCTGGAAAGGGTGTTCCCAGCTTTTCCACCTTCAAGGATTCAGAGAAAGCTTTCCTGTTCTGCTTCTCATTCTAGCAAAGGCAGAGGGCTCGAGGCCCTTGCTGAAGCTCGGTGCCAGGTCCCTCCGCTGGAAGGGCTGGCTGTTTAAGACATGGGCAGTTTTCTTGTACTGTTAGGGACACCGGCAGCAGTTCTTGGCATGCCCCGTGGCCTCCATGGTGATCAGGGCTCGGAGTTAGGGGACAGAGAGGAGAGTCTTGGCACCATTGTGGACTCCCCAGCTGGGCCAGTTTCCCAGGGGGAAGGGAATAGAAGGCAATGGTAGTAGCCAAGCCATGGTGGAGGGGAGGCGGGGCTTCTCCTGCACGCTCAGGGGAGTGACTGTAAAAGTTTCAGACTTGGAGGCAAGTAATTTTGTTCCCATAGCTTGTTGGAGAGACTCACAGCTGTCAGGCTGGGACAGGGAGAGTCAGGGTCATAGAGCGCGGCCTGGGGTCCACGCTGCTTGGAAGCGGTGGTAGTGGTGGTGAGGTCGGGAACTCCACCTGGCTGTGCAGCTTGGCTCCCCGCAGTCTACAGGAGGGCGAAGCCAGCCCTGGCTCCTGGGGCTGCGGGGAAATAATTAGTCCCTCTAAAGAGCATTGTAATCTCAGATCAAAAGGGTCTCCGAGCTGCAAAGCACTTCACAGGCGCGGGGCCAACCCTTGGAATACCCACTCCAAGGGTGGGTGCCCATCCTCCAAAGTACTATCTCGTCCTGAGCCTGGCTGGCCTAGTAAAGCTCTGTCCCCTAACACTAGGACATCACTTCACCAGCCAGCACCCACGAGGGCCAAGCACAGGCCTGCAGCCTTTCTTCTGGCGCACTCAGGCCTGAGTACTGACTCTGGATCCCTGGGACATCGCCACCTACCTTTCTTATCCTGGGTTTCTCTAGGAGGTGCTGGGGAGGGAGGGTTCGAGGGGGGGAACCGGACAAGAAGTTGCCTGGGGCCAGACACGCGGGGTAGTGTGTCGGGGCCTGGAGGAGTAGGCGCCAAGGAGGAGGGGAGCGTGGGCGTGGTCGAGTAGAGGGCGTGGTGTGAGGGTGAG
Organism: Meriones unguiculatus; assembly: GCF_030254825.1. Classification (NCBI taxonomy): domain Eukaryota; kingdom Metazoa; phylum Chordata; class Mammalia; order Rodentia; family Muridae; genus Meriones; species Meriones unguiculatus. The sequence goes on from NC_083351.1 coordinate 10,071,448, forward strand.
GGGTGTGGCCAGAGGGTACCTCTTCAGCCCGGAAGGGACGAGAGGAGGAGCCCCAGGATCTGGAGTTTTTCCCACGTGAGAGGATCGCGCCGGATTCCTCCGGTGCGGCGGCCGCGGACTGCCCGGCGTCCGGAGGGGCTGAGATCGCTGTCCGGGTGCGCGTGGGCGGCCCGATGCGGCGGCGGCTCCGCGGGCTGTGAGCCGGGCGTCCGCCGTCGGAGCCCCGCGCGCCGCCGTGGGGACTCGCGTCCCGGGCACACGGGATGCGGGCGGCCGACTCGGGCTCGTGGGAGCGCGTCCGCCAGCTTGCGGCACACGGCCAGCCGGCTCCGTCCTGCGGGCGGGACACCGGGCCCGCTCGCGCCCCAGAGCCCGGAGCCTGCGAGCTATGCGCGGACGCTGCTGGGCCCCGAGAGCAGCAAAGAGCTGGGACAGTCCCCGATGCAGCAGATGGCTGTGGAAGCCAGGCGGGTAGGTGCTAGCGGGGTCGGCAGGGCGGCAAGGCTGCAGGCCCCGGAGTCCGGGAGCCGCCGGGACCGGGCGCGCGGGGGCGCTCGGGGCCGGGAGCTCGGAGCTGCTGGTGGCAAAGTTGTGTCTCCAAGCGCCGCTGGGTGGGTGCGGCCGGGAGGCGGCCGGGGCTAAAGGAGTTCTTCAGCTTGGGAGCTGGGGTCTCGGGAGTCGCCGTAGGCGCCCCTCCCCCAATCCAGAACCTCAAGAGGACTGCAGGGAGAAAGGTCAGGGTCATGCCTGTGAGGGTCTTGTGATCCCATGGCGCCCGCAGACTCCGCTCCCGGCTGAACTCAGAGTGTGGGAAAGGGTCTAGCCCCGTGCAAGTTGTTTGGATGGCCCCCTGGGAATTCTTCAGCTTAGGAGCTGTGTTCTTGGGCTCTCTGGCTCCCTGACTCGACCTCCCGAAAACACTACAAGGAGAGTTTAAATCCATGTTTGTCAGGGTCCTGCAAGCCAGATGCCTTCAGGGCACCTGGCAGGACCCGGAGCAAGTGTGCAGTGTTGGGTCGAGCTCCCGTACTGTGTCCGTAACCCATCTGGTAGCCTTAAGTTTGGAAAAGAGCGTCCCTTCGCTTTCGCCACTCGCATTTGCTCAAGCGGAGCAGAGATTGCTATGTTCACTTTTAACTCCTGGAGAAATTGCAGCCGTGGGAAGCTCAGGCACCGGGATCTAATAGCGTGTGTTTGGCCAATCCACCCCAAGTAGAGTACAGTGCTCTGTCTTTAAATGCGCCCCGTGGGGGCGCCCATTCCTGTCTCAGCTGTCTCCCTCCGCCCGCCCCCAAGTTAAGTCATGGGGTGGGGGCAGGAACCCTGGACCCGCCTGGCTCTGAGGGGAAAACAATTTAGATGGAAGTCTGCAGGCTTTTCCGAGAAGAGCCTGTCATCCTTCAGTTTGAACACTTTTCCAAGAGCAACGGAAGTGCACCGGATTTTTTTTTTTTTTAATTATTGAACACCTTACTGTGTTGTAGTAATTTTCGTGCAGTGCCCTGAAACCTACCTGGAGTGAGGCTGTGTTCTATCCGTTCAGTTGGAGACAGAAAAACCCAGAGGCTGAGCCACTTAAGAATTCTCACTGTCTTAAACCTTGGTGCTGGCGTTTCACATTATCTTTTCAGAGGCAGGGTCTTAGGCTGTATCTCAGGCCGACCTTGAACTCCAGATCCTCCGCCATGCTAGGATTACAGGCACTGGCTACCAGGCCTGGCTTTGACACCTCAGGTTTTGTCTGTTGCATGGCAAAGCCTAGCATGGAGGTAACCCTGGGCTGAGGGCCCCACAGATTATCTGCCAAGTAATTCTTTTCCTTTGAGAAGGAGCCAGCTGGGTACAACAGCGTACAGGTTAAGCAAGTTATGCTGTCTCCTTGAGACTCCGTTTACCCGCAGTGGAAACTGGTACCCACTACGGATGTGATCGTTTAAAAGATGCTGTGTGTCAGCCTGACGTAGAGGCACATACCTGTCATTCCAGGTGCTCACTACTGGTGATGCTACAAAGCACCCTGGGCTGCTCAGTGAGACCCTGCCTCAAAAAGTACAATTCAGCTCAATGGTAGCACGCATGCCAAGCGTATCTGAGGATCGAGGTTTGCTCTCCAGTATAAAAGAGAAAGCTGGTAGGTGAGATGGCTCAGTGGGAAACAGCACTTCCTGCCAAGCCTAACAACCCGAGTTCCGTTCCCTAAGGATCCACATGGCAGAAGAGGAGAGTAGTCCCCTGGCCTCCACACATCTATGGCACCCCCTACTGTGCCCCATACATAAATATATTTTTTTCTTAAAGAAGAAGAGAGCGAGAACAAGTGAGTGAACACCTAGCCTGTGTCATAGCAAGTGCATAATTAACATTAGTCCTGGCTGTCTCATACCTGGCATACTTTCTGAACCACCTATCACTACCCAGGGACTCAGTTTCCTATTAGGCTGTGATGCCGTCTGCCTGTCTCTGCCCTTTTGAACCGTGTGTGTCATGACTTTTGCCCCATCGGTAAGAAGGCTTCAGGGATCTGAGGCCCATGTGTTGTGGCTGTGGAAGCTGTTATTACGTAGACGTGTGGAAGATGGCTGGGTGGAGATACAGTTGTTGACTCTGTCTGGATGGCCTCCATTCCTGTGCTCATGATAACAATATCCTCATGGCATGCTGTGAATGGGAAACGCCTGCCTCTTACATCTGACGCTGGTTGTTTTCCACGGTGTTTGCACATCCCTGTAGGGGAGAGGGTGTTGGAGATGGCCTTTCCCAAATCACTGGTGGCATTCCTGCAGGAGACCAAGTCACAGCAGCAGGCCTCTCTCCAGTTAGTCACTGCCTTCATCTCCGTTTCCCTGCCTTCCTCTCTCCCTTCCTTCTCTCCCATCCTCTTTCCTTCCTTTACAGGGTCTTCTGTAGCCCCGTGAAACTATATGTAGCTGAGGATGACCTTCAGTTTCTGATCCTCGTGACTTCACAGCCTGACCACGGGGCTTATAGGCACGCACCACCACGCCAGTTTCATGAGGTGCTGGGACTCAAACCCAGGACCTCGTGTACGCTAGGCAAACATTAACCACTGAGCTACAACTCCAGCCCTTGTGTCTGGTCCTTTTTTTAAATTTAAGCTTGACTTAATTTTAATTTTTATTCATGTGCATGTATATGTGTCTATGTGCACGTGGGTGGATAACCTCAGAGGCCAGAGGAGGGGATCGCATCACCTGGAAGGGAACTAGAGTCGTCAGTGGTTGTGAGCCACCTGATGTGGGCGCCAGGAGGCCAACTCTGGTCTTAACTGCTGAGCCGTCTTTGCATCCCATTGCCTCTGTGTCTTCATGGACAGAGTTTTGATGATGGCTGCATGCCGGCGGCAGCCAGCACAGAAATGGTTTCTGTTTATGGGAGTTTTCTTCTAGGAAGGAAATGGGAACTCTTTGCCTTAGAACCACAAGCCGAAGCTGTTGGGGAAATAAACATTGCAGCCAGGCTCTGCAGCCACTCCTCTTAGACTTTCAGTTTGTCCCACGCTGAACACGGTGTTCCGTTTAAGGATCTGAAGAGATGCCTTGCTGGATGAAACAGTCTGGGAAGGGACATTTTTGCCCACGGCTGGAGGTCTGGGCACCTTGACATTGCTCAGGATGCCTGCCCTGAGATCTACGGGTGATGGTCCTGGGATAGTGACCAGGAAAATGCTCTAGCCCATAGGGTAAATGGACCAGTGACCACAGCAGAGGATGCAGGTTGCTTGTATGATCTCAGAGGCACTGCAGAATGAGCTAGGTGCTCACCAGGTGTTTTGTTTATTTGTTTGTTTGTTAGAGGTATTTTCTGTATATGCGTGCTCTGTTTTCATGCACACCAGAAGGGGGAATCCCGTTCCATTACAGGTGGTTGTGAGCCACCATGTGGGTGCTGGGAATCGAACCACGGACCTCTGGAAGAGCAGCCAGTGCTCCTAACCAGTGGGCCATCTCTCTCCCAACCCTTCCCCCCACTAAGTGTTCTTAAACTAGAAACATGAGTAGAATTTTGCTTGCCAGTCATTGTCCATTCGGTCATATTTTGAACACCTGCTCAGAGCCTTGTGCTGTTGGAGCTGTCAGGGATATAGTAGCAAAAACAATGGCAATCAGGTTTCCAAGGCGCTTAGATGCATGGGAGGAGTCTTCCCATAAACAGATGTGACCAAGGTAGACTTTTTCAGGAATGGAAGAGGGAAAGTGTCATGGAGGAGAATGGAGCTGGGAGGGGCTCTGGCTGGTGGGACCCGAGGTTACCCGGTGTTAGGAGGTGTGGTCAGAGACCTATAAAGTGAGGCTTTGGGGTGCTGAGACCCTGAGGTAAGAGGACATACCGGGTGGGCTGACATTCCAAGTTTGGAAAAGGAAGTTTCTCCGTGGACTAGACGCTTAATCTGTCTGCCTCTAACTTGCTGGTTTTTAGTTTGTTGTTTTGTTTCTTTGTTCTTGAGACATGATCCCCTCTGTTACAAGCTGGCCTCAAGTCAGCTACGTCACCATCCCTTGAATTTCTGATCTACTTTTAGAGGGCTGGGATTGAAGCCCGGGCCACGGTGTCTGGTTTACGATGTACCTTTTGGGCCTTTGTTGTTTGTTTGTTTGTTTAGAGACAGGCTTTCTCTGTGTAGTCCTGGCTGGCCTGGAACTCACTCTGTAGACCAGGCTGGCCTTGAACTCAGAGATCTGCCTGCCTCTTGCCTGCTCAGTGCTGGGATGAAAGGCATGGGCTACCACCACCAGGCATGGAAGATAAGAATTTAAAAGAGAGAAAGCAGTCCCTGGAGAGACCAAACCAGAGTACTTATATGTGTTCCAGGATCTCCTAAGCCCGAGCTGGGTCCTGAGCCCGCCCCACCCTTTCTGAATTCTTGATGACGTTGTTACTTTGTTTCCCTATTGTTTCATGCCCGAACACCAGTTAGAATACCCTGGTGCACCTCTCTCTTGAGCCCATCTCAGCTTCAACTAAACAAGAAAGCTTGTCTTAATCTGACCTCCTAACAGCCAGGAGTAGATGTGGTTGCCAAGGAAACCCGCGCTTGGAAAAGTTGAGGGACTCACCCAAGGTCACACAGGCAGTGGGTAGCAGAGCCTGGGAGTGTACTGGTCCACCCTAAATTTGGAGGAATGGAAAAACCGAGTGTCATACTCAAGGAAGCAGACCCTTTATTAAACTTCTTTTTCCTTTTAACTTTTTTGTTTGTTTGTTTTGGAGGGGGGCTTGTTTGTTTGTTTCCTAGGCAGGGTTTCTCTGTGTAGCCTTGGCCATCTCAGACCTGGCTGACTTCAAATTCTGAGATTCAGGTGCCTCTCAGCCTTAGGATAAAAGGCATGTGCCGCCTCGACCACCATCACCTGCTTCTTTTACATTTTTTGTCTCACAAAAGGCAAAACGTTTGTCCTGGTTTAAGCAGTGCCAGCATTCACTCATCTTTGGGCGTTTGCAACTTTAGTGAGAGATCTTTCTGTTACCCACTCCACAAGGGCCTTCTGCTAGGAAGAGGATGAGATAGAGTTTCCACTCCATGCTGGGCCCTGGGTTCTCCTGGCAGCTGACCACTAAGATCAGCTGGCTTCATTAACCATCCCCATGCAGCCAGTCAGGGCAGAGGTCACCAGGGCCTGTGCTGTCAGGTAACCAGGGGTATAAACCGCTTTGAAGATTGGCTTCCCTGGTGACCCCCTGTGCTTTTGTGGTGGTTCAGTGCTTTGGACTGAATCTTATCCTCCTCCAGGTGGGTGCCCCCCCCCCCCGCACAGCAACAGCAATGCTAGAAATTAATACACACCTGTTAGAACTCCTGTGCTCCGCCCCTTCCAAGCTGTGTGGCATCCAGTAAGTTACCGAACATCCCAAGCCTCAGTTTATCCTTCTATAAAATGGAGGTTCCTTTTACCCACTTGAGAGCTTGGACAGAAGTCTAATTAGTGTCCTGTTACTTGTGGGGCCTGGTGCTGTTGGCACGATCAGGGGCCTGGGGAATCCTCAAGGTCATAAAGGACTTGAAGTGAATGGGACTGTGTGTGAAATGCCACCTATGTCATTGTTGTCTCGGCTTCTGAGGTTTTGGTTTCTTTGGTGTGTGAAAGTCTCCTGTAGTCCCGGCTGAACCCTGATCCCCTGCCTCTCCTGTCCCATCCCCTGATCCCCACCCCCCACATGCTGGGATTCCTCATGTACACCACGAGGCGGGTATATACTGGGATTTGGTCAAGCAAGTGTCTTGGAAGAACTGGCTGCTGCTTTGGCCTTTCCCATCATTGGGGATTCTCCACAATGGCGGCCAGACGCCCCTGATGTTCCCTGTAATATTCCATTCTGAGTTCCCTGGGCCGTATGTCACTCAGTCTGGTGGAAGGAGGGGTTCTGTTTCTTTTAGTCATCTCAAGGGAAGAAGCGTCTACCACCCTGACGTCTTCCTCTGTCCTCATAGGGCACGCTGTCACATACGGTAGAGCCGGTGGATTTGTGAGCAGACAGGTCTTTACCTCGGCAGATAAGCCAAGCCAAACACATCATTAAAGCTGGCCAAGGCGATCACCAGGGAGCCCGGTGCTGGCTCCGAGTCACTGAGGGCTTAAAACACTCCAGAGAGGGCAGCTGCAGTGAGGAGGTGCTCGCGAGCACATGCACGTGCGTGTGTGTGGAGTTATTTTAATGGATTGACTCTCGGCAAAGGTGTTGGATGTTGTGTGTGTCAGATGAGTGCCTTCCGGGGAGGTGGGACATCGGGATCACCATCAGTTCCCAAGGACCACCTCCTCTGCAGTCCCTGTGCGAGCCTGCGTGATGGTGGCGAGTTCAGGCTCTCCCTTGTCTGCTGCTTGGATGCTTTCAGAAGAGGCCAGATGGGGGACTCTGCTCACGGGGATTCCTCTCAGCTCTTGCCCGGTACCCACAGCCCTGCAGAAACCCCCGATCTGGAAGGAATTCACAGCCAGGTGGGAGCTGCAGGTATGTGAGACCCGATGTGTCCGGCCCTGGCCCTGAACCCTGGCTGTGGAGAGGGGACAGGGAGGGCAGTGTGGCATCTGTCCCCAGTGAACATGGCTGGGTTTGGGGGAACTCTACCTGAGAACACCTGGCACCTGGTGGCTGATCTGCAGGTGCCTGGATTAGGAAGGTGGCTCGGGCTAGTTTGGGCTGTAACTTTATCACAGGCATTGAATGTGGTTCATGCCTTTTAATTGCGTGGAAGCTTCAGAAGGCCCTCCCTGGAGGCCGACAAAGAAGTGAAAACAACGGCTGGGTCTCCTGGGCCCTTTGTTCCCACAGCCACCTGCACAGCCCTGACTCCAGGCTGGTAACTTTGAAACCCTGTGCACCCAGGCAGAAAAGAAAGAATGTGCCCTTTCCTTAGGGCGGGGAAGAATGCGTCCTTTCCTGGGGACAGGGCCTGTTAATGGTGAGCTCATTTGCTCCCCGCTACGGTCTGTTGATTCCCGTGGCCAAGAGACAGCTGGCATTCTCCCCATCTTACAGATGAAATCATTGAGACCCAAAGAAGTTATTGGGTACTAAAAGTCTGTTCCAGATTGCCTTCTGCAGGGCCATCATTCCCTGTAGTTTTTGATCCACGGCAGAAGCTGAGATACTGGAAACATTAATTCTAGGTTTGCTTCCTTGTGAGACAGGTTCTCATGTAGCCCAGGCTGACCTTGAACTTGGTATACAGCTGAGGATGACCTTGAGTTCTTGGACCTCTTACCTTCATCTCTTAAATTCTGAGACTGTAGCATGCAGTGGCATATGCGTGTGTGTGTGTGTGTGTGTGTGTGTGTGTGACACATTTCTCACACTCAGCCCTTCTTGCCTCAGCCTCCTAAATGCTGAGATTAGCAGGTGTGTGAGCTGTTGAGCCGGGCCTATTGGCTCCCCCTCACCCCCGAGGCATCCAGCACCCAGAGCTGCTCCTACCTCACTGTCCTTCAGAGAATCCACCCTTAACCCCCTCCCAGTGGAATCCCACTAGTTGATCCACGCTAAGAGGCGTTCCGTCCCCGCCCGCCCTTGCTGTGTGGGAACCCAGAACACAGACCCTTGAGTAGGAGGCCCAAGCAGGGCTGAGTAAGTCTGTTCCGTGGTGGGGAAACTGAAGCCTGGGAAGGGACATACACCCAGAAGCCACGAGTGGTGGTCTACATGATCAGATGGGTTTTAATGAAAGTCGAATGAGGTGTAGCTCTCTCTCCTCTTTATTGATTCCTCCCAGGAGGCGGAAGCTGCTGGGATAGGTCACAGTAGTCAGGGGTGCTGACTAAGTAGGGTTATTTTGTTTGTTTGTTTGTTTGTTTGTTTGTTTAGCTGTGGCTCTCCCAGGCTGGCCTAGAATTCGCCTTGTAGCTGAGGATGACCTTGAATAATAATAACAACAACAACAACAAATTCTCCTTCCCTTTTCCCCTCCTCCTCCTGCTCTTCTTCTTTGGAGGCAGGGTCTCACTGTATAGCCTTGGCTAACCTGGAACTCTGTGTAGACCAGGCTGGCCTCAAACTTGCAGAGACAGTAGAACGTTCTGATACCACTGGTATGCATTACCACACCAGGTTAGAGAATATGTGCTTAAGAGAGCGGGCTATTTTTGTTGTTATGATAAATCCTTTCTGAAACAGGGGCGCTTATTTCCGGCTGGCCTTGAACTTCTGACCCTCCTGCTTCGACTTACAGACAATGCTGTTTGTTTGTTTGTTTGTTTGTTTGTTGTTGCTTTATGCAATGCTGGGGATCCAGCCCTTGGCCTTGTGTGCCGTGAGGCTAGCACTCTACCAGCCGAGCCACATTCCATCCTCACGTTTTCATGCAACATCCCGTAGACCAGACTTTGAAAACCTTTGTCCTTTGCCTTTTTGGGGTCAGGTTGGTTTTAGGGGAGGTGCCATGCATTCCGGCTTCCCTGTGACCTAATAATGATATCAGCAGAGTCCTTTTCTCTCCCATGGGTGTCGACAGTGGACACGTAGTCTAGTTAAACCTGACTTGTTTGAGTCCCCCCTCCTGACCTCCCCCCACAGCACCTCCATTTTCATCCATGCCCTGGCTTGTATTCTTAGGCTCCAGTGGCGCCCACATGTATCAGTTCTTGGTCTTGTGACCCCACAAGCCTCTGCTGTGGTAAGAGAGACAGCCTGGCCCTCAGATGTCCTAGTTGGGGGCCCAGGCAGCCCCCAGCATTCTTGTGCCTTTTGTTCAACCTGCTGTCCCGTGGCTGTCAGGAGACAGGGCCTGGCCGGGTGCTAAGGAGACAGAGGAAGCCAGCTCTTGTCTGTGATTCATCCATTCTTAAGTTCTGGTCCCCAAAGCCACCGGTGGAGCCTGTTTTTCCAGCCTTTCCAAGCCCAGCCTCCATGCGCCCTGCCCCACATCCCTTTGGCCAGCTTTGTTGTTGCTAAGGTTCTGTGGAAGAAGGCTTGTTGAGCTGTGAGCTGTGCGCCTGTCTGCGCTTCCTCTGGCCGCCTCTCGTTCCCCTCTGCCCAGGAGGACTGTTTCCTTTAGGTCCTTGGGAACTTCTCTGCACCCTTGGGGATCAGGGACTTAGGTGGTGATATGTGGACAGACCCTGTCTTGAACCCTCTTGCAGGCTGAGCCCCACGGCTGAGTAGATTAAAGTAAATTCTATGAAGTGGGTTCCATAGATCCAGGCTGGTACTGGGCATCCTACACTCCTTATTTCTGCTTGTTTAAAATTTGCATTTGTTTACTTATTTACAAGTGTGAAGACCCAGAGGATGCCCTTTGGAAATCCGCTTTCGCCTTCAACCACGTGGGTCCCTGGGATTGAACTCAGTTTTTCTGGCTTGGAGACAGTGGCGGAAGCCACTGAACCACATCTCAAAAACTGTTAGCCTAGGCTCACCTTTCAACTCCCAACCTTTCCTGATGCCACCTCCCAAGTGCTAGGATTGCAGCTGTGACACCAGTTTGACTGTTTGCAGTTGTAACCTGAGGGGATGGGAGAACAGACTTACCACCTCTCGGCCCTTGTGTATTATTTGTGACTACTCAGCTTTGGGTTTCCTTAGCCTGGGGAATCTGCCTAGAGCTGAAAGGTGGCCGGGGTTTCACTGTGGCTGGGGTTTTTTTGGGAGGCGGGGAGTTCTACAAGGCTCACAGTACCAGGCAGGGCCCTGTGGTGCCCTCTAACAAGGCATCACCCTGGGGCCATGATTTGGTTCGGGTTTTTGTTGTTGTTATTGTTCTTGTTGTTTGTTTGTTTTGCTTCTGGTCACTGTGTGCTGGGCTCCCTCGTCCTGGCTTCTAGGTGTGATCTCTGTGGAGTCCTGGGGTTTGTGGCTCCATAACCAGCCTGGCCTGGGCGGGGAGTCTTCCAGGATCCAGGGCAGCCTTTTGCTGGTCAGATCCCCGCAGCATTCCTTTAAGCCTCCCGCAGTCAGGTAGGCTGGCGTCTCCGCCGATATCTTTCCTGGTTCCTCTGAGGTCCTTCTGCCGCTCTGGCGGCTGAGAAAGAGGCAAGCTTGCATCGTGGATGCTCCCTGTCAAAGACAGAGGCTCACTCTGGCTTCTGGGGCAGTCACAGGGCCGTCACTCCTGTACGCTTTTCCTGTGTCTCTTCGGGTGTAGGTACAAATGTCTGCCCTGTGGGAATCGTCTAGAAGGGACCTTACCCCTCTTTATAGTGTTGATAACAAAACCCTGCTTTTGCTCCCAAGAGAGTGGGAGAGTTTATTCTGGGCCAAATGTGAGTGACTAAAGCCCAGGTGGGATTCCCTTTCCAGAGAATTTACGTGAACTTTTATAGCCACAGAACAAGGGAAAGTCGAGAATCAAAGCAAGTACCAAATCCATCTGTGGGGATGCCAGGTAGGCAGGTGACAGCAGAGCGAGGGCTCAGAGACGCGCTGATGCTGCTGTCGTACATGGCTTTGATGTTGGTGGGAGCTAGGGTCTGCCAAGTCAGTGCATTCCAGACATCCTACCTCACAGTCACAAGCCGGTGAAGTCAGACCCGTGTTGTGTAAATGGGTCCTGAAGGTACCAAAGATATCTGAGATAATTTTAGCTCTTGACCTGCAGCTGCCTTCTCTGCCCACAGTTTCAGTCAGTGAACCAGCCCTTCAGAGAAGGAGCTTCGCTTCACTTCACAGTAGGGGAAACGGAGGCAGACCCCACGGGACAAGTATCTGACAGACGTTCTGAAGCCGCTCTGGGACTGAATGGTACGGTTAGCTAACTTGTAAATCGACTCCTTGTGACGGGTGGTCACCACTTCAGATGCAGTCAGGGCTCCCAAATGTTTCTCTGGCTGGTTCCAGATTGTTTATAAAAACTTAAGATGTTTGTTTTGCCGTGGTGGTCCCTGAGGCCACCATACATGACTCCTGGACCATCTGTCTCTGACTCACCTGGGAATATGTTATGTTTAAATGTCATTTCCTAGGTCTCATACCTGACCCAGATAGGCAAAACAAAAACCTGAAAACGGATCTTTGAATTGTGCATTTTAAATATTCATTTTATTATTTTTAATGATTTATTTATTTTTAATTTATGTACATTGGTGTTCTGCCTGCGTGTACGTCTGTGTGAGGGTGTCAGATCCCCTGGAACTGGAGTTTCAAACAGTTGTGAGCTGCCATGTGGATGCTGAGAATTGAACCCAGGTCCTCTGGAAGAGCAGCCAGTGCTCTTAACCGCTGAGCCATCTCTCCCATTTTATTACTTTTTCTTGTGTGTGCCTCTGTGTGTTTCTGTGTGTGCGCTTGTGTGTGGGTATCTGTAGGTGTCAGTAGAGGGTAGGGCATCCCCTGGAGCTCTGAAGCAGTTAACTTGACTATGGATCTTGACTATGATCCTGTGGAGACAGGAGTAGCCTCTGTAATTTTCAGGGTTGATCGATATTTTCATTCCGTAACTTAACAGTTACCCTGACAACATGACTGCGCATAACCACGTAGTACAAACCGGCAGAAGTGTGTTCAGGGCCATCTCAGGGAGTGTCAGGATTGCTGTCCTGATCCCCAGCCAAGATTTACTGACTGAGTTTTACAGTCAGCAACTCAAATAAGCTGTTTTCAAAAGCAGGCGCCCAAGCAACACCATCCAAAGATGCGGTCATTTGATGCACACTGAGGCATGCTGGGAGGAAAGTACCCAAAGTCTTTGTTTGCCGTAATTAAGCTGGTAATGTGTCTCTAAGGGCAGAAAGTTCTATATGTCCAGTGAAAACCCAGAAGTCTTGGCTCTGAGCCGCGGAGTTTCAGACATTTCCACTGGGGTGGCATGGCGTGGCACGAGGGCGTGCGTGCGCAGTGGGCATGGTGTGTGGTCAGACCGAGGCTGCAGCGGAAGTTGCAGGGTGCGGCCCAGGGCAGCACTGCCAGAAGCACCTAGGGCTCATTACACCTTTGACCTTGGGCTAATTTTTGTGTGCTCAGAAACCTTTTACTGTTGACAGGTTTTTGTTTGTTTGTTTGCTTGCTTGCTTGTTTTAACGTACCTTTGTTGTTTGACCTTCAAGTATGAGGGAGTCTGATCCACTTTTACAGACAGTTATGAGCTGCTATACGGGTGCTGGGAATTGAACTGGGTCCTCTGGAAAAGCAGCCAATGCTCTTAACCGCTGAGCCAACTATTGAGCCCCGATTGGTTGTTTTATGATGTCCACATTCAGGACCGGTAGGTTAGGAGGCCATAGCTCTGAGGAGATCCATCCTGTGAGGTAAGGAGCCGAGTGTGCGGCTCTGCCCTTTGCTGTGGAAATGTGGATCTTATTGGTGTTAGTTTGGCAGGTTTGGTTTGGTTTGGCTGAGACAGGGTCTCATTGGCCTGGTGCTGTATAGACCAGGTCTCCTTGACTCTGGCAATATGAATGTCGGCAAATAAAGGCTACTATAGCCAGGCTTGAACTTTTTTTTTTTTGGACTGCTAAGGCAGTTCCTCTAGAGCAGAGGAAGCCTCTTCTTCCTCCTCCTCCTCCTCATTCCCCTCCCCTCCTTCTTTTTTGCCTGTGGGGCTTGGTCAACTGGACCTGACTACCACCCACTCCAGAGTGCCTGCTGCCACTCCGATGGGGTCCCGGGTGGATCCTCACCATGATGTCCCTGCCACCGCCCTCCTCATACTTCTGTACAGCATACAGCTGTCCACACTGTCTGCTCCTCGGGCTGGCTGTGGGCTGGCTACCCCCATCCCCCCATCTCCAAAGCATTAGCCCTTTACCAGCATGTGTGCTGGGGAAATGCTAGATTAGAAAATACATAGCTCCCCTCAGATTCTGAGTACCACCCGGGCTCTAGGGTGTCGCATAACTGGACTCATCTTTCCTGAAAACTGCCCGGCCTTTGCTGCGATTGTCCCAAGATTGCAATCTGCTTGTCCCAAGAGTCACTTGGCCTCCTGGATGTTAAGAGGAGGCTTGCTCTGGGTCAGGGAGACAGGGAAGGACCAAAGTTGACACTGCATTTCTTTGTCACAACTGATTTGGTAGGTAGCAGTTCTCTCCAGCCAGGTTGGTGCTCGGCCTGCAATTCCAGGAGGGACTGGACAATGATCGTGGGGTTACTTACTCCTTTTTTTAATTTTTCATCCTAAGTTAGTGATAATGCAAATATCTCTCTCATCGGGGCCACTTGAAAACCCGAGCCAGCTGTGCTGTGTGGTGTGTTGTGTTGTGGTGTGTGTGGTGTGGTGTGGTGTGGTGTGGTGTGTTGTGGTGTGTGTGTGCCATTGTTTTGTTTTATGACCTCCACTCCTGCCATTCGTGTGAACCCAGCGATCATCCATCATCTTCCTTCCATTCAGGCAGCCACCAGGGATGTGCAGTATTCTGCAGATATCAGGAGAGAGGTCCTCAGCCCAAGGTCTGGGTAGTCCACAGTATCTATGCTTTGAAGCTGACAAAGCGAGAGAGGCAGGAGCTACAGTTCAGCCGGAGAGAGCCTGGCAGGGGAGGGCTGACACGCAGGACTGGAGCATGCATGCCAGAGACTTTTTGCCTTCAGGCCTCTGTTTTCTGAGTTTTGAGTTTTAGTGCTGGGCATGGAACACCCCCCCCCCCAAGCTCTCTGGCACTGAGCCCCGGCCCCACCTCACCACATCCAGTGCTTGCCCACCCCCTTCACCTCCAGCTCCCCGTTATTGAAGTCAGACGCCTCGCCACCATCATCCAGGGGACACGCTGAAGTCTGCGATCTGGTAGCTTTGTTTTCCTGTGGGAGGCATGCAGCAGGCTTGCAAGGGAACACCAGGGAAACTCTGTCCTGACCCTTCTCCCCCTGCAGCTCGTGCCAGGGTAACTGTCGCTGGGGATGCATTTCTTGGGCTTCTGGGTTGAGGCTGCCGTAGCTGCGGGGCCTGCAGCCCTGCCTGCCACCAGTGGCGCTGCAGAAGGCCGTGGCGCAAAGGTGTTGAGAGCCAAGCGTACCTGGGCCAGGATGGGCCACAGGGTCACCAACAGGTAAATCACAGGCAGCCCTTGCTTGCTTCTTGCTCTCAGGTCCACACAGTATCAGTCTTGTATCCTGTCAAGCTGGTTGTGAGCTGGGTGGGAGTTGGGGGTGGGAAGCCACCGGGTGCTTCCATTTACATTTTTCAAATACTTTCCCCCTCTGCTCTCCCAATAGGCAGCTTGCGGGCTTAGAAGCAGCCTGACCTTTGAACTGTTGGGGGAGCCAGACAGCCAAGGTCTTTAGTGGAGAGGATGGGAGGTATTATTGGGATGTCAGCAGCCGCTTCAGACATCCCTGGTCATAAATTGGAGAATGCCAGAACAGGATTCCTGTGTTGAACCCCTATATTAGCACAGCAAGGAGCAGCGGCCGCTGGCTACCAGAAGCCCTGTGCTGAAAGACTTGTCAGCAAAGAATGTTCTACCTGAAAGCTTGGGGCCAGAAGGTTCCAGAAGTCCTCAGGGGACAACGCTGGCAGGCAAGAGGAGAACGAGAAGGTGATGTGACTCTCAAGGAATGAGCAGGAGGGAGCAACCTTGAGGAGTACTTCTCACATGCCAGAGTGTAGCAACCGATTCAATTGCGGTGAATTCTTTGCGGTGAATTCTTTTATGTAGCAACCAACTCAAGCTCTTGTAAACCTTGTAAGACAGATGAGGGCACCGGGCCTTAGAGCAGCAGAGTGGTTTGCCGGGGCCAGTGACCGGTGTTAGAGATTCACCCCAAACTCCTGGGGCTAGAGTCTGCTCCTCCCTCGCCACTGAGCCACACTGCCTCCTCAGTGGTGCCTAAAGCCAGAAGCCACACAAGAAGCTCCGTGGTGGGGTTTCCTGGGGACTGTCCCTCACTGCATTATGTCTCCCTCTTTCCCAAACTCCACATTTTTCTGGATCCTGGTTTTACAGTTGGTTCATGGGTCACATTGCCCAGTGCTTTCCTTGTCCTCTTCTTATTTTTCTTTTTCCTCTTTTTGCTTTTAGTTAGGGACTCGGTTAGGCCAAGATGGCCTCGAGTGCTCTCGATAACCCAGGATGACCCTGAACTCTGATCCCCTTGCCTCCATCACCTCAATGCTGGAATTATAGGCATATTTCAACATGCTGGGTATCGAAATCGGGACCTTGCCCGTGCTAGACAAGCCTTCCAAGCAAGCTACATCTCCAGCCTGGCCAAATAAATCATTTTTTAGAATAGTTTTCTTAGCCAGGCACGGTGGCACTTGCCTTTAATCCCAGCACTTGGGAGACAGAGGCAGGCAGATGTCTGTGAGTTCAAAGCCTGCCTGTGAGTCCAGAACAGCCAGGAGGATTCCTTCATGGTCTAGTCCTGAAGAATGTGGCTTCCTGAAAGTGGGGGAGGTGATGGGGTCCCCAATGGTCTCCCGTTTTAAAACTAGCAGAAGCTGATGGCTAGAGATGGGTCAGACTACTTTGGAACTGATGCTCTTGGTCCTTACAGACAGGGGTCCTAGGAGGACAGGAGTGGACAGAGCGGCCTGGAGAGGCTTGGGTGTGCCTAGGAGGCCGCATGCTGGGATAGGCAGGAGGAGGCGGAGGACCAGGCTGCACGGCACCACCCACCATGGATTACTAGGCTGAACCACCATTTATCCTTCTAATGAGGACAGTAAAACTCACCACTGGGTTGAAATAATAAACCTAATAGATGTGGCGGCACTTTGACCACAAAGCTAAAGGCCTCATATTGGGATTTAGCAGTCTGGGCCCATATTGGGATTTGCAGAGCATCCTGGGCGTAAGGACGCCATCTTTTCCTGTGCAATACAGGCAGCCCCTCACTCATCTGGAGGCAGTTCTGCATCTCAGGCTTCCTTTGCTTACTAGGACTGGGTGCTGGCGGTCCTGTGGCCCAGCCCAGAGTAACACCCTGGGATGAGGTGTTGCCGGGGACACTATCTGGTAGCCAAGTGAACGGGACCCACACTCACCGGCCTGCACCCTTGGGCTGGCTTCTTATTCTTTGTGCGTAGATTTCCTCACTGCAGGAGTATTGAACCTCTGGTTCAGCTTCCACCTCTCCTGCTGGAATTGTAGTTATACTCTGCCACCCCCAGTGCAGGAGCTGAACCCAAAGCCTCGGTCATGCTAAGCAGATTCTCCGCTCAACTCAGTTACAGCTCCAGTCCGAGGCTGGGCGTCTTCATGGCCTTCTGCCTAGCAGAGAGCCCTGGAGCCACAAAACTCCTGGAAGGCCAAGTGTCCCCCAGGTCCTCCAGCCTTCCTCGGCTCTACACTGCTAAAGTCCCCGAGAGCTGGATACCAACCAGCAGGATCCCTGAAAGCCTGCCCCCTCAGCACAGCCTGTGTTCTCTCAGCCCAAGGTAATTTTTCAATTAACTTGATTGGCTAGAGACTCAGGCCCCCTGGAGTGTGGGAAACAGAGCCAGGCCGGAAGTGCCCCCTCTCCTCTGGCTGGACCCGGCTTCCAGAGGGAGGATCCTGTTTCATGTGGGGCACCAGGATGTGATCTGGTGCCCTCTGGGAGACATCCCAGATGGCGCCATCTGGGAATCCCAGCCACTTGGCTGTGGCGGAGGCTGCCCTCCGTTCCCACCCCAACCCTCCATGGGACCTGTCTCGTCATAAGCAAGCGACTTTACTGTAGCACAGTTTATGAAGTTAGTCCTGCTAGTTTTCCTAAGTGAGACGTTTGAAATATGTGGAGCATGTTTTATTCCCTCCTGAAGCAGCTGTTCAGTCAGGCTGGAGGATAACGAGGGGGGAGTTACACGGGTGTGAGGGTGCCTGCCAGTGCTGGGGAGCTCTGCACCCCTGATAGCCTCTCTTGGGGTTGGGGTGAGTGTCTGCTGTGGTCCCACAGCCTGAGGCCTCCTTGTCTTCCCAGCTCTGTCTACAGGTCCTGCTGACCCTAGCTGGCTCAGAAAGCTGACTGAGTTCCCTGTGTGGCCTACCTGTGTTCCCTGAGGGCTAAGGTTGTACTAGGATTTTTTGGAGAGAGCATTGTCACCATAGCCCTGGGAGCCAGGGCCTACAATGACACCTATTCTCCAGGCAAGGGGAAGGGGTCACTTTCCAGGGTCAAAGAACTAAGATTGGTGTGTCTGTGCCCTTGTGCAGTGGCCACAGAGGCCAGAACAGGGCATCAGATCCCTGGGGCTGGACTTTGCTGGTGTGGGTGCTGGGAACCGAATTCGGATCCTCCAGAAGAGCAGCATATATACTCTTAACCCCTGAGCCATCTCTCCAGCAATAGTCAAAATTTAAACCAAGGAGTTAACTTCAGAATCGGCCTATCCTGGTCACTGTGGTCATTTTTCACAGGAGACCAAGGGGAAGGAGTCACAGGTCCCAGGGCAGCAGGAACCACTCGGTTCTTGGCTCTGTGGCCCTCCAGTTCTGTGACTCTTGCAGACCAGTCCAGACTTGATTTGAGTGCTTGCCTTGCATGGTGGCAGGTTCTACCGCAACAGGCATTTCAGCTCTGCCACCCCTTGTGTGCTGGCAGCCCCGGAGAGCCCACACCCAGCCTGATGCCCATTTCCTTTCCTGTGTGCGATGCCTGCTTCCTTCCATGAGATCGTTCCTATCAGTAGTGCTTTGGCAAGGCATGATACACACTGATGCATGACATTTGACCTTGAGTTGACATTTGAGACTGGCTTAGACTCTTCAAGACCAAGCACATGATTTAGCCTTGTTTCCAGTTTGTAGTGACAGGCAGCTTAGAGGTCAAGGTAATGGATTCCTCCGAACTCTTTCTGTGGGTCTCAGTTTATCTGTCTATGCAATGGGGATAGAAGCCTGGCATTTTCACTCAGAGCTCCTCAAAGCTAGTCAGAATGAACCCAGTCTGACAGTGGCAGGGGTTCCCATCTTCTCCGTGGATGCCCGAGGCAGCTGGAGAGGAAACTGAGGTTTTGGGGTGCTAGTTCAGTCTGTGGAACGGTAAGCCAGGGCTGGTGGATCCAACTTGCCAGGAGGCGTGAGCTCCTGGGTTGAAGGTCCCAGGCCACTGCATGGTGAGGTGACTGCTCAGATGTTTCACTTTCCAGTATTTCTATCATGTCTTCTTTGGTGGGAGACAGACAAGAGTAAGGAAGTGAAGGGGGAAGGGCTATCTTAAGGTAAGAAAGGAGGGGAGCAGGCAGGACTCTCTGGCCACTGCTGCGTCACTATCCCAACCTCATGGATACCAAGATCAACCGTTTTTTGGAGCTTGACCTTGGGAGGGAAGAAGGTCACTCGAAGAGATGCCGACTTTGAGGTCTGTTCCCTCTGGTCAGCTTCTTTTCCTGGTATTTCACAGGGTGGCATTTAGGGCAAGACCCTGGTTTTGAGCTCTGGAATCTAATGAACTTCTGAGCTGCCCTGCACCTGAGCCACCAGAACCAGCTCTCTGACCTTGAACTAGCCAGCTCGCCCGACCCATTTCTGCACCTGCAAGTTGGGGTTAGTTTTTTTTTCTGCAGCATTGCGGATGGAACCCAGGACTTCTTTACACAGGCTGGACCAGGGCTTTGCTACTCTGCCCTGCCTTCGGCCTTTGCTTGTGCTGATTGGTCCAAGCTCTGCCACTGAGTCACGCCCTCGGCCTTTGCTTCTGAGGATTGCAGAAAACGCTGGCCAACTCTTCTGCATGTGGCTGGGGAGGGACTCTTGGGTGGCCACTCAGCCCAGATGTGTAGTTGGTGCTCCAGGATCCCTGCAGGTAGCAGAAGAGGAGAAAGGCTCATGGGGTAGGACAAGGCTCATGGGGCATGTCTAGAAATAACCTTGAAGCAGAATTAGTAGGTTTGGGATGGCATGGTGGGGACGGGGCATAAGGAGGCCGGTTTCCGAGGCTAAAGAACGGTGGGCACTGAAGTGGTTGGGGAGGGAAGCTCATTGCTCTTAAGCAAGTAAAATCCATGTTACTTCTTCCTTCCAGAGGAGGATAATAGCTCAGAGAACTTGGCACACAGCAGCTAGCCTTCATGTTTATAGGATCGGGGGCTCCTCCAAAACTGGCAGAATCGATTTGCCAGAATTTTCTTTCATTGCAAGCAGTAGAAAACTTGGCTCAGACCAGCTAGAACATGGCAGTGACTGTTCACTCAGGTGGTGGGAGTTACCTTGTCTGTGCTTTGTTGGCTGGCATTCATGGTGATATCCAGGGATGAACTCTGGGCAGGCCAGCTTAAGTCATGTGCCTTCCTTTGAACCCATCTCAATGTTCAGGGTTGGTGAGACAAGGACTCATTTCCTTTTCTGTGTGACTTCTAGTACCAAGGGCTTAGGACTGCCCTGTCAATCCATCAGATTTGGGTGAGCTGCAGTCAGCTTGATGCTTCTAATACCAACCCCAAACAACGTGTCCGCTGAGGGCTGGAGGAGGTGACCATGTGACCCTCTCCCATGCTGCCCAAGCAAGCAGGATGGCAGCTGGCTCCTCAGAGCCACACAAAGCCCCAGCCCTGGCTTGGAGGCTGTGTAGTCCTGGCCACCTGGCCAGGACTCAGTCACCTGCTCCCCACACCGGCCAGACTTGTAGTTGCCTGCTCCCCTCCCGAGCCAGACAGGGTGCTTGTTGCTGGAACAGCCCAGTGAGGGATGCTTGCAGCTTCTTGATGCCCAGCTCTGCCAGACCAGGGAGGCCCATGTTCCCAGGTAACAGTTCTTAGATTAAATTCGAGTCTTTCCCTGCACTCAAGCTTCCTGCAGTCTGCCTCCCAGGACAGGACTTTTAACTTCATCACCAGGGCAGGACCCGTAGTCACTGCACAGTCCTGTCCCAGGAGAAAATTGGAGCTCTGAGGTATTGAATGGATGTGTACAGCTCTGGGGAGTGGGGGTTGAGGCGTAACCGTGGCCTCTGAGGCAGCAACATGGTGGGAGATTAGCTCAGTGTCCTCACAGAAGCAGTTTAACCTGCAGGACAGGCAGACCAAACACATCCCAAAGAGATAAAACAGTTGTGTGAAAGTCAAGAAAAAGAGGAGGTCTCACCTGGTCCCCACCATGTCCAGCCACATCCACACTGGGCAAAAATTACCTTACCCAGGGATCTGCAGGCTTGGGGGAGGCATGAGTGACAGTGTTCATGGTTCTGTGGCTGTCCTCCTTGTTTGGGAATGGAGCATCAGCGTGGCAAGAGCACAGGAGTCCTGGCAACCTCCACCCCCTTCTCTGCCAGCGACTGGGGACACTGGCCTGGGGTCCTGTTGAGATGGGCAGAGGAACCTGACTAGTGGGAACAATGGTGATCTGAGGGGCTGTTTCCAGTGGTTCCCCTCCAGGCAGGGGCCAACCCAGGACCGGGGTGAGCCTAGCCTGAGAAAGGAGGAAGACCCAGGCCCAGGCTCAGGGTGGTTCTATCAGAGCAGCCCAGGGGTTGCTTTGGAGCCTATCCTCTGGCCGCACACACAGGGAAGCCATTGCGGCCTGGCCCTGTGTGTGCTTCCTTGTGATGCTTCTAGCCACCACAGAATCCTGTGCGCTTTCAGAGCTGGCTTTATAGATGGTCCCTACTTAGATGGTCCCTACTTAGGACCCCTTTTTGCCTTAGATGCCAGGAAAAGATGGAAGTGGTAATGACTGCTTAGGGAGGCTTTGGGATCCCCTGCCCAACCATGGGAAGAGAAGGGGTGGGGGGTGGAAATGGGGTTAAGAGGCTGTGCCTATCACCTCAAATGCACCTTCTATTTAGTCTGACTCACACCACACACACACACACACACACACACACACACACACACACACGTCCCTCTGTGCTTCAGGACCTTGATGCCTTGTTCCTCGGGGTTTGCGTGAGGATGAGGATGGAACAGTGATGCCTCATGGAGGTGAAGAGCACACAAGAGGGCCTAGGAGGTCTTGCTGGTTCCACCCAGGCAGAGATGACCAACAGCCTCAAATGTGCCAGTCAGCCAAGACACAGTGTGGCACAGAAGAGGACCTGGGCCACTGTGGTGACCTCACTCTCGGCCCTGGGCTGTCAGTGGCCCCTTCCCCCTTCTTTTTGCAGGTGCCCCTCCTCCACTAGGAAGAGCTTGGCTGGATTCCCACATTTCTGCTAGCCATGCCCCTTCATGACTTTGCCCTCTGGTCACTGTCTGTCTCAATGCTTCCCTCAGGGGTGTCTCATCCCTCCCTGCTTTGAATAAGTGTCCCGTGTCAGCCATGCCATCTGCATAGGACTTGGCCCACACCCTGAAATAACAAGGCCAGCTCAGGCAAGGCCACCTGCCAAGCTCAGGCCAGCTCACAGAGAGGCAAGGATACCTTGCCAGAATCTCCGAGTTTCTCCCATCCCAGCCCAGGGTTGCCCTGTGGCCTTAGGAAACAATTCTGTCACCTAGCACAGGGCCACCAGGGGAGCAGAAAGGGCAGCAGCTGTGGTCTCTACAAGGCTGAAGGGGATGGTAGTGATTCTTTCATCTGTAATACTCCTCCCAGAGCCTTTGGGCCTCTCCCATGTCTTTCCTTCTGGGCAGATATGTCTCAGGTGACCCTCCTGGGAATATAGGTCCCCCGCCTTGTCCACAGTCCAAAAACAGACATCAGCCCACAGAGTTATTGGGTTTTTGTTTGTTTGTTTTGGGTTTTTTGTTTTGTTTTGTTTGTTTGTTTTCTGAAGAAGCCAGCTGGAGAGCACAGGTTAGCCCAGGAGCTGGATGGCTCCTTCCCTAAATTTACTTTGCTGTGGGAGGCCAGCATCTGCGCTCAGGAGCAGGCATATGGCTGTCAGGTGACCTAGGTGTTCATCTATGGTAGGGGAGTAGCAACAGTCCCTTGGCTCAGCCTCCTCACACAGGCCACCTCTGCTTTTTTTGTTTTCCTGGACAGGGTCTGCCCTGCCTTTCATAAGGGCTTTGACTGCTCCCTTAGCTTGTCAGAGTGTGGCCCAGAGTTCCTTAGGTGCTCAGACCATAGCCTTCCCCGAGAAGACAGAGGACACATTCTCTATCAAGAAATTGAACCAGGCATGGTGGTGCACTTTAATTCCAGCACTGGCAGCTGTTGGGTATCTGTGGGTTCAAGGTCAGTGTAGTTCCAGGACAGCCAGAGCTATATAAAAAGACCCTGTCTCAAAACAAAGCAAACTGGTGGTGATAAATTACCCTTGACCCCCATTTAGAACTTTCCAGAATATTTCTGTCCGATCTGTGGCTGTTGGGCGGCACGTCCCCCAAGATAAATATGAATGTAGCCCACACAATGTTAGGGACTTAAACTATGAGATTTGGAGGGCTGTTAAAATAACACTTATCATCATCAGCTCCATTGTCACTCCCAGGCCTGGACTTTGTGTCACAGTGTCAAAAGGCTGGACAGAGCCGGAGAGACAGTTGCCTTGTGTAATGTTTACTGAAGGCGGGAAACCAGTCTTGGCTCCATTTTCTGCATTCAGGTCAGATGCCAGGGGTCCACATCAGGAAGTGGAGGAGCCAGGACTGCGCCCTGCTAACTGCCTTGACCTGCTTGGCTGGCCTCTATTTGAAGCATCCAGCACAGTGAACACATGGCCACCAGGGCCCTGCCCGGAGCTAGCACTGGGGTGCATGTGAGGAGATCCTATCCCTGTCTCTGAGGAACCCCACATTGTTCTCAGGAGCTGCAGGGACCATGAGCCTGGTTCAAGGGGCTGGGACCCCTGTTCACACAGTTGCCGACCTACTCCACCTTGGGGAGCAAGGGCAAACCCACTCCTGGGGGAAGGGCAGGGGGTGAGGATGAGGAGGGCACATGACTCCACGGTTACTCCATCCCAGACCTGATAAAAGACCCAGGTGCTGCTGTGTGTTTTTTAATCTATTTTATTTTGGTTTCTTATGTCTCTACCTCCTTGCTAACCCCTACCCCTTCAAACAGCCCAATACCAGATAGCAGAGAAAGAAGGCTAGAGGAGAAAGGGGCATAGGTCTTTTTGGCTACTTCCTCGGGTTCCTTGGGGCAAGTCCAGTCTTCACAGTCAGGATATCACCAACTTCTGAAACTGCATCAACAGCAACCAGGAACAGTGGGGGGAGGAGCAGCTTCCTTCTTGTTTCGAGAGCCCTGGTCCCTCTCTGGGCTCTGGCATTTATTTCTTCTCTGAGTCCCCAGAACTAAATCTATCTGCAGCCGGCAAAGATAACCCCCCTCTCAGAGCCCGCACAAGGCAAAATAGTCTGCTGCTGTGGACAGTCTGAAGCAGCGCCATATCCCACACCTGGGATTAAAACAAAGCATATTTACATAATCCCGAGACAGGGTTTCTCCGTGTAGCCTTGGCTGTCTGGACTCGCTTTGTAGACCAGGCTGGCCTGGAACTCAGAGACCCACCTGCCTCTGCCTCCCGGAGTGCTGATATTATAGGTGTGCATCACTGCACCCGGCGCTCGTAACTGAGTTTTTGAAGAAACCAAAACTCCCACTACACCTGGGCTCTGCAGCTCGTCACTCACAGGCTGTGCACCTCTCCTGTGCCTTTTATTTTGGTGAACAGTGGACAGTGGGTGGTCTGACCACCGTGGCGGTCCCCACAGTTATACCCAGGACTCTGTAGCTCTCTTAGCATGCTCCGGGTAGACATGCGCTGGGACGCTTGCGTGAGGAGATCAGCAAACATCGCTGTTCCCAGAGTACATCTCAGAACTCAGGACTGGGTCGCATTCTAGAAGCGGAAACAGGGAGCTGACACGACAGCACCCAGGCCTGAAGCCTGGCTCCATCCTTGACGGGCTACGTGGTTGGCCCTGTCATTTAACCCCCAATCTGTGAAGCTGGTGTGGTTCTGATAGTACCTATTTCATGGGTTATTGTGAGGATTGATTTAGGTAAGACATTGATTGCCTCGTTTTTACTAGGTGGCTGTTGTTGCTGCTCCAGCCATTAAAAACACTCTCCAAAAATAAAATAAAGTATGGAGAAAAGACTCAGCCTTTTTTTTTTCTTTTTATCTTGTAAGTGGCAGTCCTTCTCAAAAACATTTACACAAAAACATTTACAATTTACACCTCTCCCCCACAAGGCAGTGGTGGCACACACCTTTAATCCCAGCACTCAGGAGGCAGAGGCAGGGGGATCTCTAAGTTTGAGGATAAGCCCGGTTGAGCACGCTCCAGGGGCTACAAGGAGAACCCCTGTCTCAAAAGATAAATTAAAATAAAATTCATTTTTTTTCCTGTACTCTGTTGACAGAACTGGGTCACATGGGCTCCCTTAGCTACATTGGAAGCTGAGGGATATCTTTTTTTTTTTTAAGCAGAACTCTTACAGACCAAAGGAGATGGGCTGTGTAGTAGCAGGTTCCATTTCAGCTCCCATGGTCACCGATTGTGGATGTGTCCTCTGGGGAGGGTACGCTGAACCCCTCTTCCTCCAGGAAGAGGCACTGGGGCCTCCCTGTGTTGCTGAGTTAGCTCTAGGGGACGCAAGCAGCTCCCTGAGGCAGGAGTCTCCCGGCAACAGTCTCCTGAATGTGGCCTCTGTTGGTCTCTCTGCGCCCCTGCCCGCTCCCTGCCCAGGGCTCTGAGGATTCTGGTTAGCCCGGGTGCAGAAGGGTACAGTTCACAGTGCCGTTTGCTGTTCCGTGCTTGGACAAGGCCAGGACAGTCCTGGAGATTCCTGGGAGCGGGGCCTGAACCCCTGCGGCAGCTTGGATCAGCAGCTGTGCCTTCTTCCAGTCTCCCTCGGTGGCCGTCTACACTGGCAGGAATGGAGGGTCAGTAGTCTTCACTGGGCACTGTCCAGCGCCTTAGTCTCCTGCACCTGGGAGGCAAGCATGGCTGGTGCCGCTGAGAAGCTTGACTCATTTCTTAACTAACTTGAGCCCAGCAAGCTGCCTGTTCTTGCTGGCAACTTGAGCTGTGCGTACACACAGCAGAGTCCGGAGTCTCTGTTCCATACCCTAGCAGCAACACTCATCTAGACTAGAGGCAGTGCTGTGAAGGTGCAGAGATAGACAGCGTCTTGTCCAAGGATACACTGAAAGGCTCCAAACCCTCTGGCACAAAGCCAGGCTAACTCCAGCGTCTTCATTGCCCCTGGTTTCTGATGTGTGTGTTTGGCCCAGTCTGTGTGGAAGGCAGAGTGATCTGTGCATATTGGTGGCACTCACATACTCTGGGCAGGGTTCCAGGCACATTTATGTGGTTTTGGAGTAGGGCTGGGGATGGAACTCAGGGCCTTGGGAGTGCTAGGTGCACGCTCTGCCCCTGAGCCACTCCCTTGCCTCCGTTTAAGTTTCATTTACCTCATTTCAAGGTGAGACAACCAAGTCCTAGAGACACAGTCCCCTCCCTGTCCAGTGACCCCAGAAATACATTCTGAGTTCCAGGGCCACAGGACTCAGTCATGTGGAAGGTCGGCTCTGATCCCGGAAGGTACAAGGCAGTGCAGGCAGCTGGTACTGCCTGCCCGGCCACTGGGGGTGCTCAATAAGCTGGCAGGAACCTTTCATTTTCCCGCAGTTGTTTTTCTAGCCTGGTTTCCTGAAACCAGGGCCTTGTTAGGTGTGCCTGGTTCCCATTGGCCACTTCAGATCTGGGTTGGGCTGGAGGGTGGGGCCTCTATGCCAGGTACACCTGTTAGGATAGTTTGCGTGGTGCCAGGGCCACCCCCATCTCTGCCCTTGGCCAAGCTCAGGTGCAGCAACTGTTGTTCCTTCACCCACACCCTCAGGGTGTTCTAGCAATGCTAGCCCCGAGGTCACTCTGCTTTCTGTGCCTGTGACCATGGGAGGAGAGAATCCCACAGAAAGAAGCCACGCGCATAGGCAAATTGGAATGTAGGACAATACAAACGCACGCCATGCCTAAGTATGGTCCACAGCTACTTGGCATATGCTTACCCTAAGACCATGAGGTCGGATCCCCTGTGTGTCTGCAATTGTAGCCCTTATTCTTGTTCTACTTTCTTAATCTAACAGCCGTGACTGAGAAGGATCCCAGTGGTGTGTAAAAAACAAGACCCCAAGAAAAAGAAAGTTTGTGGAAGATGTGACAAGGGACTGGCAGGGCCTCCTGAGACCCACTGCCACCTGCATGGACCAGAAGGGACCTTAGTGGCTTCCTCATAGTGGCTTGAAGATACCAAACAAAGCCAACTGTACAGTGTAGCATCAGTGGATTTGTGCTAGCGGTCACTCATACTTGATTCTAAAATAAGGCCCTGGTGAGAGTTGAGTGTGCAAAGGGACCCTGTCAGGATGGGCGAATGGAAGCCATTGGTAAAAGGAGAGAATTTCAGAATCTTGGGTACCACTAAAGATGGCAAGCCAGAGCAATGGACACAGACACAGGTGGCTGGGGCTAAGACCTTTTTCTTTTTCATTTTTCTTTTTTTCGAGACAGGGTTTCTCTGTGTAGCCTTAGCTGTCCTGGACTCGCTTTGTAGACCAGGCTGGCTCAAACTCACAGAGATCTACCTGCCTCTGCCTCCCTGAGTGCTGGGACTACAGGCATGCGCCACCTCGTTGGCTAAGGGTTAAGACCTTTGATGGTTTGACCTGCCTGGAGAGGTGTGCCTGGAGTGAAGGCCAGGCCAGGACCAAGCAAACTTACTGAGCAGGTTTTCAGAGAGACCTGGACAGTCGGGAGCCTGTACTGGAATCCACCAGTGTAAGAAAGAGCAAGCAGGTGCCTCCCAGCACCGGGGTCTTTGGGAGAAAGAGCTCGTCTGAGTTGCTCACACATCCTAGAGCTCAGATGTGTGCCCCATGAAGGAGGTGGACACTGGGAAAGCTGGGGAAGGGTGATGGGAAGGAGCAAGGAGCCTGGTGGTTGCAGTGAAGGGGGAAGGGACCGGGTGGGGACACTGCTGGCCCTGCAGTCAGCAGAGGCTCTGGGGCTGTGTCCAGAGCTGTGACTTTGTCCTTCTACCTGGTTCTTTTCCTGCCACCCAGATGAGGGCTCACTCTTTCTTAGCGAGCAGGAGGGCTTAAGAGAGTCTTACCCTGTATGGCCCAGGCTGGTTGAGCCTGCAGCGCTCCTCTCGCCTTCCCCGCTGATGCTGGTGGTTAGCAAGTGTGCCACCAGACCTGGTTAACGCCATTCTCGATGTGACTTTACAAGGTCATCACGAAGGCCTATAAAACCCGAGAGGTGCCATCCCCAGCACCCCTGGCGATTTGGGGTTTATTGGTGCTTAAAGGAATGCACGGGGCCCACAGGTCTACAGTGGCAAATGACGCTCCCATCATCTGTTACCTTGGGCGCCTTCTCAAGACACAAGGCTCTCTCAGGATGCACACACAGGGTTGGATGCAGCTGCCGTCACGCCCTCCACCCACGGTGCCCCCATTCTTGGGGCTGTGCCTATCAGTGCTGTGCACTCTGTGGGGTGTGCGTGTGCCGCAGGATGTCACTGTACCACCCTTCCGCACCAGTTTCCCAGTGTGACACTCTTCAAATTCTGATTTACTACCAGTGTCACACCTGTGGCATACCATCGCCTGGCCTTTCAGCGTTCCCTAAACCCCTTCAAGCCTCAGTGGCTTGATGTATGAAGTGGGAGATCACGCACAGAGCTTCCCTAGGCATGGGGTGACTGACTCATGGTCAGAATGTTAACTCCCAGGCCTGTGGCTGTCGGAGGACACTGAATGGCCACAGAAGCATCGGCTGCTCGGGAATATGGCAGATTGTATGTGTGTGGACTGGGCGGGGCCATGAGTCCATTTAGGAAAAGGTCCTGTGTGCACGGCTCACAGTTGTCTGAGCCCGTCCAGGCCCCCTACCTCTGATCAACTGCTTTTGTCCCCTAGTGCTCCTGCGGGAGGAAGTGGTCCAGCTCCAGGAGGAAGTGCACCTTCTCCGGCAGATGAAGGAAATGCTGGCCAAGGACCTGGAGGAGTCACAGGGCGGCAAGTGCTCCGAGGTCCTCTCGGCCACCGAGCTACGGGTGCAGCTGGTACAGAAGGAGCAGGAACTGGCCAGAGCCAAAGAAGCCTTGCAAGGTGAGTGACAGGGGACAGAGGACAGACTTGGAAGGCCCACCCAGGCCCTCCTTGCCTTTCTGAGCCTCCTAGATTTGGCCCCTATCGCATCTTGTCCTGGGGTGACAACTGCTCTGAAGAATGAGCTTTTTGGAAAGTTTCCCATTGGCTTATATTTTACATAATAATGGGTTTGTTATGACATTTTCATACCTGCATTTTAATCATATTCATGCCCATCACCCTTTCTTGTCCCCCCCACTCCTGCTCATCACTCTGTCTTCCCAACTAGTCTGGAATCTACATCCACCCTTACCCCCACTGAGTCTCACGAGGGTTGCTTATAGGAGTGTGGATGAAGGACTGCTTCCACGAACTCGGGCACCTTGTCGGTGGCTTCACCACTGAAAGCAAATGTCTCCTCTGCCTTCACTAACTCAGAACTGCCCATCCATTCTCAGGGAGGGGTGGCGCTGTCTTCGCTAGGCCAGGACGCAGACCTGCTGCTGAGTCTCCCCTACGTTCTTGGGAGCCTGTGGGATCTCCCTGCTCAGGACTGTCACATGCTGGGCTCTGCTGGAGAAATGCCTGTGGCCCTGTCCCCCACATACCACTTACCACATGCATCCTCCGACATCACGGCGTGTCACTCCCGTTCCCCAAGGTGGCCTCTGAGAAGGCTGTGGGTTTATTCTCACCTTTCAGACCAGTGCAGGTTCTCTGTGAAATGTTGCGTCGTGTAGCTGCGGCACGGGGGAGACACTGCAGTAGGAAATAGCCACAGTTCCTTGGTCACTGACTAACCAATGATTACAGACCAGTGGGCCGCAAGGGCTACCCAGCTTCCCTGAAACAGCTCTCGGCCCCCTTTCTCCCGCAAGGCTTCCAACCTTCTGGGCTTCGGGGAAGGTTCCAGAGGGGCCCTTGAGAAAGGTAGGAAGCCTGTCTCAGAGGCGGCTGCCGTGGTATTGTGAAGCTGGTCCTACCATGTCTCCAGAGAACAGCTTTTGGCGAGTGCACGCTGCCTCCTCTTCTCTTTTGAAGTACATTCAACCTTTTGGCGTTGTGACAGACGTCATCTGCAGAGTTCACACTGGAGACCCGTGCATTCTGGTTATAAAACATTTTTTTAAAAGTCTCATGTTTTAAGTCAGTTTTTAATTTTCCTGCTGTACCAAAGGGCTGCAGGTTGAACACACCTGCCAGACGACTAGGAAAGCTTTGCCCGGGAAGCCAGAGCCGGCTCGTTTCTTAGACCATCATGACCATGAGAGCAGTCGAGTTTTTCCTTTGACCAGTCCTGGGTGAGCATCTCGGGAGTGCTTGAGTGCTTGAGGGGAGTGCTTGAGCCTCCTAGTCCACGAGACACCATGCAGGGGCCACAGTGGAGGGTCAGAGGTCATCCTTGGCAGGAGCCTGGTCTCACCTTGCTACAGGGTGAGGAGTTGGAATAGAAACTTTCTTGCTGTCTAGCTTTGTGCCCGGTGCAGTTCTCACAGCACCAAGGGAGACGTGTTTTGCTGGCTGGTGACCCTCCTACGTCACAACGGCTTTCCCTGACCCCCTCTCTCCGCTATAGAGGCCCCCAGGGAAGCTGCTGCTCAGCCCAGCCTGTGCAGGCCAAGGTCCTTGGTCTCCCTGAGCCTAACACCCCTGTGCAGAGTTGGTGCTGCCTCAGGAAACCACCAGACTCTGCCTCTTGCACCTTTCCCAGAGTTTATTCTGGGAATAGAGGTCCCTTCCTCCTCTGTCCTTGGCCAGGGGCAGAATTCTCAGCTGTGTTTGTTCTTCAAGACCTGGAAGGAGGCAGTTTATGGGCCAGGAGGCATGTTCAGAGCCCACGCTGGGAGACCCACTGCTCCCCAGCTCCTGGACCACACATCCTACCCTGACCTGAGCGAAGGGCAAGAATCCAGGGCTGCGTAGCAGTGAGGATTAAAAAGGGGTGATGTCCACATTGAGGCAGCCAGCTCCCGGGAGCCCACAGTGCATGGGGTGAGAATCCAGCACCCCTGCTGCGTGCTGGGTATATGTTCTGAGATGTTGCCTGGATAGTATGGAGCCTGCCTGCACCGTGTGTTTTTCTGTCCATGTGTCCTGTGGTAAAGGTCACCTTACAGGTTAGGCACAGTCAGAGCTTATCAAGAGAAGCCAATAATAGAACAGAGTGGTTGCAAATTATTTATTTGAGGTCACTCAGGGGCTGGGGAGATCGCTCAGATGCAAGCATGCAACCTGTGTTCAGTTCTTAGCACTCGTATTCAAAGCAGGGCATGGCGGTGTGCAGCTGTAAACCCAGCACTGGGGAGGCAGAGTCAAGAGGGTCCTGGGAGCTCGCTGGCCATGCAGCTTAGCAGAATCGGTCAGTTCCGGGCTCCGTGAGAGACTTGTCTCAAAAAGTAGGGTGAAAAGTGGTTGAGGAAGACACCTGGCATCAACCTCTGGCCTCCACATACATGCACATGCGAGAAGTTACTTAACTTATGAATGACCTTTAGAACTTTCTATTTAGTATTTTCATTAACTATGAGTAATGCACAAATGTGGCCATTACAGGCACGTTTCCCTGACTTGGGGCTCTGAGGTGTCTTACTGCTTTTCACAAAAAGCAACAAACAGAAAGAAAGTTTATTGTGGGCTTACACTTTCATAGGATGAGTCCATGACCATCATGGCGGGGAGCATGGCACCAGGCGAGCATGGTGCCCAGAGCAGTAGCTGAAAGTCTATGTGTTGAGATGACAACCATGAGGCAGAGAGAGATGGCACGGGCTTTTGAAACCTCCAATCCCACCCCCAGTGAGACACCTTCTCCAATATGGCCATACCTCTTAATCCTTCCTAAACAGTTTCACCAACCAAGGACTAAGTATTCAAATAAATAGGCCTGTGGGGACCATGCTCATTCAAACCAACACATAAAATTTCCTACCCATCTGTCTGAGGACCCCTGATGGTGGCCTCTCTGCACGAGACCAGCCGTGCCACAGGACTCTGTTAGCTGTAAACACTGGGCGAGCTTCAGGGGTGTCAAGTAACTTGACCAAGATCCCAGAGCGCAGCAAAACAGAGGCCTTTTCTGTTCCACTAACACACCTTGTCCTTCCTCTACGCAGGTCCACTGTAGAGTCAGCTTTCAGCAGAAGATGGAGGTCACTTTAGCTCAGTCATGGATGGCCAGCTCTGGGGTCAGCTTTGAACTGAGCTTGTACCCCTGTTGTTTCAATACCACATTTCCCTTTATTGCCCAGGCTAGCCTTGCATCACTAGCTATCCCAGGCTGGTCTTTTTGTTACTGTTATCCAGTGGTCTCAGCCTCCCAAGGGCTGGGATTGTAGGGATGAGCCGCCACTCTTAGCTCTAACCCCTACTAATTTTGACTTTATTTAAAGTTCCCATCTTGCCTGAACCTGCACTCCTTTTAGGTAATGGCAATGCCCATATTCCTTACCTTCCGGGCCAGTGGCTGCCTCACAGGCTAAGAGATGACTGGCCCACTGCTTATGGTGATTTATACAGAAGCCTAGCGATTGGCAGGTGGCAGGGGCGGGGCCTGCCTTCTCAGGGCTCCTGCCAGTTTGGCTTCTGGGTCAGAGGTACCGAGCCCATGCACTCAAGGCAGCAGTGTCCCTGCAAAGCCAGCAGCTGGATACCTCCAACCACCCAGAGCCTGCCCCGCCTCCTCACCAGCCACTGCGTGGGGTGTGCACATTGCAGCCAGATGTGGCAGGTGGAGGTTGGGCGTGCAGAGCGATCTATGTGCCGTAGTGAGGAGGATGAGCAGACGTGAGGAGACGTGTGCCTGCAGAGTGGGTAGCAGATGGCAGTGACACGTTAACA
This sequence comes from Meriones unguiculatus, assembly GCF_030254825.1. NCBI lineage: Eukaryota > Metazoa > Chordata > Mammalia > Rodentia > Muridae > Meriones > Meriones unguiculatus. The sequence continues at coordinate 10,103,587 of NC_083351.1, forward strand.
GCCAGTGGCCCCAGGGAAAAGCAGTGCCCCCAAAGACTTCCAGCCTGACGGAATCCCCCCACCCTTTTGCAGTTTAGATGAGGCCTGAAGTGTGCAATTTGGGTGAGGATTGGGAACCTGGACAGACACTGGCCCAAGCAGACATTGGAACAGTGGCCCCCAGTGCTGACATCAGTCAGATTGGGAAGAGAAGCAACTGGGGTAAGGGTTTGCTTGGAAGGCGCATCTGCTGCCCAGGAGTGAGCGTGGAAATGTCGGCTTCAGGTGTTTGGTCTCATGGTGAGTTTAGAAGCGGAAAGTGAATGAGCAAGAAGCATGGTGTTGGAGGAGCATCTAAACTCACCCCTCGATAACCCCCATCGCGCCCGCTGTGCTCTCGGGGAGCTTGAGGGCCACCTGGTACCTGTCAGTTTCCCAGGATTCCAGTCCCCAACCTCCCTGTGAAGCGTGGCGTCACAGAAGTCGCAGTCGTGAAAATTGCTTTCCTTCATTTAAAAAAAAAAAATCTTTTAACAGTGTGTTGAACACGCTGAGCAATTTCCAACAACAATAAATACGGTTTGAGGACATAATTTTTAATGACTGCATAATGTTCCACCAAATGGAGGTTCCATTATTTATTCGAGCCATTTTCCTGTCATTGTACATGAGAGTTGTTTTCATGTTTTTTCCTCTCTCCCTCATTTGGCCACTACAAAGACCCGGTTTGAAAAATCTGTTTTGTTTTCGTCTCTGTTATTTTTCTGTGTTGTATTTCTAATTTGGTTCTGTGTGTGTGTCTGTGTGTGTGTAACTTGTATTCATGTGCAAAACCATGGCATTTATGTGGAGATCAGAGAACAGCTTGCAGGATCACTTTTTTCCTTCCACTATGTGGTTCATCAGGGTTGGCAGCAGGGGCCTTTACCTTGAGCCATCTCATTGGCTCAGAAAAGGTCTCATAGTTCAGGCTGGCCTCAAAATTACTATGGTATAGGGACCAGCCTTGAACTCCTGATCCTCCTGCCTCTGCTTCCTGAGTGCTGGTATTACAGGCTGCTACACCTTGTTTGTGTGGTGCTGGGGATCAAACCCCAGCCTGGTACATGTTAGACTGGCACTCTGCCAACTGAGCCACACTCAAAGCCCCAAATTTAATTATTTGTTAAATTTGTTTTGTGAGTGTGAATATGCATATACACATGAGTGCAGTTACTTGTGGAGGCCAGAAGAGGTCAGTGGTTCCCGGGGGCTGGAGTTAGAGGTGGTTGTAAGCCACCCAGTTTGGTTGCTGGGAACTGAACCCTGATGCTCTCCAAGGGCAGTCTGAGTGCATAACCGCTGAGCCATCTCTCTAAGTCCTGTTTCTCAGACTTTCCTCAAGCTCTTAGGGAACTGAAAACCCACAAAAGTTTCTATGGGTTTCTTTGCCTTGAAGTATCACTGCTTACCTTTCAAGAACTCAACACTGGTGAAATATCCGAATTCTTAGTAATTTATTTTAAAGTGTAACAACAATAAACCGGATACATATTAGCATCACTAGCATTGACTTTTTAAAATTTATTTTTATTTCCTGTTCAGTGCTGTTTTGCCCGCATGTACATCTGTGTCAGAGTGTCAGAAGTCCTGGAAGTGGAGTTACAAACAGGTGGGAGCTCTCATGTGGGTGAGAATCAAGCCAGATCCTTACCAGGGAACCACTGAGCCTTCTCTCCAACCCGGCATTGACTCTTTTTAGATGAGAAGTAACAATTCTCACCTGAAAGGGTTTGAGTGGAGTTACAACATTGTGTCCGATGCTTTCTGTTGTTCTTTGAGGACTCGCTCTGTAGACCAGGCTGGTCTCAAACACACAGAGATCCGCGCCTGCCCCTGCCTCTTAAGTGCTGGGATTAAAGATGTGTACTGCCATGTCCAGCTTTGGGTCTGGGTTGGTTCGTTCGTTCATTCATTCATTTTTTGAGATGCTGTGTACAATAGGCTGGCTCTCTCAAACCGGCAGCAATCCACCTGCCTCCCTCCGCCTTCCAGGTGCTGGGGTTACAGGTGCAAAAGGGCACACTTGGCTTTATGGCTTTTTCTGAAAAAAAAAAAAAAAATCCTCTGCCCACATCATAGCAGAGCCAGAGGTCCTGCAGATTCCTGGTTGAAAGTTGGTATCACACATGAGGAGCTCACTGGGTGGTAGATTGTTCCCTGAGGAACTCTGCAGTGTGGAATCCAAAACCTCATCCAGAGATGTATTTGTCAGTTTGTGCTTTGAATGGATATTTTACCATACGTGACTCTTTTCGAAGAGTCGCTTGGGAAACAGTTCTTCTCGGAGTTGTTGAGATCTTCCAAAGGTTCTGTTGTTGTTGTTGTTGTTTGTTTCTGAGACAGGATTTCATGTAGTCCAGGCTGGCTTCAAACTCCCAGAGTAGCCAAGGCTAACCTGGAACTTCTGGTCCTCCTTCTCTACCTCCCCAGTGTTAGGATTGCAGGCACGCACCGCCACAGCAGGTGGATGGCCCGAATGTTGACTGCTTCATCACTTTCATCATCAGTTATCAGGGTCTCCAGCATTATCTCCCAAAAAGGCATTTCAGTGTGGAGAGGCTTTATATACAGTGATGGTGGCAGATCAGCTTTGTCAGAATTCCGATTCTTACTGCTCTCAAATAAAGTCCTTTAAAAAAACTATTATTATCGGTCAGACATGATGGTAACGCACCTTTGATCCCAGCACTCTGGAGGAAGAAACAGGTGGATCTCTGTGAGTTCAAGGTCATTCTGGTCTACCGAATGGTTTCAGGACAGCCAGGGCTATGTAGAGAGACCCAGTCTCAAGAAATTATTATTGTTGTTATTATTAGTGTGTGTATGTACACATGCCATGGTGCGTGTGTGGCAGACAGAGGACGACTTTGTGGAGTCTGTTCTCTCATTCCATCTTTACATGGGTTCTAGGGATTGAACGCGGGTCATCAGGCTTGTATGGCAAGCCACTGAACTTTTGGGATTTTTTGTTTGTTTGTTTGTTTGTTTGTTTTGTTTATTTGAGACAGGGTTTCTCGGTAACCTTCGCTGTCTTAGACTCGCTTTGTAGACCAGGCTGGCCTGGAACTCAGAGAGATCCACCTGCCTCTGCCTCCCTAAGTGCTGGGATTACAGGCATGCACCACCATGCCCGGCACACTGAGTTATTTTCAAGCCTGGATATTTGCTCTAGAGCCCAGCTACCGTCATGACAGTACATGCAGCCATGTACTGTCTGGGGTAACAGGTGCTCTTAGTTCGTTTGTGAACTCCGTTCTGTCATTTGCTAGGTGCCATGGTTTGTAGGTCTGTCATTCTTTCAAAGACACACAGAGTTCCGTTAAGAAGATAGCAGTTGCAGAGACCAATGAGATGGCTCAGTTCATTGATGGTAAAAGGAGCTTGTCAACAGCCTGGTCACCTTAGTGATCACTGGGATCTACCTGGTGGAAGGAGAGAACCAGTCCTGCAAGTTATCTCCCTGACCTCCACAAGAACCTCCCAATGCACAAGTAAATAAATATATAAAGTAATTTTTAACTCAAACACCTAAATATTTCCCCTCAAATCAACCATTCCGTGTTTATGTGCAGCAAAGATTTGATTCAAAGACATGTATGAGGGAGTTTCAAAGTTATTAGCCTCATTAAGCATATTCTTTTAAAAAATTGATTTTTAATTTAATTGATTTTTAATTCAGTGGTGAATTAATTGAACCAGGGCCTTGTGCATGCTGTACCTACACCATACTGCTGAGTTACGCTCACATTGTTCTCAAAGACACATGTAAGCCGTGGGGTTTGTGTGTGTGTGTGAGAGAGAGAGAGAGAGAGAGAGAGAAAGGTGTGTGCTCCCATGCACTCCCAGGCAAAGGCCAGAGATTGGTGTTTTTTGTCTTTGTCAATTACCTCTGCCTTGTTTCTTGAGGCAGGGTCTCTCACTGAGCCTGAACTTGAACCTGAACCTGAACTTGCTGTATTCACTAGGATGACTGGCTCTGCCATATAATATTGGTTTACAGACGTGAGCAACTACGTCTGGCTTTTATATACATGTGGGAGGATTCGAACTTAGGTCCTCGTGCTTGCATAGCAAGCATACTAACTGCTGAACCCTCTCCCCAGCCCCAGTTACTAGTTTTGTTTTGTTTTTTAAACTTGAGCGAGCACTGTGTAGAACATAGTTCTGCTGATACAGTTTGGCACCACTGGTGTGATTTCTACTAGGACATCAATGCCACTGTTGCTTTTGTGCCAGCTGTATACATACCAACGATAGAGTTAAAGGACAAAGGGGGTGGGAGCGGCATCTTTGTGTTGTTATGAGAACTGTTCTCCTCACAGGCCCCCGAGGTTTTGATGGTGATGGCTAGCATCCATCTTTTTTATGAGTCACACACTACAGAACTCAGGCTCATCTTAACCCTGATAGTCACATAAAACAGATGCTGATCTTTTCCCAGTTTTCAGAAGCAGGAACAAGTACGGAGAAGCTGTGGTGTCTGGGTTACATAGCAGTTCCTGGGGGGAGCTGGGCTTGAACTCCAGTCAGTGGGTGCCGCTGGCAGGGACAGTGAGCACTGCTTTAGGGAAAGGCCAGACAGAGAGAGAGAAAGAGGAAAGCAGCCTGAACGGACAGGGACAGGGGCCGACAGTGGAACTTTGTGTCAGGGCGTGCTGGGAGGTGAGGAATGTGACTCTCCAGAGCCACACTCAGGGAAGTTCAGGGACTCTGGAAACTGGAGAGGTTGATAGGAAAAGCAAATCTTTTCAGCTGTCCCTGCTTCCCTCCTTCCCTTCTCTGCCTTTACTTCCTGGTCCCCTAGTACTTGGTCATGTGTGTGTGTGATTAAGGCCATGCAGGCTGCCTTTGCACATGTCCCTAAGCCTATAACCCTGGATTGCAGGTGGCCCTGTGTAGCTAAGAGGTTGGGGCAGCTCTATCCTCCTCTTTCTTTTTTCTTTCAGACACGTATCCATGACACCATAGCACCACCACGCCTGCAAAGCTGCTTAGTGCTTCCTGTGTCCTTCCCCATATGCACGAGCTGCCTCCTCTCTCAGAGGCCTGCTCCTCTCTGAGTGGTTGGTTGAACTGTTAAATCCCGTCTTGCTAAACTGAAGGCCCATTCAGAGCCACTCCATGAAAGCCTCGGGGCTGGGAAACCTCAGAACTCAGAGGAAGATTCCAGAAAGTTTCACCCTGTAGTGAGAAGGTTGTCCCAGCTTCTTTGACAAATCATTAATGGCAGCCCCTCCAGATGGTGATGGTAACTTTACAGTCAGGTAGGAGGGGCTCTTCCTGGTTTTGTTAGAGCTGTCGGTAGGTTCTGCCTGCAGCCCAGTCCTGGCCGCCTCAGGACCAGATTCCTAAGAAGGCACATACCCTAATGCTCAAATGCTGCCCCGCCCCCGCCCACCGCCCCCACAGGCATGGTCTCACTGCGTAGCCTAGGCTGGCCTCTACCTCCGGAGTGTAGTGATTACAGTGTGTGCCCCTGTGGGTACTTTCTACAAATAAAAACGGGACTGCCAACGTGGTGCCGTGGCAGAGCGCTTCCCAAGCCTGTACGGGACTCTGGGTTCCAGCCAGCTCTGCAAAATAAAGTGATGTTAGCAGTGAGGTTTTCAGAAGTCACACAGTCACAATTCCTGCGGACCCAATCCCCTGCTAACGCCCTCAGTGACTTCGATTACATGATAGAAATGCTTTTAAAGCCATCTCTTGAGCCAGCAATATGGCTCAGGAGACAAAGGCCCTTGCCACAGAAGCTTGACAGCCTGAGTTCAATCCCGGGAACCCATGGTGGAAGGAGAGAAATGACTCCTGAAAATTGTCTTGTGACCTCCATATGTAGCCCATAACATCCCTGTTCCTGCTTGTTCTTCCTCACTCTCACTCCACCTCTCTCTCTCTCTCTCTCTCTCTCTCTCTCTCTCTCTCTCTCTCATACTCACACATCTAGTAAGAAATAAAAATTTTAAAAAGCTGAGGCTGGGGAGATGGCTGGAGAGTGTTTAAGAGCACTTACTGCTCTTGCAGAGGACCTGGGTTTGGTTCCCAGCACCCAGATGGTGGCTCACAACCGTCATCTGTAGCTCCAGCTGGGCCTCCTGATCCGTCTACCTTAGCACTGAGGTAGGAGGAACCGTACCCAGTGTATGCCGCCATAAAGACTGAATGCAGGGCCTCGAGCATGCGCTGTACCAGCGCCTAGGCAGCCTGTATACCACCTGGCCTGCATCCCCAGCCCCAGTGACATCATGAAGGTCTGATGGCCGAACCCTTCCATTCATCCCGGGGACTCCGGGAGGATGTATCTGCTTGAAAGCTCATGGGTGCCCTCTTGGACTTGGACTGTTTGTCCTGTACTTGTCCTCAGAGTTTGCCAGCCCTGACTCTTCTTCCCTATACAATCAGGAAAATGTGCCCATTTGACCCCTGGAAGGACATGGTTGGGGACTCACACTGGTTCCTTTTGAGTAATAAATGATCCAGGTTTGTTTAGTGTTAGGATGGCCTGTGTGCTGCCCTCCTTGCCTTGTCTACAAGAGCCCTTGCTACTCCCAGCAACCGTTGTTAGCCAGCCACTGTACCCTGACTTCAAAGTGGGCATGAGAGAGCTAGATGGTTTGGGGGTCAACACCTGTCCCCAGAGTTCTCTCTGTATTTCGAAGACATTTAGCAGAGACGTCCTGATGCACTCCACAGCAGGAAAGAATGGGAGGCCCAACAGAGAAAAAGTGTGGATTCCTGTGTCTGCTGAGAGCCTGAAGGCACCAGACTTGCTGAGTCACCCCCAGTGTTAGCTCCACAAGTTGTCTCTGGTGATCGAGGCTGATCGGGACCATAGGAGTCTCTCCACACCTTTCACCCAGTCCCTTCTCTGTGTTCTCCTCAGCGCAGTGAACACAGGCCAGACCTCAGAATGCCTGCAGCCTCAGTTACATCCTGGAGTGTGTTTCAGGAGCAGAAGAGTAGAACAGATTGCTGGCATTGGTTTGAGGCCAACCAGAGCAATTCAGTGAGAAGCTGAGAGAAGCCAGATTGAATCAGTCAGCTGGGAGAGGCATTTGAGCCAGAACAGCTGAGTTAAACAAGCCACCCAGAGTCCAGAAAGAGCTAGAAAGGGTGAGCTTATTCAGCAGCAAGTCTCAGAGGATCAAAACATTCCAAGGCTAGAAGCTTCCAGGACTAGACCTAGGTTAGAGGCAGTAAGCCTCTGCTGACCTTGAGATCATGATCTGGGCTTCTGATTCATCCCCTCTCCTTCCTGGAGTAGGGAGTGGAGCTGTGTAGAAGTTGGACAGATGTAGCTTTGAGACTCACCAGGCCCTCAGCCAAAAGACCTGGCCCAAGACATAATTGAGTTGTCTCACCATGTGATCTCCAGCCACCCTTGCTTTGTGGGGTCAGGATATGGCCCTGCAACTGTGCAGGAGAATAAAAGCTATGCTGGCCTCTGTCCCAGAAGAAGCACTGACCTGATGCCAGGAAGTCGTATGCTGAGCTGGCCTCTGAGGTGGTCAGGGTTAGCTGACCCAAGTGCTGGTCCAAGGTGACCGTGGTCACAGCGTGTGACAGGGTCTCTGGCCTGGTTCCCGTCAGATATGGTTGCTCCTCAGAGGGATGCTTTCCCACCTCAGACAAGGCCCTGGAGTGGAGTGGGAAATGCGTTTGACCTTTGTTGCAGTGACGGTCAGTCAGTTACGCTAATAGGGCCTTGAGAGGCACAAAGGGAAGGGCGCGTGCGTGCGTGCGTGCGTGCGTGCGTGCGTGCGTGCGTGCGTGCGTCTAGGCAGGCATGCCTGTGGAGGTCAGAGGACAACTTTTGAGTCCTTCTATCATGTGGGTCCAGGGGTCCAAACTCAAGTTGACAGGTTGGCAGCAAGGGCTTGTACACCCTAAGCCAAGCCCTAAGTGTCTCACTCGGGTTAGCAAGCCTTTGGGCAGCACGCAGGCCAGCCCTGTGCCCAGCATATCACCCACCCTTGTCTACACAGCTCCCTCACTTCCCACAGTGCAGATGGAATGAGCCTGACTACGGCTGAGGACACTGAGGCTCCAAGAGAATCATAGAGCATGGACAGCCCAACATCTGACACATACTCCTTTTCGTGGGCTTCTTTTATTTTTATTTTTTATTTTATTTTTTAATTTGTTTTGTTTTGTTTTTAAAGACAGGGTTTCTCTGTGTAACAAGAGCCCTGGCTGTCCTGGACTCACTTTGTAGACTAGGCTGGCCTCGAATACACAGAAACCTGTCAGCCTCTGCCTCCTGAGTACTGAGATTAAAGGCACATGCCACCGCAGCCCAGCCTTTAGTGAGATGCTTAAGTAAATTTTTAATTTTTAATGCATGTGGGGGGTGGTGCGTGGGGGGTGAGTGGGTGCATGTGGGGGTGTGTGTGAGGGTGTATGTGTGTGGGGGAGGGGTGTGTCTAGGCAGGCATGCCTGTGGAGGTCAGAGGACAACTTTGAGTCCTTCTATCATATGGGTCCAGGGGGTCCAAACTCAAGTTGACAGGTTGGCAGCAAGAGCCTGTACACCCTAAGCCATCTCTTATCAAGAAACCCACTCATTCAGTGAATACTAGTTGAAGTTCTCCTGCTTTCCAGGCATCCTTCTGGGGACTGGGGTGTCTCTGTAAGCAAAATCCACAAAAGTCTGTTGCCACAGGTGTTCATGTTAGCAGTCTGTGGCAGTCACTACTGCTGTGTAACAAATGGTCCTGAATCTCCGTAGCATAAAGCAACCGACCATGAGTTTGCTTCCACCACCACATCTTGCATGCCTGCCTTTGATAGGCTTGGCCAGGGAGTTCTTCAGCTCCCCATGGTGTCAGCCAGGCTCCCTCTGGTATTCCATTGCTATCCAAGATGGCTTCATGGAGATACCTGGTGCCGCGGCCCAATGGCTGTACATAGCTAAGACCGGCCATCAGGGCCTGCTGAGCACCTGCCGCTGGAGGAGGCCAGACTTCCTTCGTAGAGATGCAGGACTTTCCCGACAAAGGGGCCAGCTGCAAGGCTCCTATAACCTGATTCTGGAAATCTCCCAGCATCACTTCCACTACACTCTGAAAAGTCAGACTCTACACAATGGGAGATTCTGAGATTCTGTCGTGTCCAATTTTTTTTTTTTTTTTTTTGCGTCAGGACCATTTGCCAGGTTGGAGAGAGAGAGAGAGAGAGAGAGAGAGAGAGAGAGAGAGAGAGAGAGAGAACAGAAAATAACCCAGCAAAACCCTAAATTGACATATGAGTGGTGTGGAGTAGACACTGCAACATCTCACAAGGAGGGACCTGGCCACACACAAATTCTCAGCTCTGTCACAGCCCACAGGGCCACCCACAGAGGAGTAAGCCAGTGGGTGGCAGACATCTGACCTGTGCAATGACGCGGACAGACCTCGGGACGGTGACAGTGACTGACAGCGGGTGCTGTGGTTCCATTCCTGCAGAAAGTCTAGAAAACGCACGCTGTGCTGTTGGACGGAAATAGCAAGCTGGGGTGCAAGTTGGCCGGAGAAGAGAGGAAGCTAGCGTGGATGTCGGGAGTGTCCGCCCTTGACTGTGGTGATGGGCTAACTGTATCATGGCAGATGGCTCACAGCACATACATGCAGCTTATTGCGTGCTACTTAACGTGAGTGAAAGCACTTTGAGGGAAAGGCGGATAAGGAGGCCGAGAGATGGTGTGTTGGGGTGGAGAGCTGTCTATTGCCTTTTAAGCCACAGTTCTGTGGTGGCTTCTAGCTTAGACTTCTGGAATCTTTTTTTTTTTTGGAGGGAGAGGCTTGAGACAGGTTCTCCTGTACCCTGGACTAGCCTCAAATTCACCATGTGACTGAGGATGACCTTGAACTTCTACCCTTCCTATCTCTACCTCCCAATTGCTGGGCTTATAGGCAGTTTATGTTTTACTGGGGATCAAACTCAGGCCTTTGTGGTGTTCAACAAGCACTCTACTCCAGCCCCAGCTCCAGCCCCAGCTTGGCTTTCTGGCCCTGCATGCTGGCTTCAGCAGACACTGAGGGATCTTAGCCTCAGATACACAGAGCCCTGAGGGTCAAACTGACGTATCCAGGCAGCCCTAGGCAAGAGACAGAACAGTGTCTGCAAAGCCCTCTGGGAAAGCCAAGCACTGGGGTCTCCCGGCGTGTGGCCCAGGGGTGAGACCAGACACACCCCAGCTGAATGTTACAGTGGCCCAGCTGTGAAGCGCCACGTGGCAATGGTCACCACACATGCTGACCAACAGCTAGGCTGACAGACACTGACAGCCAGGAGAGCTATGCAGACCACGGTGGCCAAGGCATGACACGGGATGCAGAATGCTGAAAACTGGGACCAAGTTAGCACAGAATGTGCCCACTCAGCTCTGGGGCGAGGTACTACTGTTGGAAAAAGACTTGAGGTGACAAGGCAATGGTCCTGTATGACATGCTTAAAAAAATTCTGAGGCCGGCAGTAGTGACATGGCCTTTAAGGCAGATCTCTGAGTTCAAGGCCAGCCAGAGCCCCACAGAGAAACTCTGTCTCAAAAACAAAACACAAAAAAAGAAAGAAAAAAAGAGTATGATACTCAGTATGTATATATTCATTACCATTCAGGAATATATTTCTGGGATATTTTTATAAGCCAGCCATACATTGAATAAATATATATTATATGAATATATATAAATATTAATATATATGTGAGAATATAAATCTATTCAGGCAATCCTCTAGCAGCCCTGCAGGATCTCTCCACTCTGTAGATGAGGAAACTGAGGCACATAGAACGGAGCTACTGGAGGATGAGTCAGTCCGGGAAGTGCTGTAATTCCAGCCATTCAGGAAGCTGAGACAGGAGGATTGCAAATTCAAGGCTAGCCTGGGCAACCCAGCTAGCCCCTGTCTCAAAACGAAAAGTGAAAAGAGGGTAGGGGACACAGTCCAGTGGCAGAGCACAGGCCCCTGTACTGAAAAAATGAATGGCTGGGTGGGCGGTGGACGGATATGTGTGTGTGGAGGGGGGATGGAAGGAGGGAGGAGGGGAGAGAGGGAGAAGTGCCTGTCTCTGAGGGGCTGAGGGGACTACTACACAGCTGTTGTTTGGAACTCTCTAATCACTATTTAAACGGTGAGAGCTATTTGCGGTGTGGCTCTTAGGGTCAGACTCTCCCATGGATCTGAGGCGGCTGGCGCAACTGAGTTGACAGTCAGGAGTGTGGAATCCACAGCTGGGCGCGCAGCAAGAGTGCCCAGGCTTCCCAAATGTCGGGGAGGTGGCAGTAGTCGGCAGTAGTCATCCTGGACCCTTGTCACCATAGCCCACCTACTAGTTCCTACAAGCAGCAAGCTGGAGAGGAAGTTCCTACAAGAGGTCGAGCCTGTGGGCAGGCCAGACACAGCCTCCTGCTGCCGCGGACATGGTGGAGGGAGGAACGGCAGCAGCTTGCCCACCATAGAGGCTGCCACCCTCACGCTAGCAAGTGAGGCCCCGGGACGCAGGCTCTACAGTCTGCACGGTGGAACTTGGCCAGCTCACTTCACTTGGGCAACCCCTGGGGGTTTCAGCATGAGATTCCAGGGGAAGGTAGGTCGATTAGTCGGAGTCCTGGGCCACACCCAGCCCCCAAGCTCCAGGAAAAGCCGGGAAGGTACTGCTTTTGGTCGGATCTCAGCTGCCCTGCAGATGGACTCAGATTGGTGGTCCTGACTGAGTGGTGGCCATCTGTTGCTGGGAACTCTTGGCGGAACACCTGGCAGGGCCTCAGAAATGGGGACCCTGAGTACCACATGGGTCTCTGGGCCTGCTACTGCCCTGGGAGGGATAGCTTAACACATCAGCATCTGCTGCGCCTGAGATCAGGTCTTCAGGTGGCTGGCTGCTGTTCTGTCTTTGGTTTGTGGCTCCCCTCCTGTTCCTGACACGCAAGGTGAGCAAGGTTGGGGGTGGGGAATAACTATATATATATATATATACATATATATATACACATATATACACGTATATACACACACACACACACACACACACACACACACACATATATTTATGCCAATGCCCCAGGCTAGCCCAAAAGTGAGGCTCAGAAAAAGGGTAGAGGGAAGTGAGGGCTCAGGGCCCACAGTTCTGCTTTTGATCGCAGAAGGTCCTTGGGCCTGAGTGATGTCCCTGGGCCCTGGCTTTCTGGCTAAGTGATCTGTGAGTGCTCGCCTTGTCCCCATTGTGTGGCCACCTGAGGATGTGTGGAATGTGACTCCCTTGGTAGCCTGTGCTGCCCTGACTCTCCAGGGAGTTTATCTCCACCTTCCTTCAGGACAGAGCAGTGGCCTCCAGGGAGAGGGTCAACAGGTGGCTCTGGTCAGCCTTCCAAAGCCTGGCAGGTTCTTGGGAAATGACCTCTGGCAAACTGGTTTAGAGGTTATGAGCTTGCCTGCCAAATGGGCCAGGCCCGTCCTGATGGCCTTCCCATTGTGCAAGGCTCAGTATTGACCCCAGTATTGACTTGCTCTGAGGTACCATTGGCTGCTCTGGCTATGCTCTCTACAGCTGACGACCTCTCTCTGCCCTTGGGCGCATGCTGTGCCACAGGGTGTCACAAGATCCTCATGGTTCACGTCCTTGGATAAGCATCTGGGGTCAGTGGCTGAGGTCTGAGTGTGTAACTTTCAGGTCTTTTAAAGTGACTGGATCCATATAAAGAGAACACTCAGTTGTCCTGAATGTCATAGCTTGACTCTTGTGGCAGTGAGGAGGGCTTCAGTGTGTAACTGTGGAACTGGCGTGGAGCCAGACTGCCAGTAGGAGACAGTGGTCAGGCAAGCTGCAAGGGAGACCATCAGCAGAGGTGGGGTCTGGATGCACTCGCGGACACAGGTGTTCGGGAGGTAGCCAGGGGGTCCATTTCCTCCCTCTAGGCAGGAGAAATTTTTCTGTCTGCACCCCGACTCCTTCTCCCTCGTGACTGCATGCTCCGAGGCTGCCCGCCCAAGCTCAGCACCATGATTCACGAAGGCACGAGTGGCCACTCCACTCACTACGGACCTGAAAAAGCCCATGTTTAACGTGACCGAGAGACATGGGCTTCTCAGAGATGGTCCTGGTGCTGGGGTAGTCTGGAGATTGCAGGGGTGTCCGAGGGGCACTATTAAATCGTGGGTCACATCCTCGGTGACACCAAAGGGGCAAAGCTTTTAGGTATTAGCTCCCTCCAAGCTGAGGGGTTTGGAACAGCTGGGGGAGGAGGCTGGTGTCTCCCGGATTCAGCTTTCCCTGGAAACCTCACATGTGACTCCCTGGCGGCTTCGTATCAGGGCAACTGTGACTCCTCATCCCCACAGCCCTTGGCTCTCCCAGTGTAGCATTGTAGAGTGTCCTGAGGTTGAGGGCGGGGTCTGACAGATCCAGGGAGGGTGGGCACAGTGGCCTCTGGGTGACACATTAAAGCGCAGGTAGGACTTGCTCCCAACCCTGAATGCTCAGCAGGGTCCTCACTTATACTGCCTATTTCTGAAGTAGATTTTTTTGACTGTCAAATGAAGTCATGGCCCATTAACACGGGTCCACATAGCAAGGACCTCAGCCCGCAGAAAAGTCCGGTTCCCCACCTGTGTGTTAGAGGGCCGGATCGTGAGGTACTGGGAAAAACATCCTAGTGCTCCAAATGGTTTCTCGTACAAACCAGAAAAGGCTCACTCAAGACAGAGAAGAAAGGACGGCTCCTCGCATTGAACACGGTGCTGCTGAGGGCAGGCAGGCAATGGTGCCTGATTGAACACGGTGCTGCTGAGGGCAGGCAGGCAATGGTGCCTGCCTTCGTCCCCGGCTGGGATGGAGATACAGCCCCGCGCTAGACATGGCAGTCACAGCAGCAGCCGATTCTCAGCTCAGCAGCTGCCCGGCACTTCGGGGGCAGTGTACAAGCTGGGCACCTGTCCAGAGTAGCCCTCAGCAGGATTTATGACCATCCGTCTCTGCTGCTTGTGGTCTGTGTGAGGAAGAATCTTTCTTTGATACTGACCTAGGAATTTTAGGATGTGTCCAGGCCTGCAGGGCTGCAACCCGAGCTATTTGGGAGGCTGAGGCAGGAGAATAGCAAGTTCAAGGTCTGTCTGGGATAAGAGACAGTTCCAGGCTGGTCCAGACAATGTAGTTGAGACCCTGTCTCCAAATAAAAAGCAAAAAGAGGGCTCAGGGTGTAGCGTGGTAGTAAGTAGAACATGAGTCCGCCATGCACAAAGGTCCTAGATTCAATCCCCAAAACTGACACACACACAAAAAAATTAAGCTTGACAAGGTGTAGCCATGCTTTTCTGCTGAGCTCCACACCAAACAAATGCTGCATTTACTCAGAACAGAGACCCACCCATGTTCTAGGCGTGGTGTGCTCTCCGTGATACAGAACATGAGAAGTGAAGTGCCTGTATGGAGGCGAATCCTGCCTACTCAGCGTGGTCTCCATGGAGCTGGCCCTGGTGTGAGGTGAGCATTTATTGAGCTCCCACTGTGTGCCAGGCTTTGTGATATACATGTGGTCGTCACAGTGGGCCTGTGGGGTGGGTTTTAGCATTACCCTGCTCTCCAGTGGGGGAAATGGCTCCACGGAGGAAGAGGAACATACCAGAAACACAGGTGGCCAGTAGAGGAGCTGTGGTCAACCCTCAGGCCACCAAAACACCTGTCTCTGGACAAGTGGGCTTTCTCTGAGCCTGTCAAAATTAGGGCGGAGGAAGCAGCCTTGAGCCTGAGAAAGATAGGACAGGTGACCTGTGGCCGGGGACAGGTGACATCAGGGAGACTGAGGAACAAGGCAGTTTACCCCATGATGTGGGAGGCACAGGTGTCAGCTGAGGACGCAGACCTCCCACTACTAGCACAGGTCGTTTCACAGATAGCCCGTGGCCAGGGGCCCGTGGCCTCTGCTTGGAACGCTGTGGAGCCGCTCAAACCCTGTGGCAGTTGCCCTGCAGCTCATCCTCGATCATCAAAGCAAAAGGCCAGAAACTTGGTAGGGTTTCTTGAAAGCAGCAGGGAGCCCTTTATTCCAGAAATGGGAGGAACGTGCCCCACGCTTTCCTGAGACACCAACAAGCTCTTTCCCCCGTGCGGGGTGCCAGAGGCCATCGTGAGCGCCTTCTGCCTGCAGCATTCATGGGCTGAGGGAGGCTGCGCCCACCTCCCACCCTGCTTGTGCCTAGTCCGTCCTTTCAGCCTAAGCCCTGGACGTGACTCCGAGGCTAGAGCCGTCACCGAAGGCATGGCAGTTGGGCTTGACCCCAGAGCTGAAGCCTCGCTTGGTCCAAAGCTTAGAAATAAGATTCTGTGAACAAAAGGGTTCAATGAGGATGTAAATGGGAGCAACCGTGAGGCACTTACACTCTCCTCTCCGACTGCCAGGCTCTGAGCCCTCTGCCAACAGCTGCACTCCGTCAGGGAGCCTTCTGGGAACTCACACAGGGTTGCTGGAGGTGCAGAGTGACATGACTGTGGCGGAGGATCTCCATGTCTGACAAGATGGCCGGTGAATTTCCCTTTGCCGCAAGCAGTGGCAAGACTCCAGTGATTTTCCCTGAGTAGATCAGATGTCAAATAGGAAGCGAGTGACAGGATGCTGGTGGCAGGATGCGCGCTAGGGTGAGGAGGAGGAGGCGGGGCCAGGTTGAGACACTCACACAGCGGATTTGCCGGTGCTGTTGAAGTAATAATTCTGGAATCCTGTCCCCACTGGCGTGCCTGGTGCTTTCAGGGTGAGTGAGGGCAGTGTAGGAGTGCATGAGCTAGGACTCTGTCACAGGGCCACATTCTCTCAGTGGAGAGTGATGAGGTCGAGGGAACTATAGCCTCCTTCTCACTCAGCTGTATGTAATAAATGTCCGGGCTGCTGCTGTGTCTCCATCGGCGCACACAGCCCACCCTCCCCCAGCTTCTCCGTATGTGTAGCTGTGGTTTCTTCATTCCCCATTACCGCTGCCACAATCATAGAAAGCTAAGCCAGATGTCATACTCCTCATGTGGGACTCCCAGGACCTGGAGTCCCTATTGCCCTATTCTGGTGGCCCCTTAGGGATATGAGGCTCAACTCAACCTAAGCAGAGGGGTCCACTGTCTGTTACTGGCTCTACAGGGGCCTTGGCTGGCCACCTCCCTGGGTGAGTACCACGCCCAGCATGGTAGCTATACTCACCTACTTCATTAATGCCCGGTCCACAGCCAGAGGCTGCTGTTTGTTTTTCCCTGTGTTGGATTTAATCAGACTGGCATTTGCAAGCCTTCTGCCAGGTATCGGGGCATAGATTGTCACGCCTTCCAAAAATAAGGATCTTCGTCTGCCACAGGCCAGGGCAGGGTTGGTGACTGAGGGTACTTGTTCATGGTGAGCCTAGAGAGTTTGTGCTGCCATCTTGCTCCCTCTAGAGTGAGGACCTTCAACAGAGACTGATGGGACAGTCTGAGCCCCAGGAGGCACCCACAGGCCTGACAGGGGCTGAGGGATGGAGGGCTCTGTGTGAGGGGTACAGGGAGCGGAACTGGAGGGCAGGTGGTAGAAGTCCTGGAAGGGAGTGTGGATTGTAAGGTGTGCCAGGCGGGATACCGGCATGTGCTTGAGATGATTTTTGCATTGAGAATAGAATGGAGACATAGCAGCCAGGGGAAGGTCATCCTAGTCCTCTGGCCACTGTGGACTTTAGGTAGGAGGTCTAGGAAGGTTTGGGGAGGTGGAAAGGAGAGCCTTGTCTAGTTGAAGAAGAGGGAGATGGGGGAGGGGGAGAGCTCCATCTGCTGCAGTAACAGCTGCAGACCCGGCCTGCCTCCACTTCTCGTTCCATCCCAGTCCGTACCTTGGTCACCCACACCATCACGTCATCTCTTCCTGCCCTTTCCTGGCCTTCTCCTGGAGCCACAGGATGCTCCCCCTCACCGGGCAGCAAGCCGGGGCTGGAGTATCAGGGAGACATATTGAGGCAGAGGCAGCATTGTCTGTGCATTCGCGTCTATGCCTCTGGGTTGCCCAGAACAACTCTGCTGGAGGGCCATGTGTGAAGAATGACGTGCTGCGGTCACTGGCTCCTAGGCTCTGCTGTCTAGCATGCCAGAAACCCCACGAAGCCGGGGAACGTGCCACAGCTAGGACATGGTGCCGTTAGACTTGTAAGCACATCCACCCAGCTGTGTCTATGACAGCCTCTTTGTTCTTTAAAGATTTGTTTTTAGGCCTGCATAGGCAGGTGGATCTCTGTGAGTTTGAGGCCAGCCTGGCCTACAAAGCAAATACTAGGATAGCCATGGCAGTTACACAGAGGAACCCCATCTCAAAATAAATAAATAAATAAATAAATACATACATACATACATACATACATACATACATACATACAAAAGAAGGTTTATTTGTATTTTATGTGTATGGGTGTTTATCTATATGTATGTATATACAGAATTGCATGCAGTGCCCAAGGAGTCCAGAAGAGGGCATCAGATCCCCTGGAACTGGACTCACAGGCAGTTGTGAGCCCCCACATGTGTCCCTCGTTCCTCGTATCTGTGGTTTAGAGGCTCTCATGGCACTTAGCACTGTCTCACTCACAGTGACACTTCTGACCTGGGGGCTGGACAGTCAGATGCCCAGCTTAGACTTAGCAGCAGAAGCTGCCAAACTGACTTAGGCCATGAAAGAAGGAAAGAGTCTGGAGAGAGAGACTTGTGGGCCATGGCCCTCAGAGGTTTCCCAGGCCTGGCGGGCGGCTCTGGGCACACTCACTGCCACTGCATGCAAAGTCACCTCCTCTCTTCCCAGACTCTGGAACTTCCTGCACGTTACCTTTCTCAAGTGGGGAAGTCCATTCTGTCTGTCCACTGAGCCCCAGAGCCGGAACAGCTGTGGCCCTTGTTTCACCTGGGGCCCTAAGGGAAGATGTGTGGCATTGAGTCAGCCTGGCCATGGCCCTCTGCACCCTGAGCAGTGGGGTTGCACAGTCCTTTGGGTGTTTCCTGCTTCTCTCTCCCTTCCTCTCAGGCTGTGGTCTGTCACTTGTCCGCTATCCTTGGGCATTTGGTCTGTAGCAGTGGGGGCAATGCCACACTTGGGCTTGCTTGGTTTCGCTCTTGAATGCCTCTGAGGTACATGTGTTGGAAGTGTGCCCTTGGCCCTGTGGTTGGAGGTGGTATGACTTGTCAGAGGCGAGGCCAAGGAGGAAGAAGTTAGGTCATCAGGGGGCGTGTCTCCCTTACCCCCTTCCGATTTTAACTCTTTGCTTCCCATGATGTGAGCAGCGTGCCCTTCCCACCATGGTGCACCTCAGCTGCAGGCTTAAGGCAGTGGACTTACTGACTGTGGACTGGAACCTCCCAAACTGTGAGCCAAACTGACCCTCTCCTCCCTAGATGCCGCTTCTCTCGGTGTTTTGTTATGGTAACAAGAATGAGCCCGTGGGATCTGGCTTCAGTCCCTGGCTCTTGGCCCATCGACTCAGCCTCACCTGCAGCTTGGGGTGTTACCCAGATGGGAGACTCTCAGGACCCATCATGATGTGATTGTGAGGTGCTAAGCGTGGTTCCAGACTCCCAGGAATGGCTTCAGAAGGCCTGGCACAGTTTCTCTTGCACGTGACCTGCCTGTAAGCCACAGTGTCGGGCCTCACCAGAATACAGTGTGTGTGTGTGTGTGTGTGTGTGTGTGTGTGTTACCAGAGCAAACAGCAATGGTACCCCGCTGCACATTTTTGTTGTTTGGTTTTTTCCAAAGTTGCAGATCAGGAAGAAGTTAATGTTTAGCCAGCACCAGCAGTCTGGGCTGCACAGGACAGTCATGTCAGCTGCCACACAGATAAGAAAGAGGTCAGGAGAGATTCAGTCGCCAGCTCAAAGCTTCGGAACTTCTGATCCAGTTGCAGGCCTGACTCATTCTAAGGCCTAAGGTTGTTCAAAGGGGAAGGGGCCAGTAACCAGAGCCAGATCTGGTTTCCTACCTCCTGTGGTAAATAAAGTTTTATTGGCACACAGTTGCACCCCTTAGTCTTCCTGTGTTCTAAGGCTGCTTTTGCACTGCATTGGAGAGTTGAGCAGTTACAAAGCCAGGCTGTCGGTAGATACTGCCCCCTGGCTTTTGTGAAGCTAGTTTGCTGGCCTCTACCCTAAAGCATGCTGGATCACAGGCCAGCCCTCCCTATGCTGACTGTCATCTGGTAGAATCCCTATGTGGAAGTCCTAGTCCACAAGACCTTATTTGGAAGTGAGACCACTGCAGCTGTCCCTGAAGATGAAGGATAGGCCCAGGGAGACAGATGCTAGGCAGATACAGTAGTGCACCAGCGAACCCAGGAAGGCCAAAGATGTTCAGCAAATCACCCACAGTGGGGAGTGGGAGACCCATGGCAGCTCACATCCTCCTTGTGATACAGGATCGCAGCCTAGGGAATGGGGCCGTTCACGGTGGGCAAGTCTCCCACCTCAGTCAACCTCATTGGGATAATTTCCCCTCAGTGATTCCCTGCTCCGGCACACTGGGATTCACTTTTCTATCTCTTCCTTGAGGTCGGAGGAATGTGGGTGCAGGAAATCCCCTAGGTTAGCTGGCCCAGGCACAGAACCTTCTAGCTGCTGCTTTTTGCTTACTTTCACACCCCCTGCGTCTCCCTAGGGAACCGTGCACCTAGCTACAATGTGCTCAGTTTCACCCGCCCTCAGGCCTGGAGGGGCGGGCCCGGGGGATGTCAGCGTGAGAGAGTGGTGTTCTCATGAGCTGTGTTGTGTGTCCCAGGTGTCCTGGTCTCGGTGTCTCTGGGATTCTCGAATGCTCCCGGGGAATCTAACGCCCCTTCTGTCCTCCTTGGTTACCTGCACACATGGAGTGCGCGTATAGTAAGCGGACACACACGGACGCTATTAAAAACAACGACAACAAGCCATTGAAGTGGCAGCTGGCCCTACTAGGCAGGACGGCTAGCTTGGCGACAGTGCGTGTGCCCCACAGGCACCCCACACGCCCTGTGTGTGCCACCACTGTCCTCTTCTGTGGAGCAGCTGATGGTGCAGACCTTTGAGGATAACACTGGAGTGTGGGGCCACGCTCTGGAAAACTGGAACCTTCTGTGGTGCCCAGACCACGTTTGTAAAGTGTGACCTAAAGGTCCCCGGGCTCCAGGTAAGGGCTTCTCTCCCAAGACCAGAGGCAGAAGATAGACCATCGGTTGATGCGTAGTAGGCCTGCACGAGTGGCATTGGAGCCTTGCCTGAGGGACTGGGAGGGACTGTTTTCGATGAGCAGGGCATACGTGGACGGCCACATCCGACAGCCTGGGGAGGGAAGGTGATGGGCTAGGTGTACCTGTAACGGAGGGCTTCCTGTAAGGTGTAGGCAGAGTTCAGGCGTGGCTGCCTCGCCTGCTGGGACTTGCCCTGAGCACCTCAGGGCATCTCGGCTCTGCTTTGGTCTGGCATGTGGAAGCAGGCCCTGTCTCCAGGGTATCTTCAGTAAGGAAACCTCTTGACAGCAGGGGCCTGATGAGCTGGGTCAGGTAGCAGGGAAGAGATCCGATAAAAGACCAGCTTCCCTTGGCGACCACACACAATACTACCTTGCCTCCCAGAAGCTCTGGGGTGCCCAGGTGGGAGCTCTGGGGTGCCCACGTGGGGCCTTCACTGGCTTAGCCAGTTTACCCTCATACGCATATGTGTGTGCATGTCCACACACCCTTGACTCAACACTGACAACAGGTACACTTGGCCCAGGACCAGGGACACTAAGGACTTCCCGCCTGGGACAGCATGCTCCCCTACAGCCTGGACACCCCTGCCAGGTGTGCCCAAAGGTGCAGGTCTAATATGTCTAGTGACAGGTTGCTATGGGAACAGTTCCCTCTGGGCATGTGACCAGATCGTCTTTGTGTTACCTGTTTTCTGCCAGCTGTTCTCCAGGCCTAATCTGTATGCCTGGGGGGGGGAGGGCTCTGGGTTCAAATCCTAACTGCTGTATGGGGTCTGTGGGACCTCGGGCCAGTCACTCAGCTACTCCGAGATGCGGTTTGCTGCTCTGTTGACATCCACTGCTCCGGACTCTGGACAAGGTTGTCAGCCTAGGCCAGGCCTCCCTCACCACCCCTTTTCTGAGAGAAAAAGGTTAGAGCCACAGGCATGGTGCTGCCTGTGTCCCCCTCAGCATCATGGAGTAGAGCGGAGCCGACTCCAGTCCTGGTGGGCTCCACTCTCTCTGCTCAGGAGCCATCTCCGACTCAACCTAAGTGCCTTGGGCATCAAGGGCAGAGTCAGCCGGTGTGTTTACCCTCCTGTCGTGTCCCCGCCCCAAAAGCTCACGACCCAGAGTAAGTCCTCCAGAATGGTCCTTTTGAAAGTTTTCCAGCCTGTTGCCACCCTTTAAATGTCAGAAGCTTTCGGAATGGTGCCACCCGGGCTTGTGCTGCCATCGGCTGCGGTGTGGCCGAGGGGCCGGCGAGAGCCAGCCTCTGTGTCCCTCTGCAGTCCCCTCACTAGGCTGCTCTGTATGGAGGCTGGCATGTGTTTGTCACCTTACTCCCAGGGAATAGACCTCCATCTCCTCCGGACCCTTTCCGGCCCCGCCTGACAACAAAACTCACCAGATCTTTCCCCCCCACCCCCCCCACTGTCCATGGCCCCGAGTGGGAACATGTGGGGGGCAGTGCTCTTGTACTCCTGAGGGATTCACTCCACCCAGACAGGCCTGTGGTGATGATTCACCTTTCCTAGTCTCCCTCCGTCCCTTTGGGATAGGTCTTGACACATTGGGTGTGTGGCTGTCTCGGGGGCGGGATGGTGGCTTAGTCATCCGTCCTATCAGCCCAGAGTGGGCGCTCAGGACCTTAGGGAATGGACAGCAGGATGAGAGGGCTGCAGTGTCCCTGCTGGCCTCCCCTCCAAGGTCCCCTGACTGTGCCACTTTGGGTTGGGGGTAAGAGGCTGTGACAGTTTGAGTTTGGGGTATGTGTGTGTGTTTAATTTTTATTTTTATTAATTACAGTTTATTCACTTTGTATCCCAGCTGTAGCCCCCTCCCCGATCCCCTTCCAATCCCAAGGGTGGGTGGGTGTGGGTTTTTTTTGTTTTTTGTTTTTTTTTTTGTGTGTGTGTGTGTGTGTGTGTGTGTGTGTGTGTGTGTCTGGTGTGTCCTTTGCACCTGTAACTGCTGGCCCCTCCCTGTCCCTAGAAGGAAGTGTTGATCCTTGTAAAGGACAAGCCACTTTCTGGTAGAATTCCAAAGACTCCTGTGTTTGACACCTTGGAGAGAGAGATACACTTGTTAGCTCCCACATGACCCATCACCCACCCGCCTGGACCTATCCGTGTCCTCTCCCATCAAAGCTAGATCACCACCCTCTGCCCTTTCTGTCCTTCTGACACCCTGAGGCCACTCACTCCTCCAGGCTTTACTAAGTCCTCAGCCTGGAATGTTCTTTCCCAGCATTCCTTGCATCCCGCTGTGCCTGGCTCTTCCTCCCTTCACAGTCTCCGCTTAAATGTCACCTTAGGGGCTCCTGCTCTCCTCACTCTCTCCCTTCCAGCCCTACTGAAACCCCCTTCATAGCTCTGTCCACAGATTTGGACTGCTCTCTGCACTGGAGATCTTAATGGTTGTCAGCCCCTGTGACCAAATCCCTACACCCCCAAAACTAGCACACCACAAAACAAGACAGACAAAGCACCACCTGCAGGAGAGAGAATAGGAAAATGCTCCACTCTGCCCAAGACCTGCCTCCTGGGCTGGGCCTGAGCTGACTGGGTACCTGGGGCCCAGCTTTGAAAAACAGGCAGCGGGCCAACCCCTTCTGGTCCCATCCCAAGCACTAAGTTGCTGTGTGGCTTTGGGAAAAAAATCATTTAACCTCTCAACTTTCTTATCTGCATTCCTATCCAGAATAATTCCTTGTGCAGTAATGGACGAAGCCGCCGAGATGGAGCACAGGGCGGGCATGCTGCCCTTGCTAATGAGCTTGGCCCAAGTGTTTGGTTTAGAGGGAGGCAGACAGGAAGTGGAACTGTGAGTCTGCGGCCAGGAGTGAGGCAGGCCTTGGACCTGCTCCAGCCTTTGATCTTTGCCTTGAGAGTTCCACAGCTGGCATGCAGTGGGGTGGGGTGCTGAGCCCTCCCTACCCACTGGTTGGTAGGCTCAATGATGGTTTTGTGCTTTGATGGTTGAAAGACGCTCTGAAAATTCGCCTGCAGGGCTTAGGGATCAGGTGCCATGTGGGCATCTAGGTTTCTCTCTGCCCCTCCCCAAAGATGATAAGGTAGGATGCCTACCCAGATGAGGCTAGGATAGGAGGCTTCGGGGTGCTGGCTGCTTGCTCTGGGGGTGGCCCCAATCCTAAGTCCTCATAGCACCCCAAGAGGGAGGTGGTTTTATTGTCTTTACTTTAGGTAGGGACACTGAGGCGTGGAGAGTTAAAAAGATCCCCAAGTTTGGTGGAAACTGGGTTCACTCCTAGGCTGTCTGGCTCCGAACCCATCCTCAAAGCTCATCAAGTTCACATACTGAACTTCATTTGTTTGGATGATAAAAGTTGAAAAAACAGGGTCCTAGAGTCAGGTGACCCTTATTTGGAGAATAAATTGGCCTGGGGTAGCAGACAACAAGGCCTGTCCCTGGGGAGGCCCACACACTTGTTTGCTCCTTTCCGCCTGTTCCCTCCTGCTGGGTGCCTGCAGCCCCAGCCGAGGGCCCCTGTCCAGGGCCTTGACCTTGCCCTTGAGCCAGGAGGCCTTCGGAAATGCTCTTGGCTGCTCCAGCAGAGTCCCACTTGCAATCCGGGCTCTCCAGCACCCCTTGCCAGGCCTTTCATGTCCTGCCCTCACTTTATTTCACAAGAGCCCCAGCATTTCTTTAGCACCGAGGTGGTATTTTTAGAGCCTGTAAGTGAAGCCGCGCTTCGAGGAACTGCGGATGCAGCCACAGCTCCAGCCAGGCCTGGACCGGAAGTGCGTGTGTGCTCCACCCCTGGTCAGCCGTCTTCTGTTGAATGCCTACCTGCTGGCTGTCCCATCCCGTGGAACTCGCGGCCCCAGTACCTCCGGAGCCCTCTGAAGTGTGATCTAATTAATGGCTTTGTGATATGTGAGAATTTGCAGATGCTAGTTGCTGATCTGGAGCGGTGATTCTCAACCTGTGGGTCAGGACCCCCTTGGGGTCGAATGACTCTTTCACAGGGGTCACACATCAGATGTCCTGAATATCACATTTTACGTTACGATTCATAACAGTAGCAAAATTGCAACTATGACGTAGCAATGAAAATAATTTAGTGGTTAGGGCTCACCATAACCGAAGATACTGTTTTATAGGGTCTCAGCGTTAGGAGAATTGTGAACCACTGGTCTGAAGACTGGAGACTATGGTGACTCTCCCAGTGGCTCCATCTTCCTAAAGAGTGGATTAGAGCAGCTACAGTGAGGCCCATGCAGGTTGAGACACACAGGCACTTAGGGAAATTGGAAAGGGTGAGAAGTGGGCTTTTCCCTAGAGCTACGAGAAGGAGCATTCCTGACTTAGGCCTAGTGATGACTGCAGACTTCAGACTCCAGAAGAGTAAGGTAGGAAGTCTGTCTTACATTTCTGTCCCAGTGGGATTGGAGACAAAAGCCCAGACAGCATTCCTCCCTACTTAGAAGCACCCCCATGCACCCGACTGAAGGTCAGCTGGGGCCGTGCCTGGTACAGAGAGGGTGTAACGAGGGAAGCAGGCCAACTGTGCCCTCTGAGCTGCTGAGCTGCTCAACACAGACCCATTCTCTCTCGTGCGCGCTTGCTCCGCTCTCTCCAACTGATAGGGGTTTTTGAAACCATAAAGCTCTCAGCCCGGGCCCTGGCCTATAGCAGCTACTCAAAATAACTTGTGTCTTGGGTCCCCTACCTTCTCTTTAGATAATAAAAAAGGGCTGGCCCAGAGGCCGGCTGTCTCACCAGACTCTGAAACCTGGATTTGAACCAGCTCCCCAAGCCAGGGAAGCTGTTGGGGCTCTTTAGGTCAGGTTAGTGTTATCCCTGGGCCTTGGGGCATCACTTTATTCCACACTGGTCCGTTTAGAGTGAGAGTAGTTTCTTTGTGACAATGGCCCACTTGGTTTCACTAAGCTAAATCCCAATTGATAGCTACAGAAGCTGTTCCTGCTCCCCAGCTGGGGCCTCCCAAGGTCACCTGCCTTTCTCACACTCCTAGGAAGAAATCCTCCAGGGATACACAGTCATTGGGACACTTGTTGAGCAGTGAGGTGTACCTGGTAGACAGGCTGGGGCCTGGGGCTGGTTACGGGTGCTCCCCACCCTGGCCAGGACTTGCTGGTACCATCTGCACAGATTGTCAGATGAGAGAAATGCGTAAGTGTGTGGAGAATAACGAGAGTGTGCGACATTCATGAACGGCTGGCCAGGAACTGGCCACTCTGCAGCCTTAGTGGCCGGACATCCAGTGGCCTAAAAACTCACAGTCTGGCACCCCCAGAGATGGTGCCATGAAGGTGGGGACACTATCATACAAACCCTCTGAGTTCTAACCCTAGTCTGGCTGGCTACTGTCTAAATAACTGTGAGGGAATAGCTGAGCTTCCTAGAACCCAAGTTCCTCAAGTCATAATCACTGTCAGCATCCTGCCAGGCACTGTCCTGAGTCCTGAAGATGGATCTTAGCCTCCAGGATCCAGGACACACAGAAGCCAAGGAAAGCCCCCAGGCCACATAGCTGAGGAGGGGCGGAGATTTGGTGCTGGATGTGAAATCTCCCTCTGGCGTCTAATATTGACTGTCAGCTTGACAGGGTCTAGAACCAAGAGTCAAACCTGAGCATGTCTATAAAGGAGGAGTTTCCAGACTGTGTTAGCCATGGTGGAGAAAGCAGCAGCATCCAACCGGAGCTGAGCACCAGCATTCATCTCTCTGTGTCCTGCCTGTGGCTGCAACCTGACCACTTTTGTCTCAGTTTCCTGTCACCATCCTTTACCCGCCATGATGGGCTGCACGCTCAAACCATGAGCAGAAATAAACCCTCTCTTCCTGCATGAGCAGAAATAAACACTCTCTTCTTGCATTTGTTTTTGTCAGATATTTTGTTGCAGTAACAAGAAGGGTAACTCACACACACAGCTGTCTTCCAACACTGAGTTTCCAGCAGCTGGTGCTGTTCTGAGGTGGTCATGGAACCTCTGAGGTATAGGACCCAACTGGCAGGCCACCAGGGATGTGCCAGCTGTCAGCCTCCCAGTATGCCCAGATGTGAGGAGTTACAGCTTCGTGTGCCCACAGTGGCAGGTGGGGCCCACCCCAGCTGCTGTGCCATCTCACCATGATGGACTAAATCCCCTAAAACCATGAGCCAAAATAAACCCGTTTCCCGGTAAGGCACATTTTTGTCGTAGCAGTGAGGAAAGTGACATTCTACTGCACTGGGATTTAAGCTCTAGTTATAGGCAACTTGTCTATGGAGCCTTCACCTCAGGGATGGTGTGGGAGTGCCCTGACCACCACTCTCCACAGCCTTTTTTTTTTTTTAAGGTAGGATCTATGATAAAATGCCAAGTGCTTTTGGCATCTGTTAGCTGTTGCCATCACTGCTGTTGTGTTTGGGTAACTTGTGTTTGAGGTGTGGCTCAGAGTTGGCTGGTCCTTCTGAGGCTCTGACGCATCTTGACTTTGGTGTTATCACAGGTTTCAGATGTGTTCTGTCACACTTAACCTACTGTAAGGAAAAGTACTGACTCGGGACCCCTACGACCAAGTTCTCAGCACAAAGGAGATTTGTACCAGACGGACAGAGGGCAGAGAATAAGAGACAAAGATAGGAGATAGAGGATAAGGGGAAGGGGACAGGGGGTATTTGTCCCTGGGGACAAAGGACTGCCTCTGGATAGAGAGAAGACAGACGTGGCACAGAGGGAAATAGTGGCTTATTAAAGTAGAAAGGGGAAACCCCATGTTAGGATGAGGTGTGTGATTTTGATTGCACATGTTATTTAGGTGAGCCAAAGGGGACTTTTGATTACCAGACTTCAATACTTTGGTAAGTGGACTTTGGTGGTGGGCCTCAGGAGGAGGAAGTGGCCAAATAAGGGAGTAGACCTTGATGGCCAGCTTTAGGAATGGAATCTGATGGTTTTTAGCACCGCAGAAGGGATCAGGGAGAAAGCAAGAGCAGCATGCTTAAGTGAGCTAGGGTACTTCACCTACCGTGTATATTAAATCACATATGGGTTACCTTCTCCCAAACGTGTACTAATACAAAACATTTAAAAAGCAGAAGTAGCAAAGAAAAGTGTGGTGGTAAATTTAAAAAAAAAAAAATGAGTGTTAGGCTATATATCACTTATTATTTGCCCTATCATTATTATGGTGGTATTACCTAACCCGCTATCACCAACAATAAGACACAGACACCTGTTAGATTTTATAATCACCTTATTTACCTTGGGCTGGCCAGATATTTCACTTCACTGTCTCAGTATCCTCACCATCCATCTCCCAGCCCCCATCCAATGCCATCCACCTTAATCCTCCTCATCTGGTCTACCTTCCCTACATATTCTCATGGTACTGGCTTGTATTCTTCATCTGGGCCGTTTCATGCCATTATTGGAGTTATTTCTCCACGCTAACCCATTGTTGCGTTCTCCTTCCTGTCCATCTGTCTCCCCTGATTCTCTCTGTCCTCTCCAAGCCCAGGTATAGGGCATTTAATTAGCCAGTCAGGTAGGTTTACACAATATGGATAGGTGTACCCAGATCTTGGGGGCTAGTAACATGCATCAGACCAACCTCCAACAGAAAAAAAAATTATAAAAGGACACTTCCTTTTAGCCCCTATATCCTGGGCAATGTGGAGTAGGTTAAGTACAAACTCAGAGACAGAGACTGGACCAGCCTGGAGCCAACTGGTTCTGACTCATGTCAGACTTGGCCTCGTATGGGCTATGGGAGCCTATGCTGATCCCTTAGGTTGCCCGTGCCTCGGTTTCCCCCATGCACATAGTCAGGATGAGGATCTTTCAGCTTTCTCAGGCTGGCAAGGGGCTGAGAAGAATGTACCAAAGATGATGCTCAGTTGGCAGGGTGCCTACCTGGCATGCAGAGATTCCCAGGTTCTGTCCCTCGCTCTGCATACGCCGAACATGATGGTACACACCTGTGAGCCCAGCCTTTGGGAGTCCTTGTCCTTGGTGTGTGCTGGTGGCCCATTGCTCCATTAAATTTTGGAATTCAAATCCTACCTCCAACATTGATTGTTAGTTAGTTATGCCTCCTGCCTCAGTTTCCTCGATTATAAAATGAGGGCAGGAGGGGATAGCTTGGTCAGTAAGGACTTGCTCTGCAAGCGAAAGGATTAGGGTCAATCCTTAGAACCCCTGTTTAAAAGGCCGAGCATGGGAGCAAGAGCTTATAATTGCAACGTTGGAAAAATGGGGACAAGTGGGTCCCTGGCCAGTCAAAGCCTGTGCAGTCTACTTGGAGAGTTCCAGGCCCATAGAAGACCCTGTCTCAAAAAAGCAAAGTGGGTGGCTCCTGAGCAGTGACCCCTGCTGGCTGTCCTTTATCGTCTGCATACACGCACCTCCATATATACAGGTGCCTACACACACATGAACTGCACTCCACTCATACATTTAACTGCGCACGCACACGTATGCTCACGAGTTGGCATAATAGTAGAACTTCCAGCTAGACCGGTTGCCATTGCCAGTCAGAACCTCATTCCAGGCACTAAAATGCACCCTGCGCTGGGCCCCAGACACCCGAGAGCCCAGCCTTCCGCACTGCTCTCATCCATGGCCAGGATTCTGCTGGGTGGGAATGCAGAACTGTATTTTCTCTGGTTTCCTCTGGAGACCTCACGGCCTAAGAGTTAAGCTGGGAGTGAATTCACAGGCCCAAGCCCAGCCTGGAAAGACACACAGAGGCCTGGTAACCCTCATCTCAAACGAATGAGGTTGTCATCCAAGATGCAGCTGCACCGTGAAGGCTGTCATGAGTAGGATTTGGAGTAACAGTAACGTGTGAGTTGGCCCCACAGATTTGGGTTTTGTAGGTTGTAGGGGAGGGGCCAGGTCTCCAGGAGTTGTGCAGCCACAGGACAGGTGCCAGCGGCCTGTCTGCCCATTCACCCCAGGCTCCAAAGCAGCCATGTCTGCTCGCCACTTCCTGCTTTTTCCTGAGCTGCATACTAACCTGGAGACGATTGGTGCTGGGAAAGAGCTGCCCCAGCCTGTCCCCCTGCAGTGGACTGGCATCCTAGGGGCTCTGAGTGGCACCAACGGTGTTTAACCACTTGGCTGGGCACTGGGGGCGACATTCGGGCCAAAGCAGGGGAGGCGGGAGGATTGAAGATCAGAGCTCCAGGGAGCGAGAGCTTCTAGCCCTTCTGCTGCACCACACCCGCCCACTGGCCAGGCTCCGGGGTCCTACCGAAACCCTTATGGCTAAAACCAAAAGCCAGGGCTGGGCTGCAGCTCAGAGGCGAAGACGCTTCTGGCATGTGAGAGGCCTCCAGTTCCACTTCCTGCACACAGAAAACCAACAGCCATCAAGAAAAGGCCAAACACTCTCAGAGTGTGTAAAACATGTTTACTCTCAGCATCTTGTTCAAACAAAGGAGGATTCAATGAGGCTGGGACCGGGGGGGGGGGGGGAAGGCCTCTCTCCCTGCACGTGGTGGTAGGGGGGGTGCTGACCTGGGACCTTGCAGGAGCACCTTGCTCCATAGAGCGGCTCACTCAGCTACCATCCTGCGGGGATGGCGGGAGCCAGAAAGGCCGGGGCTGGGCAAGTCCTGTAGGTGGCTGAGCCGTGTGCAGCGGGACCCTCTGTGGAGGAATGGCATCTTCTCCCTCTGCTTGCTTCGCTGGATCCCTTCCACAGTGCTGGCTGCCTGGGCGGGGGTCAGAGTTGCATTCAGTGGGCCAGCCAGAGCATGAGCACAGCTCATTCACCCCATTGTTCCTCACTCTCCAGATATGTCCCGGCCACCCACTCCGTTCCCCACACCATTCCAGAAGCCAAGGATACAGCAAATGACAAAACAGAGAGCCACAGAGTAATTAAAAATAGCCCTGGTGGCTGGTGCTAAGCTCTAAAGAAGAAGCTGCAGCAGGGAAGGGCGAGCTATGCTTCAGAAACTTCCAGAAGAAGCTGACGCCAGTAATCTATACTCGCCTGGTACCGCGGGCCCCAAGCCCTGCTGGGAACTCAATAGATACATGTAGGCCTTAGTGACAGCCTTGGAAAATCATGGAGATGGGTACCCTACAGACCTCAGAACCCGGGACATGGCGCATGGGGAGGAGCGCTGCCGTTAGGACCTTGAGGCTGTTTGCAGGACGGCTGTGCACACTAGGTGTCAAGGGACAGGCGGCAGCACCTTCTGGCACTTGAGAGAGTCAATGAGCTAATATCTGGGGAGTGCCTGCAGCGGTAGCCAGGCCGTGTGCAAGCCCAGGCACGGTCACACCTGTACTGGAGCCATTCTCCCCATTTATGGTTGAGAAAACCATTACTTAGAAACCAGAGTCTGGATTTGAACCCAGAACCAGCACTCCTGGTGGTTCCTTGAGCCAGAAACTCAGTGCCGCCACCCCACCCCCCACCCCCCAGTGCTGCTGCGCCCTGTGAGATGGGCCTAGTTTGTAGGCGGGGATATTGGAGTGCTCTGTCAGGAAATTGGCAGTGTGGCTTGATTTCAGGGTTCTGTTTGGCCTTGCTGCTGTCCAGGCTGTCTGTGTCTGGACTGTGAGAAGGAGGTGGATTGTGGGAGGGGGTTAGACAGAGCCTAGCAGGGTACAAGTGGAGGTTGTCTGGCATCTTTGGGGGGTAGGTGGCCCCCACTTCCCACCTGTCTGACTCTGCTTTCATGGTGGTAGTTCACCTGTTGGGCTCTAAGCCATGACCCACCCAGGACACTTTTTTTAAAAAGAAAAAAAAAAAAAAAAGATTTTCATGTAGCCTGGGCTGTAACTGAGGACAAAGCTGAACTCTGACCCTGCTGCCAGCATCTCCCAAGTTCTGGGATTACAAGTGTGCACCACTATACCCAGTTTATACCGTGCGGTCATTGAGCCAAGGGCTCTGTGCGCGCCAGACAAGCACCCTATCAACAGAGCCATGTCCCCGGTGTGTGGAAGTTGCTAAGGAATCACTTCTAAGCCTGATTTGCACAAGGAGCCTTTTCCTACCATTATCAGCGCTGGGATCTTCTTCCAAGACAGAAAGCTCGGGGGGGCTGGGGCCAGTGACTGGCAGAAAGGACCATGCCCTCACCCAGCCTGGGTGGCCCTGGCAAGCCAGCTGAGATGGTTCTTCCTAGCTCCAGGGCAGAGAAAGCGCCTCCTGCCAACTTCCCCTTTTAATACAATAACTGTTTCACCCAGAAGACTTAATGATTAAGTCCAGGAAACTTGTCTTGCTTTGAGCCCGTGGCAGCCGGCTGCTTCTTGGAGGCTGTGCTCCAAGCCCCTTACTGTGAGCCCAGCCCACCAACCAGCCTCCAGCATCCAGGTGCACCATCTCTGATCTGGGCCCCTCATGCTGATGCCGGCTGGCTGCAGGGTTGGATATTATGAAGGACAGGCAGCTACAAGGTCGCTGCAGGTTCTCAGGGTCATAAAGGCCTCCGTTAGGCCTGAAAGTGGGAGAGTGTGACTGTCAACCAGCCATGTGACCCAGGCTGGGTCATTCAGCCCCGGGGAGCCTCGCTTTGCCCACCTGTGAGGGTGGAGCAGAGGTACTCATCTGGGTACCACGAGAGCCGTGAATCATTTGAGATAAGTGGTGATGACGTGACCATTTATTTATTTTTTATTTTTTGGTGTTTTTGAGACAAGGTTTCCCTGTGTAGCCTTGGCTGTCCTGGGTCACTCCATATTTTTGTAGAGCATATCACCAAGGTCGTTTCATGTCACTGAGGTCATTTCATGTGAGCCTTCAGACCCAGATCAGGCAGGATCAAAGGTCAGAGGTCAGGGATTTGCAAGCCCTCTAGTTCTGGAATCCCCGACTCTAAGTTCATGCTACTAGTTTTTATCCAGGTCCCTTAAGGGTTCCCATGAGACAGTAGTCACAGGGCAGTGGCTGGAAACATAGTTGTCTCCACCACAGCTCACCCCAGGCCCCCAGAGCTCCTCCTTCGCCTTCCATGTTTAGTCCATTCAAGACTGTTTGTTTGGGCTGTTACTAGCCCAACTTCTGCGATTCCCCTCCGGTGCATCAAGCAGGAAATTGTTCATTCCCGGAGCGGGAATGCTTTTATCCTGCACGCTGACTCAGCACTTTCTCGGTCCAGGCCTGCAAAGCCGAAAGCAGCCAGCACCCCCTTCTCCCAGACTCATTCAGCCCCACCTGGAGACGCGCATGGTCTTTAGACCCAGGCTGAGCCTGCGTGCCACACCCCGAAACATGCCTAGGCACATCACATTTCATCTCTCCCCCTTTAGATTCCCCCTTTGCAATAAAGGAAGGTAGTTCCGGCCCTCAGTCTAACAAAGAACCCTGGCTTGTGGCCACCTCAGCTCCCTGAAGCCTTAGGAAGGAAAGGAAGCTGGGTCAGGCAGGGACCCTGGATCAGGTTGGGATCACTGCCTCATACACAGCGCCTGGATGAACCAGGCCCTGTCATAAAACAGTGACTTAGCCCAGGTACTTCAGGAGCTGGTGCTGGGGACTCAGGCTGCTAACCCACCCCAAGGAGCAGAGGGCAAGATTAATGATGGCCTGATAAAATAGCTTTGCCTGACACTAGGACGGGGACCAGCACCATTTTATTAGGGAAGAATTTACTCATTTACCCAAGCCTGTGCAATGACGTCATGAATCTGGGTACCTGCCCTTGGCTTTACCTCTGTTCTGAATCTGTACCACCCCTGCCTACTTCACCCTCTCCATGTTATCTGGAAGTCCCAGCCACATATGGATGCAGACAAGTCTTTACACTGGAAGCTATGAACACAAAAACTCCTTCAGGACCAGGGTCTACCAAAACCCACGTGACAGAAATGCTCAGCCGCTGTATCACTTCAGTTTTCCTAGTCACATCTAAACTAATTTTATTTATTTATCAATCAACTGATCAACCTATTTGTTTATTTAAGTTTACCTTGCTGGAGTCAGGATCCGGGTTCTCTGCTCATGGCGTTGCGTTGTAGTGTCTTGTGTGTGTGTGTGTCCATGCTTGTGTGTGCACACGCATTTGCAAGGCCAAAGGTTGACAATGAGCATCTTCTTCAGTCTTGAGGCATCTTAGTTTCTGAGACAGGGCCTCTCACTGGTTCAGCTTCTGGCTGGCCAGCATGGCCTCCACTGGTCAAAACTGAGGGAGGCCTCTCCGTCACCCTTTTGGGCCAACTGAGTCCCTGCACCGTCACACTTGATACACAACCCTCTGCTTTGGCTTCTTTGACAGCCAACACCCCCCCCCCCCATCCCGTCTCTCTCCAATTCTTCATTTCCCCTCTTCTTTTGGTGACCAGGCTGGCCTCAACACTTATGTGTAGCTGAGGATGACCTTGAACTTCTGATCCTCCTGCCTCTATTCCCCAATGCTGGAACTACCGGCTGATGCCATCACACCCCATGTGTGTGGTACCAGGAATTGAATCCAGGACTTTATGCAAGTTAGGCAAGTATTCTGCCTACAGAGTACACCTCAGTCCCTCGATAAGCTTTCTCAGTCCCTCGATAAGCTTTCTCAGTCCCTCGATAAGCTTTCTCCTAAGCCACCCCAGCGTCTCCCAGGCCCTAATGCAGAGCTAGTGTGGGAATCAAGGAAGCAGATGGAGTGTGAGCAGACGACACACTCACTGCAGGGGTGATTCATTCCCTCCATCCAGCCCCTGGGACCAGGCAGAGTCCCAGCATGCCCCTGGAGCCTCTCAGCCCTCCTCAAGGCCAAGCTCTGGCTACGTGGAATCTTGTGTCTCCTGAACACCCGTGTCTCCTCAAGTGTCTGTAGCCACAGAAGTGCCACCCTCCCCCAGAAAATGACACCAATTCTGTGTCTCCAAAGGCAGCTTAGAACCCTCTGACCCCCAACCTCCCTGCCACCTTCATCCCCCATCCCTAGGACCGTTTTAACTCAGCAGTAGTCTATCTAGCTAACCCACTCAGCTCAGGACCCTGGAAGGTCAGACAGTGAGCCCAAGTGCAAAATGTACATGACATCATTCAGATGGGAAAGAGCTGAAGAAAAAAAAATGATGAAGGGGAAAACAATGGGGTGGGAGTGTCGGGAACTTCACAGTTTTTAGGAGGTGAGAAGAGCAGTCAAGGTGTCAGTGAGTGATGGGGCGTGGGCACCGTGAGCACCACGCAAATGACTAGTGCGGAAAGAGGGACACAGACACAGTCAGTGCAAATGTCCTGTGGCCCCTGAGAGAACTGGGTTTTCCGCCCTTCAGAAGGGCTCTCTGGGGACAGGTAGGGAAGATGGGCAGGGGCCACCTGCCAAGTCCCTTTGGCAACTAGAGTCCCTTTCAGGAGAAGGTTCTATCAAGAGGACCCGCCAGCTCTGGCTCAGATGCCTAGCGCTGGCTTGCTCTTGGGTCCAGGAAAATGGCCACTGTTGTGCCCTGTGGGCTTTTGGGTAGTGAGTCCTGATGTCTGCAGGGCCAGCCACTCGGGGTGTGGTGGGGAGACTGGCTAAGGGTTCTTAGTGGCATAGCTCCTACACAGTCCTGGTTTCCATCTGTAATCCACTCACCCAGTCCACCCACCCCTGACACCATGAAACCAATCCCTGAGTCCCTGGGGCCACCTGACAGAGGTTCCAAGAAAGGCTGGGAGCACCTGGCCCACCGTGCTACCCTGTGGTCACAGCCAGGCGTGGTCCCTGCTGCTGCTGTCTGTAACTGTCACCTCCTCAGTGTCAGTGCCCCACGGGCCAGATGTCCAGATTAACCCACCAAGCTCTGCCAGTAGCTTTTCTCAGTGTGGCGTTTCTAACACCAGTCCCTCAACACCAGCATGGAGGGCTTCACCAGGTCCCATGCAGCACTGGCATTCTGGGAAATCTTGGCACGTGCCCCCAGCTTAGAGGAAAGGGAGGCCAAAGGAATGAAGTAGTCAGTCAGTCGCAGAAAGCAGGGAAACCCCGCCACCCTTGGGAGAGAGCTGCCTTTCGCTGACACCACCTTTGCCTTCCCATCCTCTCTGCTACCTCAGGACCTTTGCACATATTCTCTCCTACTGGAAATTTTTTTCCTTGATGTGGTCAAGGGATCTCTTGTTTACTTTCCTCTCCAGGCACACCTCAGCATGCATTTAGAGTTTGTGCATTGTGCTTAGACGGTAATTAAAAGGGTGTGTGGACGGCTCCCTCTTGATGTGATTTCCATCAGCATGGAGCCATGTCCTGGTTGCCCACATTGTCTTGCCTGGTTAATAACAAGGCTTCCTACCAATAATGCTGGGCCCTGCAGGTCCCCAAGGTGGCTTATTTAAATTTTATTTATGCGTGATTAAGGGATACCCCAGTGTCACCTCATAGACATCTCCCCAAAGCCTGTTTCTAACGCTTATGAGAGCCAAAGCTGGCTGCTCCTTGGTTGAGCTCTCCGCCCGTAGACATAGGTGAATTTTCACAACCAGTGGCTCATTTATCTTTTCTCTTTGATCCTTGAGGGTCTTCACAGTCCCTCGCAGTGACCTCCCTGCCCTGCCCCAGCCTGTTCTTTCCTGGACCACCTCTTGCACTCTTTCTCCGTGGGGCAGATCAAAGACCAACAGGCCGGTTGGTGTGTGCACCTGTAATTTTACCATACGTACGGGGCTTTATCAGCCCTGAATGTATATTTAGTGACAGCCTTGGCCAATCTTCCAATCTAATTATACTCATTAACATTTACATGTATAATCACTGTTACATCTGGCCATGGCAGCCTAAATATTTTATAGAGACCTTAAGTACAGTAGACTTCCAGTATTGCCGTCAAAGACCCACCCCTCCCCCAGTTTAAAAGATGACGCAGGTGTAATAGCAGAGAGGGGGCAGTTTATGACAACCTGTCCCCTCGCTTCGTGGCATAGTGTTACCTGTCGTAGTCAGGGGACTGAATGGAAGAGTCTGAAGAGGAAGGCAAGATCACAGACATGCTGCCGTGTAGAGCTGATTTTAAAAAAACAAACAAGCGAACAAACAAACACCTGGGCTGGTGGGGTGGCTCAGCATGTCAAGGTGCTCACCATCCCGCCTGACGATCTAACCTCAATCCTCGGGACCCACACGGCGGGAAGGAGCGAGCCAACCCCGACAGGTTGTCCTCGAACCACACACTTCCTGCGGCCCACGCAGACTCACAAAATAAATAAATAATGGTGTTTGAAACCTTTTTAAAAGTCCCTTTCCTTCCCCGGTCAAATTGGGAAGCAGCCTGGAGAACCAATTCCCTGGAGCTGAGAGTGGTGAGCGGAATGTGGTTTGTGACACCAGCACTCAGGAGTGGGGCTGGTCAGGAGTGGGGCTCTGACTCTTCGTGCAAGCAGAAGGCCTGTCATTACAGCTGTCCTCTGTGGCAACAGCTAGAGCCCCTGGGAGCTGTATGCACATGCCTGTGTGCCTGCCTGGCAGAGGTCGGGGCTTGCTAGGGACACTGTCTCCCTTTTTTTTTTTTTTTTTTTGAGAAAGCTCTTTCTCTTTCTCTCTCTCTGGAACTCAGAGATCTGGCCTGCCACTGAGCCCTGGGGGTCCACCCATCTGTGCTGGAATTACAGGCACAATTACCCACCTGGCTCTTTATGTGTGAGTTCTGGGGACCAAACACAGGTCCTTGTGCCTGCACAGGAATCACTTCCTCACTGAGCCAGCTCCCCAGCCCCCCAGCTTTTGAGCGCAGATGCACACAGGGATGGAGACTGATCAGACCATCCTACATGGGAATGGTGTGTGTGTGCCCGTGAGCTTGCATACATGTGTCCATCCCTGTCACAGATACTAAGGGGGTACTAAAGTGACGTACTCTGGGTCCCACTAGCGCACGGAAGGGCTGGGGGTTGAACCCAGGCCATCTGTCCTGGGGTCTGCCCTTAACACTGTTCTACAACCCGCTGTACCTTTCTGTTCCGGATTGGAGATTGGCTGCCACCTGCATGGAGCTTTGTAGAGCCTTCCTGAGTCTCCCGTGGGAAACAGGAGTCATGAGGGCAGTGCCCAGATCACTGGGTGCCCAGAGCCTCTTCTTAGGGGCAAAGCCCAGAAAGGGTGTTGGACTGAGTCCCTGAGGCCACACAGCATGTTGTTTGCAACCTGGCGTCCTGGTCATCTCTCTCTCAGGACGGAGTCCAAGCCATTGTCTTGTTTGCTAATGGCCTCACACACAAATGTCACCCTTTAAGGATGCTGCTGGCGTGGGGGTGGGGAGTGCATTGGGGGGGACAGGCTGGTGGCCAATGCCATTTCCAG
This sequence comes from Meriones unguiculatus, assembly GCF_030254825.1. Classification (NCBI taxonomy): domain Eukaryota; kingdom Metazoa; phylum Chordata; class Mammalia; order Rodentia; family Muridae; genus Meriones; species Meriones unguiculatus. The sequence goes on from NC_083351.1 coordinate 10,140,976, forward strand.
AAATCCCCTTTCCAAATCTAGGTAATGTTGGTGCTCCCCACTGCTCCACCCCACGAGCTATTTTTAGGAGGACTTTCCTGGACTCCCCTCCAGAGCTGGAAAACAAACACCTCCCTTCATGCCCCGGCCCCCCACTTCCCTCCTGCTGATGACCTCTAGGGGAGGGGAGGAAGCACCGCCCGCCAGAGCTTCCTGGTATGAGGAGGGTGAGCAGCCTGCAAGGACTCTGATTGCAGTTTGCATGTCCCTAATCTCTTCCTTGGCTGATCTGGCTGGCCTGGCCTTCCCGGCTGAGGCTCCCACTTAAGAGTCTGGCCCCCACTCTCACCCTGCGCTCCAAGACTGCTCCCATCCTGAGGCCTGGCAGCCTCTAATCAACCCTCTCCCTCCCTGGGCCACCTCACCCTCCCCTAACAGCCTTACCCATGGAATGGTTGGACACAGCCAGGCAGAAACTGGCACCTGCAGCCATGAGCTCTGACTCCCTCTAAAGCTCCTTTGTTGAATAAAGTTCTCCCCGATTCAACACTGAGAGCATAAGGGTCTTAGCCAGAGTCACACAGTTGGTGTCTGCAGAGCCGGTCTCCTCAAGTTCAAGCAAATCTTTGATTTGCCCTGTGCTAGAAGGAGCAGTTAAGACCTTACACATAGTAAGAATTGGGAGTTTGGAATTCCCGTGGGAAGTCGGAGTTTGTGGTGTTACAGTACCCGCTGCGGTTAGGGTAAGGTCATTCTCTAGAACAGGATTCTGCGACCCCCCCACCCCCAATGATGTGTCCTGGCAGGGCCCTGAGGGTAGGCTTCGGTCCTACCAGGGATATGGTAGCCTTGAGTGCCTGGTCAGAGGACCAAAGAGAAACAGCCTGAGATGTGTAGAAACCACAGGGGCCAGCCTTCTGTACCTTTCTCAAGGCATCGCCCTCCTGTTGCTGCCTGCCCTATGTTGCTGTGAGTGGAATGTGGGGGTGGGACACTTTAAGACCCAGACTGTAGGAGGGACTGGTCAGTTGGTCCTATGTGTCATAGGGTGCTCTCAGATAGTCCAGTGAAGGCAGAGCCTCCAAGGCAGAGGGCTCCCAACTAAGAAGCCAGAGGCAGGACAGCCCCAGCAGAGCCAGACTCAGGATTCCCAGTGACTTAGAGAGGAGAAATCTGAGGGTCCCTGAGCAACCAAGGGGCCAGAGGTGGAGGTGGCACAGGGAGAAGCCCTTGCGAGCATTTTGCATCAAAGAGAAGAAAAACAGAATTGTCTAGAAGAAAAAGTCTTCTCTGCAGTTCTGGGAGTCCAGAGAAAGGACGGTGCATTGGTTAGTGATCCTGGAAAAATCCCAAACAGGGCATCTGCCGAGGTCAGGGACTCAGATGCCCAAGGGTGTCGTGGGACAAGGGGGTCATCTCAATTTCAGCTGAATTCTTGCTGTCCCATCACCCAGGGCCTTACAAGCAGAGGCGGTCCCAAGCTCAGACAGCTATGGCGTCTCAGGCCTCCCACCTAACAAGACGGAGAGGCCTGGAATCTGGGAGGGTCCCTGACTCTGGGGTTCTTTTTCTCCCCAGATGTTCCAGGTGTGCATCTAAGATAACACCCAGAAGAAAGTCAACTCTGTAGATGAGAACAGAGAGGCTTAATGACACATAGGAAGATTTTTCAACATCACGAGACCTGGGATGGCTCCCTCTGTGACATCCAACCTCTTCTTTCCCCTCTCTGGGCCTCGGATATCCCAATAGTAACGGGAAGTTGAACTTGGAAGAATTCTGCCTCCCATGCTGCTGGCTATTTATTTGGAGGTCTGTGTCCCTCAGAGTCTTGGTCCAGGCCCCCTCCCCCTGCCTAACCTCCCCCATTTTCCAGAGTCTGTGTGGACCAAGGAGGTTGGATGGAAAAGAAAGCCTACCCGCTGCTGGCTGTGGCTGTGTGCCTGCTGCAGCCTCCCGCTTCCCCTCAGGGCCCACCAGATTGGAAAGTTTGTAAAGGCTCCTGGCTGGGGAATGCCCAGAGGAGCCCAGAGACAGCTGAGCTCAGCCTAGCAGGAAGCCAGATTGTGGGGTATGGTGTGACTGTACCATGAACTGGTTAGGCTTTGCAGGTGGAAGACACGGGAGAGACTCCATGGGAGCGATGCTCTCAGCTCTCTCTCTCTCTCACACGCACGTGCGCGTGCACACACACACACACACACACACACACATCTCCGGCAGCTACAGGATGGGCCACACAGTGGAATGTTAGTTTGCATTTAAGGGAAACCTCAGAGAGTCCCTTGAGAGGCCAAATGGTGAGGGGGCCGCATCTCAGAATGAGAACATCCGGATAGCACTGGGGAATTATGAATCGTCCTCTGGTTTGTGGGAGGAAGTAGTGAGTTGCTCTGTCCACAGTGATGTGTGTTTTCACGGTGAGTGAGGAGGAGACCAAGGTCAAGGTGTCCTTGCTGAGTCCAGGACCTATTTCTCTTGCTCAGTCTGTCTCTCTCACTCACTCTCACTCTCGCTCTCTTGCTCTGTCTCTCTGTCTGTCTCTCTTTTTCTCTCTCTCTGGCTCTCTCATGCTTTCTCTTTAGCTCTCTCTGGCTCTTTCTCCCCCCACCGCGCACCCCCTTATAAATTAACACTGGGACCTTCTTTTCCTCCTCCATGAAACAGGTTCAGCTGGGGCTTAACTCACATGCATGAAGCCCAGGTTCTCATCCCAAAACAGTTCAGCCACCGTCAGCCCCATCCAGAGCCCAAGGGCCAGAAGAGCAGGTACAGACAGCATGTTGTCCCCAGTGTGCCGTGACACTCGGATTGGATGGGTGGTCTCAGGCTCAGAGCCAAGGAGATAAGAAAGTAGGTGCTGGGGCTGGGTGGGCTTTGATGCTTAATGCATGGCCGAGTCCCCAGTCTGTAACGTATGATGACAAGAACCCATCCATCCTTAGCATGGTGCCTGGCACTTCCCTAGTGTCACAGTACAGGAGTCATTAAATGTCTGGGTTTTTTATTTTGTTTTGTTTTGTTTTTATGATTCTATTTTTACTTGTGAGTTTGACATATGTGTGTGCACCTGTGAGTTCAGGTAGCCGTGGAGACCAGAAGAAGGTTGTTCACAGCCTAAGGTAGGTGCTGGGAACTCAGCTCTGATCCTTTGCAACAGTGGTTTGTCCTCTTAACTGCTGAACCATCTCTCCTGTGCCAGAATCACTGTAGTATCTAGTAAAGCAAGGGTGACTGGCTCGCCCCAGGTCTCCTGGAGCTTAAAATCTCTCTGCATACAGCCATCCTCCCACCCCAGAACCTTCACATTCCCTGGAGCCAGATTCTCCACGCACCAGGACCCTGCAAGGCCCAAAGAGCATGACATCACCTGTCGCCATGGCAGTGGTTCCAGTGGCCTGGTTACTGGAATGAGCCCTGCCTGGGTGAAGCCAATTTTCTGGGCATGCAGACAGAGTGCTAGCCAGCTGCCACCTCAGGACAGACTCGCCCCGGAGAGAGGCAAGCCTCACATACATGCAGCTTACCTGGAGAGAAGGAGAAAGTGGCTCTAGTCGCTAGGGAGCAAGTGGGCGAGGGACGGAGGGCCCATCGCCATTCTCATGGTTGTGTGTGTAGGTTTAAGTGACTTCTTGGGCACCTGTGGTGGATGGTGTTTGTTGGGGTGAGTGCCCCCGTGCCCACCTCTGGTCTGGGCACTTTGCTCTCTGCTGTGGTGGATAGTGTACTTGTCGTGTGCTGCCTCGGTGGGTACCATACTCACGTTCGTAGAGCATCCTAGGGGCTCCCAGGGCATCTCTGTCAGTTTCCTTGAGTGGGGCTCATGTGGCAGATGACAGACCCAGGGTACCACAGCCTTCGCTCTGTCCGTGTGTGCATTGGAAAGCCTTGTGTTGACTGGACACTGGCCTCTGTGTTTGCAGGTTCATGGCGTTTGGTGGTTTGAATGAGAAATGTCCCCCATGGGCTCATGGATTTGAGCACTGTCCCCACTTGATGGTGCTGTTTAGGAAGGTTACAGAGCCTTTGCTGTAGAAAGTACATTACTGGGGGGTGGGCCTTCAGAGTTCATAGCCTTGGTCACTTGCCCTGTTCCTGCCGTCCGTCCCTCTTTCCCTCTCCTTCCTGTTGTGTGGGGGAAATGTGATCAGCCAACTCTCTGCTCCTGCAGCCATTCTTTCTCTGTCTGTTGCCATGGCAACACACTATGATGGACTCTGCCCCTCTGGAACCATAAGCTAAGGTGAATCCTTTCTTTTCTAAGTTGCTTTCGCCAGGGCATTGCCCCACAGCCACAGAAAAGGAGTTAAAACATGTAGGCTAGGTTGGCTTAACCAGGACCTTTACTCCCAAAGGTTCAGCTTTTATAGATCTCAGGTCCAAAGCCTGGTGGGGTACAGCCTGGAGTTGGACAGGGCAAGGATGCTGTCGGAGCATTTGTGGGTTGGGACCAGAAGTGGTGCCTTAGAGCAGGTGCCCACATGCTGCAAAATCCTTTGGGCTGCACTTCATGGGGAGCCCCTCACACACCGGGGCATGCTGTCCTGTCTCAGGCAGGCATCCGACCCTGGTGGGTCTCCAAGCAGCTGAGCTCAGAGACTGGTTCTCACAGGATATGGCTTATGATGCGGCAGATCAGAATCTAGGGGTTCAGTTTCTGACCAAAGGACAAAGGTGGCAAGGGTTGGGGGCTCTGACCAAGTCCTCAAGGGTCCTTTCCCTGCTCCATAGTGCCTCTCAGTTCCATAACCTTCCAGTCTGAAATGAGCCAGCCCTCGGCCCTGGTGCACCCCAGCTCCGCCATACCTGGCTGTGTGTGAATGGGCTTCCTGGAAGGGGATAAGAGGACCCATCCGCCCAGCTACGTAAAATCGCATCTGAAATGCCAGCGAATGGCAGGTGCAGATGCCCAGTGGTGCTGGCCCCGGCTTGCCTGTGGGTGCTTGCAGATGGGTTTCTTGGAGTTCCTTCTGTTCGTTTGTTTGTCATTTGTTTATTTGTACCGTGTGCAGGAAATCAGAGGACAACTTACAGGAGTCCGTTCTCTCTTACCGTGTCAGGTCCCAGGGTTCAAACCCAAGTCGCCATTCTTGGTGGCAAGCGCCTTTACTCACTGAGCCATCTTGCCTTCCTGGGTGTTGGAGTTTCTTAAAAGCTGGGTTCCCCGGTAACAGACTGCACGGTGTTGGAGGCAGGGCACAGAGCCAGCCTGGCTGTGTCCTCAGCTCCACCCTTTCAGCAAGCTTTCAGCTCAGTAGGTCTGGAAACCTAGCCCTGATGACCTCAGCTGCTGTGCAGCCAGGCTGGCTGCAGAGAGGACAGAGTCAGCAGGATTCGCTGGGAGGCTCAAAGCTGGAATTCTGAGTGCCGACCAGCCCCGGAGTCCCCACTGCGTGGGGTTCCCTGTGGCTCTCTGTGTGCAGTGGCGTGGCCCCAGGTGCCCCACCTCCCACCTGTCCTGCCCAGGGGGAGAGGCCAAAGGGCAGAAGGGCCAGAGGACATTCGCTTACATTGGCTGCCCGGTCAGGAGCTGGGGTCCTTGCTTCCTGCACCTAGCCCGTGTCCCTAATTCCTTCAAGCACACAGGCTAAGCCTGCAGGGTTGTGTGTGCAGAGCAAAGCGGGATGTGAAGACACTGCCTGTCCCCATGCCACAGACCTCTGCATACCGCTGCACAGGAGACCCCCTCAGACCTGGGGAGCCTCACCTAGGAGGCAAGATGGCATAAGCTGGATTGGACTCGCCTTGGTTACACATTTGCTTTTAAACAAAAGACATGACCGCTCCGGGCCATCTCAGGTAGGAAGCTTCCAGAACCCAGGACTTACTGCCCTGCTCCTATCATGGTGAGCCTCAGAATCCCTTCCCTGCAGTCCCTGCAAGCCCTTCAGTCACAGCCTGCCCTGGGGCTCCTCCATCCACCCATGAGCTGGCGCTGTGGGTACAGCATTTGGAATGCGGGGGGGGACGGACATGTTGCCCTGCCTTTTCCTCGGAACGTAAGACACCCGGTTTGGTTTGACTGTTTTGAACAGTTTTGAGAGTGAATCCTCACAGGTTGCAGTTTCCCCGCTTGGACTTCATGGGGCTGCGAGTTTTAACACAGTTGGAGTTGGAGCTCAGGGCAGCCGGGCACTAGAATAGCCTCGCCTCACTAGAAAGCCCCCTGCCCTTTGTACTCACCCCACACCCCTGTCTTCTCCATCAGCTTCTCTGTTCTGTGCGTTTCCTCCTGGGAACATTTTGTGTACGTGGACTCAGGGTTTGTGGCTATCAATGACCGGCTGCAGCTGGCTTCGACCTGCTGCTTTTTGCTTAGCTTTTCATTGTTAACTCATACTTCACTGTCATTCACTATCGGCTAAACGTTTGGATTTCACTTATTATGACTAACATCGTTCCAAGTGCTTATATATGAGGTTTCTTTTTCTTTTCTTTTTTTTTTTTTCTTTTCTTTTCTTTTTTTCCTTTCAAGACAGGGTTCCTTGGCTGTCCTGGACTTGGACTTGCTTTGTAGACCAGGCTGGCCTTAAACTCACAGTGATCCACCTGCCTCTGCCTCCCAGAATGCTGGGATTAAAGGCAGTGCCACCATGCCCAGTTTATACAAGGTTTTTTTTTAAATTAATTAATTAATTTTTATTTTACGTGCGTTGGTGTTTGACTACGTATATGTCCGTGTGAGGGTGTCAGATCCCCTGGAACGGGAGTTACAGACAGTTGTGAGCTGCCATGTAGGTGCTAGGAATTGAACCCAGGTCCTCTGGAAGAGCAGTCAGCACTCCAGCCAGCTTATATGAGGTTTCTTAGATGTTTGTTTTTAATCATGTATATATGGTATGGTCACATGAGTGCAAGTTCCCATGGTAGTCAGAAGAGGGAGCCAGATTCCCTGGAGCTGGAGTTGCAGGCAGCTGTGAGGTGTCTGTGGGTGCTGAGAACCAAACTCTGATCTACCACAAGGGCAGGGCCAGCTCTTAACTGCCGAGTCAGCTCCCCAGCCCCTGTGTATAGGACTTTACATTTGTTTTTCTGTTTTTTTTTCTCTCTCTCTGTCTCTCCTTCCCCCACTTCTTTTCCTCACTCATTTCTTCCTTTCTTCCTCCCTCCCTCCCTCCCTCTCTTCTCTCTTATTTTGAGGCTAAGTTTCTAGATCAGGCTAGCCTCAAACTCACTATGTAGCCCAGGGTGACCTTGAACTCCCTTCCTTCTGCCTCTGCCTTCCGAGTGCTGGGATTGCAGGCATGAACCACCATGCCCAGCCATCGTGTCTGGCTCATGAGATGTAGGGGATGGAGAGCTGGTGCTTGCTAGGCGAGCATTTTACCAGCTGAGCTCCGTCCCCAGCCTAGTGGTTTCCTTTACTCCTGGTATATTCCTGGTAATGCCCGTGATGGCCATATGGAGAGTTTACGTTGGGTCTGTTGAGAAAGTATCAGGCTGTTTTCCAAGGCAACTGCATTTTGTGTGGCCCAGCATGTGTGCGGCTGTGCAGGGTCCAGTTTCTCCCAGTTCTAGCCAACACTCATTATTGTCTGTTTTATTTTAGCCCATCCGGAGGAGTGGTTTCTCCTTGTGGCTTTAATTCGGGTTTCATTCTGTGCTTCTCAGTCATTTCTTGGGAAGCTGTATAAAGACTCTTTACCCCCATTAAAAAGTGAACGTGTTTCTCTTGTTTTCTTTTTCTAATATATATAAGTGAGTGTGTTGGGCTTTGTGGCAAACAGCCTGCGAGAAACCATCTTAAAGGAGGAAAGGTTTACTTCCCATTCTTGGTGCTTGAGGTCCCAGTACAGGGTTGGTGAGCTTCCTCGATTTGGGGCCAGGGTGAGGCACCATGGCATCACAGGTGTGGCAGAGCCACCCCGTCCACTTCTTGACAAGCCAGAAGCAGAGGGAGGCAGCAGGAAGTGGCCTCCACTGCTCTGCCCACTCCTGATACTCCATTTGGACTGTGAATCGGGCCACTGATGAAGTCTGTGCCCTCAGGATCTAATGGCCTCTGAAAATGCCCTCACCTACATACTTAAGTGTATACTCACCAATCTCCCAGGCATTTCTCACTCCTGTCATGCTGACAATCCAAATCAACCATAAGCTTTTATTACGTGTGTGGGTAGGTGAGTGCAGTGCACACAGAGGCCAGAAGAGGGCATCAGAATTCCTGCAACTGGGATTATAGGCAGTCGTGCTCTGCCTGGTGGGTGCTGGGAAATGAATTCCCGTCCTCTCTGAGAGCAGCAAGTGCTTTTAACCACTTGGAGCTGAGCCTTCTCTCCAGCCCCAAACGTTGTCCTTTTATTGTTGAGTAGTGAGAATTCATTTAATTTTTTTTTATTCAGTTTGATTGAGTATGTATGTGTGTATGTGTGTACACATCAAGTACGCATCTCAGGACACATGTGGAGGTCAGAGGACAGTAGGAGTAGTCTCTCTCCTAGAACTCAGGTTGCCAGGCTTCACTCTGGGCGTATTCACCAACTGCGCCATCTTACTGTCCTGGTACTTTTTATATTCTAGTTGTCTTACTGGATATGGGATTTGCAAGTATTTTCTTCCTCCTGGGGCTGTCCTGTCCTGTCCTGCATGTCACCTTGTGACTTCCCTCTGTGTGGCCCAGAACATTTGGTGCCTTACCTTGTATGTCATTTAACCCTCCTTACATGTTAATATCTAAGTGGGGCTGATGGGAGGGCCTTGGACGGGGCTGAGCTGTTCTGTGGGCTCAGGGGGATGACCCTGGAACTCATTTCAACCACAGGGGTCATGAGATCCCCATGCATGAACCACCGAGGCTAGCCGTGCTGCCCGACACGGCTTCCATTGGAGACAGCCGAATCAGATGGGCCAGTCACACAGCAGGCTTGCGTCCCAGTCCCGGGATGCTGCAGTGGTGTGGGGTCCCGGAGAACCCCGTCTCTCACCTGGACGGAAGGCACCCCCAGGAACGGCTAGGGCATCGGGAGCTAATTAATGTGCTGTCCCGTCCACAGCCATGAAAGCCGACCGGAAGCGCTTAAAGGGTGAGAAGGCTGACCTGGTGAGCCAGATGCAGCAGCTGTACGCCACGCTGGAAAGCCGGGAGGAGCAGCTGCGAGACTTCATCCGCAACTATGAGCAGCACCGCAAGGTCAGCACCTCCTGGACCCCTGCCCTCCCCTCTTCTGTCCCTGCTCCCTGCCCTTTCCCCTCAGACATACGGTCCTCCTCGACTCTCTTAGCCAAGCATGGTCTCCGCCTTGAGTCCCAGAGCACCCTTGGGGGCTCTGGTGTGTGCGTATCTGGACATTCCAAGAAATCCAGCCAACAGCTCCCGGTGGGTCCCTGAGTCCCCAGGTGGACAGCGTGGACTCAGGGATGCAGCTGCTTCCGTTCCCTGCTCCTCTGGGCATACCCTTGAACCTTGCACTCACCCTATAGCCTCAGTTTCCCCTTCTGTGGACGATGCAGAGCTGTAGAGGTCCAAGATACTGATCGCTGAGTCAGGCATCTCATCAAACAGCACAGTGTAAGTGGGAGGCGTTAGCCAGGGGCAGCGGGAGGCCGCAGGGCATTGCCCACAGAGAGGGCCCCCAGAAGGCAGGACAGAGGAGGTGTGGCAGGAGCTGGGGTCTCCATCAGTTACGCTTCTCCTTGTAACGAAACACCCGACAAAAGCAACCTGATGGGGGTTGGTTGTTTTGGGTCGGGGTTGGAAGGTGCCGTCTGTCATGGCTGGAGAGACGTGGGACGGATGCTTCACCCAGGGCCTCCTTTCCATTCAGTTTGGAGCTCTAGCCCGTGGGATGGTGCCGTCCATTCAGGACGCATCTTCCCACCTCAGTGAACCCCGTCTAGAAACTTCCGCACAGGCCCACCCAGACACCCCTCTCCTGCAGAGTTGACCGTCATCATTCACCACCCTGGGCTCCGTGGGATGAGGAGGAGTTTGTGATGATGTGACTGAGGTGTTTGGGCCAGTCAAGACTTTGATGGAGTGTGTAAGTCCCGCCCGAGTCAGAGCCTTTGGCTTAGTTGCTGCTGTTGAGCAGGTGGTTTTAAAGCCCACTGTTGCGCATGCCAGAAACCCTGGACCAGCAAGATGGCTCAGCGGGTAAAGGCAGTTGCTGCCATGCCTGATGACCTGAGTTCAATTCCTGGAACTCACATGATGGGAGGGGCGAAGTGGCTTCCACGAGTTGACCTCTGTCTTCCACATGCCATGTGGGCGGGGCTGCTACTGAGTTCTATACATGGACCTGGAAGTAGAAATGTGTTCCCTGTGTGTCGCAGTGTCTACAATGCCTGAACAAGAACAATTTGAGGGCAGAAGGAGTTATCTGGACTCCTGGTTTCGGACCATTGTGAAGCCTAGGGAACTGTCTGGGAGTTAATGGCAGTGGGAGCACTCAGGAGATCCACTCACATCATGGCTGACCGGGAAGCAGAGAACAAAGGCTAGAGGAGAATGCAGTGGAAGCAAAGAGCAATGGCTGGAGCAGAGGCAGCAATATAACCCTTAGAGGCTCACATCTAGGACCCTGCCTACCTCTGCCACTTCCAGAGAGTGCCACCAGCCAGGGAACACACGTGCAAAATGTGAACCTGTGACGGGCAGTCCTGATTCAAGCCTAACAGTTCAGCCTGCAGCTTTGGGGACAGGAGGGCTGAGTGGTCTGCAGCAGCAGTGGTGACAGACAGCAAGTGGGCCCAGTCGGGAAAGCCGCCTCTGAGCTGCAGAGGCCAGATGGCAGAGACGGGATTGGGATTGACAAGATCGTCGTGTGTTTGCCGACGACTCTGGCTGTCACTTCCTTGACATGCAACTCTCTTTCTCCCTATGTCTCTGTCCTCTAAGCAGCAGGCACCATCTGCCTGTTCTGTGTCCCCCCTGTTGCTGCCTGTGTGCGTTCAGGTTAGGCAAGCCGGGGCGGGGGGGCGGGGGCAACATCCGCATGACCCTGGAGCTGCCCGGGCCCATTTTGCAGGCCGGGAGGACTAAGATGCTCCAGGGTCTAGAAACTGACCTGCATCAGTTATTTATTTCTCTGGTGTTCTGGAATGAACCCAGAACCTCCCGTATGAGGCCTGGGCAGGCGCGCTACCACAGGCCTGGCATCCCAGCCCCTCCCTGGGGGATTCTAGGCTGGCACTCTACCACACATTTAGAGATACTGTGCAGAAACTGAAGCCTCAGCCCAGGTTTACTCCAGCCTCTCAAGCTCTTGTATCTGGTTACCAAAACGCAATTTGCATTTTATGTATAGCGCCAACTGAACGGCATTAATAGAACCCTCTGGCTGCCCAGTCTCTGGGCTGCAGGGTCTCAGCCTGCTGTGGGCCACTGGCTCCTTCTAGAACCTCTGCAGGCCTCAGCTGGGGCAGGTGGGGACAGCGGGGACTCAGAGCTGCTGGCAAAGATAGGACTTGGCCTGTCCAGAAAATTCTGAAGAGTTACAACATCCCAGAAAACTGTGCCAAAGACACACGCCCTGTCCCCTGAGTACAGCTGGAGACTATCCACAAAGCTAGCCAGAGATGTCCTCACAGCAGGCCAGGCAGCCAGATTAAAGCTGGGCACAGGGTAGTCCTCTGCTGCCACCACCTTGCCACCCAGCATCTCATCACTGTCCACCTAGGCCCTGGCCTAGCCTACGAGGCCTTAATAATCTAACCTTGTCCCTTAACGGTCTAGCCTTGCCTTGCCCTTGGGAGTTTCAGCCACCTGCAGCCCCTAGGCCCTGTCAGATTTCAGATCCCAGGGAAGGAGTTCCACGGGTCTCTTTCCTGCCTCTGATCAGCAGTGGGCTGAGGACATTTCTCTTCTGGGCCTCAGTTTACCTCTCTGTGAAACAGGAATAATTGGAGTCCCCACCTCGTGGGTGGGTGTGAGGTCTGGTGGGATGGGCTGGATTCCCCCAGGGACCACCCTCTTGAGGATAGCGTAGCTTCAGTACCACCCCGGCACGGAGATGAGACTCAGCCGCAACCCCTCCTGGGGCCTGCCGCATGCACACCTGGCGGGCACCACTCCTGGCAGCCGTGGTTCCTTCTGGAAACTGAGAGGAGCCTCAGCAGGTGGCAGGAAGACAGGCTACTGAGTGTGCTCCACCACCCCCCCCACCCCCCAGCTGTGGCCTTGTCGGGCAGCCGCAGGGAGCCTGTGGCAGGCCCAGACTGTCGTCACTTCAGGTGCCTTCTCGAACCTGTTTTGGTCTGACACAGTTCATGAATCAGGAACAGCCCCAGGAGCTGGGGATGTGGAGGTGGCAGTGGTTGCCTAGCGGGTGTAAGGCCCTGGGTTCCGTCCCCAGTGCCACAGAAACTGGGCCAGCACTTGGGAATTGGAGGCGGGAGAATCAGAGGTTTAAGATTGTCCTTGGCCACATGGAGAGTTGGAGGCAAGCCTGAGCTACCTAGATACCCTGACTTAAAACACAACACCTCAAACCAAAAACAAACAAATAAATAAAATGAGAAACTCTTTTACCCCAACTTTTATCAGACCCCACTTTGTCTTCCCCACGTGAAGTTGTTTTATCTTTGAAAATGCCTTATTTCACTCCGCCCCCATTTTTCCTATAGAGGCGTGCTTACCCAGGCCCACTCATTGGATCTGGAAAGTGCTCTCTTGGGGCATCCCGGGTGCCCATCCCACAGCCTTCCCACCTCACACCAGGGCTTTCAGCCACATGCTGTGGGTTCCCCCGTTTTCCCTGCCCACCCATATTCGCCATCCACCTCTGTGCCACCTGCAGCCCGCCCACCCCTCTCTCTCACCCCCCCCCCAGGAGAGTGAGGACGCTGTGAAAGCGCTGGCCAAGGAGAAGGACCTTCTGGAGCGAGAGAAGTGGGAGCTTCGGCGGCAGGCCAAGGAGGCCACGGACCACGCCGCAGCCCTGCGCTCGCAGCTGGACCTCAAGGACAACCGCATGAAGGAGCTGGAGGCCGAGCTGGCCATGGTAGGCGCACTGACCACTCAGGTGGCCCTGGGCTGTTGCTAGAGCTTTGATGCTGGCACCTGAGGAGCAACCTGGGCCACCCACAGCCCCTGGGGGGAGGGAGGGAAAGACAGTCATGAGACTAAAGGAGGACTGTGGGCTCCATGACACTCAGGATTTGGGGACCTCCTCAGGCCCAAGAGCGTAGAAGGCCTCACTGACTATACTCTACAAGGGACTTCTAAAAAGTATGGAGGTAGGAAAACATATTTTGTTTCAAAATAATTATAATTTGGGGGGGAAATATCTAGAAAGAAATATTGACATCTCATAGTCTAGGACCACAAATGACAATGTCTACCTATTATACACATATACATGTAAGTGTATGTATGTAAATATACATATAATATATTTACAGCAAAATTGTCCTTCTTAGGTCATCAAGTGAAAAAAAAAAAAGGATTTTGTTGTCATTTTTAAGAACCTAAAATCACCGAAGTCCATTCAAACATTATGTGTTTCAAGAAGGCATATGGCACAAGAGCCCTGCCCTCCAGTGTGACCTGAGCTGTTCCCTGTGTCACCCTGTTTACTGGGATGGGGGTCTTCATTTCACCCTGCCTCCCTCATGAGGTAGCACACAGAGCTAGAAAGGCCTTTGAAAGCCCCGGGGACCCAGTGTGACAGTGTCCTAGAGGAGCTGTATGCTAACTCCTGTTGACCTTCACTGTTTTAACTACATCCGTGTGTGTGTGTGTGTGTGTGTGTGTGTGTGTGGTGTTCAGAGGACAGATTGTAGGGGTTGTTTCTCTCTTTCCACCGTGTGGGTCCTGGGATTGAACTGGGGTCATCAGGCTTGATAACAAACCTCTTTACCCAGTGAGCTATCTTGGCCCCCTCTCTTGTGGCTCTTCAGTAGTGGGTGTGTTGTCCAGCCGAGTGCCAGCACCAGCTAACAATGCAGTTGCAGATCTCGGTCGGGATGCGTGACCTCTTGGGCCTCCATCCTTGCATGTGCCCTGTAGGGCCCTGGGGAGGCTGTAAATGACACACAGGAAACAGCAAGCACGGCATCCGTGTGCAGTGCTGACCTGATAAGTTTGCAAAACTCCGGCTCCAGAGGGATGCCGCCAGAGCAGGGCAGCTGCCTTGGGCAATGCTGACCCCTAGTGGCGAGGGCCGTCCAGGCATGGAGACTACATCTCCTGTTGACGCTTCCCGCAGCCCTGTGGCCGGGGTGGGTGGGAAAGACCCTGTGTGCCCACCTCACCCTGTCCTTGTAGACAGATATATGAAGTATGTCTTGGTGCTTTGAGCCGTGGCCTCAGCATCTTAGGGGTTCCCTGCTGTTCCCTGTACTAGAAAGTAGCCCCACCCCCTGGCTTCTGCCCCTAATATACCCACATACAGTCTGCTTGGCTCCTGCCAAAAACTCTCAACTCCCCCCTCCTCCCAGCAGCTCCAGACCCTCTGCTGTTGGGGGCTTGGAGCGCTGGCACAGGCAACATCTTCCGAGAGACAGAGGGGTGGTGCTTTATCTGGGCCCCCAACAACCACATCCCCTTCACGTGTTCCGCTGACTGCACATCCAGCTCTGTCTGGATTTTGGTCACGTGATCATATATATTCATCCCAACTTAGAATTCCCAAGAGCTCAGTGCTCCAGGTTCAGGCTTCTCCATGGCGGGTGGGGGCGCAGAGAGGAGAAGTGGGGGAGGGAGGTCAGAGTTCAGGAGGCGCCCCCAGCACTGAGTCATGTGTAGTGGGAGGGGTTAGTCAGAAATGCTGTGTCAGTCGCTGCTGGTGGGAGGCGGTCCATGCGGCTTCCTCCTGAAGCCCACCCAACCCCCCCTCCCGAGCAAGAGAACGCTTTCTCAGAGATCTCAAGTCCTGCATTGCTGGAGTGAAAGTCCCTAAGGGATCTAGACACGGGATCCCTATGGGGTCCGTCAGTTGTCAGGCAGTGATGTTCCACTCCACTCAGAGGGCCCACGCCCGACCCAGCCAGAGGTCTATTGGCCCAGCAGAGAGGGCAAGAGGGAAGGGGAGGGCGTCATTCTCAGGCCTCTTTCTGCGTTGCTTGACCTGCGAGCTAGTTTGGGTGGTTTCTGCATTCTGTGTATGTGCGGGAGATATTTGCAAGAAGAGGAAACCCCGGTGGCCCTCTCTTAAACCTAGTTGGCAAGCTCCAGAGAGAGACCCCCTTTCAAAGAACAAGATGGGTGGCTGGCTCCTGGGGAGCAATGTTGACCTGCAGCCTCTTCACACACATGTCCGTGTGTGCACGCATGGCCGTACACCCCCGTGCGGGCACACACCCATATACCCACAGAGTCCTGGCTTGTCCTTGGAGAAGCCAGGCGTGATGAGCGTGCCCTGGGACTTCCTTCTCACCCATAGGTGGGTCTTGCTTTGCTCTTAGTGGCAACTGGAGGTGAGACCCTGGTGAACTCGGGTGACACCTGCAGTACAGGCACATGGCTCACTCGTGTGGAAGTAGAACCCTTGGCTTTCTTGCCATGGAGGTAAGAGGTGCCAGGCAGCTTCAAGAGGCGTCCGCCCTGGTTACATCTCCTTCTTCCTGTCTCCCGCTCTTTCTCCAGGCCAAGCAGTCCTTAGCCACACTGACCAAGGACGTTCCCAAGCGGCATTCACTCGCCATGCCTGGCGAGACGGTGCTCAATGGCAACCAGGAATGGGTGGTGCAGGCTGACCTCCCACTGACTGCTGCCATCCGGCAGAGCCAACAGACTCTCTACCACTCCCACCCTCCCCACCCCGCAGACCGGCAAGGTGAGTCCTGCCTGGCCTGGTCCAGCAATGGGGCCAGCGGGAGAGGCAGTGCTGGGGCTGCACAGGACAACCTATGACTCCCACAGCTGAACCCACTAACACATGGCCTTCAGGCATAGCTGGATCCAGAGGCTCAGACCAGTTACCTTCATTGGTCAGCTTGGGTCACATGGCCACACACACTGCCCCCTGAACTCATCACAGTGTCTAGGAGAGCCAGTGTTCTGACTGGCCAGCCTGGGTCACTCAGACATTCTTTGGTGGGAGAAGGTACTGAGCTCCTTGACTGACATCTGTGGACCGTCCATAGGTTACACAGAGAGAGTATAAATGTCACACGTGTTCTCTCCAGATACTTAGCAGAGTGCCCGGAATCCATTCCCTCCGTCTCTGGTACGTGCTCTGATCCAGACTCCCTGCCATCGCACTGCATCAGGGAGCGACCTTATTCTATTGGGGGGGGGTCCTCTAGGGCAGTGGTCCTCAACCTGTGAGTCACAACCCCTTTGGTAAACCTCCATCTCCAAAAATATTTACATCACAATTTATAACAGTAGCAAAATGTCGGTTATGAAGTAGCCACAAAAGAAATCTTACAGTTGGGGTCACCACAACATGAGGAGCTGTATTAAAGGGTTACAGGAGGCCACGGACAATTAACAGAGTCCCATGCTGCCCATAGATGGATCACGTAGGGTAATGGCAGGTGAGCCGTGAAGGGAGGGGCCAGGGCACGGGTTCACACCTCTGCTCTGCTACACACAGAGGATGTGACCCGTGACCTGATACAAGGGTCATCTCTTCCTTGGGTGCGAGGGTGCTGGATTCTTGCTGCAGTGTGTATTATGTGTCTGTTCGCTGAGATCTCCCTCCCTCCCTCCCAGGGTTATTAGAAAGGTAAAGTGTACCGAATTCCCAAGTCAGGGCCTTCATAAATATTAGCTGCCCCTCCCTGCCAGCACTGTCCTCCCGCATAGCCTACACAAGGGGCCTCAGAACCCCTGCTGTAAACAGACTAGCCTCCAGCAAACAACTGCTCTTTGCTGACCCTTGCGGGGATCCCCCGAGGGCCTTTGAAGCAGAGGTCAGAGCTGAAGACCTTACAAAACAGAAGTCCAGCTCTGTCCCTGGGCAGGGATGCTGAGCCCCAAGGGCAGCTATCCCCACCCCTTCCCCCGGCCAGTCCCAACATCCAGGTGTGCAGGTGGCTTCCCAGCCTCTGTCCCCCTCTGGCTGTCGGAGGCAGGGGTGCTGTTGAAAGTGAGCGGAGCTTTCAGCCATTTCGGAATTAATAGCCTTGGGCTGCAGGGCCTCTCCTTGGTGGGGCTGACACTAAATTGGGGTCAGCCGGGCCATGGGACCCACCACAGGCCCCTCCTCCTCTGCTGCCCTTCCTTTCCATTACCACCTCAGAGCTTTTTATTAAACATGGCTTCCCCGAGAAGCCCGGTGGTCCTCTCCTTGACCTTAGTTCTCGTCCCCTCCCTACCCGCACCCATTCCCGCTCCCGGCCATCGCTGGGAAGGCATTTGGCACATGGTTCCCTTCCCCTCGCTACTGCATACAGCACAAGTAGGCATGTGTCTTAAAGGGCCTGTCACTGGCACTGTTCTAGTCTGCTTTAGGCTGCTGTGGTAAACACCATGACAGAAGCAGCTCAGGGAGGAGAGGGTTATTTCATCTCACAGTTTGCAGCCTCATGAAGGGAAGTCAGGGCAGGAACCAGGAGGCAGGAACTGAAGCAGGGACTGTGGAGGATTGCTGCTTCCTGGTTTGCTCTCCATGGCTTGCTCAACATGGCTTTCTGTCTTAAAAATTTTATTTATTATGTATACAGTATCCTGCCTGCATGTACATCTGTGCACCAGAAGAGGGCACCAGATCACATTATAGATGGCTGTGAGCCACCATGTGGTTGCTGGGAATTGAACTCAGGACCTCTAGAAGAGCAGGCAGTCCTCTGAACCTCTGAGCCATCTCTCCAGCCCCCTCAACTTGCTTTCTTATATCAGCCACAACCATCTACCTAGGGGTGTCACTACCCACAGTGAGCTGGGCCCTTCCAAATCAGTCCAATCAAGAAAATGCCCCCCAACACACACACACACACGCACACACACGCACGCACACACGCCTACAGGCCAATCTGAAGTATGTTGAGGTTCCTGACTCTAGCTTGTGTCAAGTTGGCACCAGAACCAACCAGCACAGGCACCTCCATAGTGCAGATAATAGAATTCGCTCAGAAAGCGTGAAAAGCATGCCCGGGGCCATACAGCCTATAAAGGGATTCACCCAGCCTGGAGCTGAATCAGAGCCACCAACCAGCAGCTTCCCCCACTGGGCCACCTGGTCACTGGTGACAAGCACTGCACTCTGTTACGAACTCTTGCATGGAGGGGGCTCAGGTGATAGTGCTCTCTCCACACAGTGCTGGCACTATGGGAGAGGGCTAGAGCAGGGCCCATGGGTCTCTGGGCTGTGGCCTCTGGGATAAACCTTGCGTTCCAGCACTGTTTATTAAGTGCCTACAAAGAGCCCGGAGAGTGAATGCATAAAGGGACCCCATGGTGCACTCAGTGCCAGACAGCGCATGTGTAAAGCCTGGCCATAAGACTGGCAAAGGGGACTGGGAGGACAGTTCAGCTGGTAAAGTTCTGGATGCAGAAATACAAGGCTCAGAGCTCAGTCCTCGGAAGGGAAGAAGCTGAGTGGGACGGTACGTGCCTGTAATCCCAGCCCTAAGGAAATGAAGACTGGAGGGTCTCCAGGGTTGGCTAGCCAGCCTGCCCAGCTGAATCAGTGAGCTGAAGGCTCAGTGAGAGACCCTGTCTCACAAAACAAGGTACCCAGGGCTGGAGAGATGGCTCAATGGTTAAGATCAATGGCTGTTCTTGCAGAGAGCCTGGGTTCAGCTCCCAGTACCTACATGGAGGTTTACAGTCTGTGGTTCCAGTTTGGGGGAATTTGGTGCCCCCTTCTGGCCTCCACAAGCAAGTGCACACATACACATAAAAGTAAAATTTAAAAGGTAGAGAGTGATTGAAAAAGAGACCTGTCAACCTTTGCCCTCTGCATGCTGCACAAACGCCACAGGGAATGGGTGGTTGAGCCCTGGCTCCCCTGGTGGTTAAGGAGTACAGGGATTAAGCATGCCAGGTTTGGGGGTCCAGGAGGAGGGGTGTATTTTTTATCCCCACAGTGACCAAAAGCCTGTGGCTCTGGCTTCATCGTGAGGAAGGCAGGCCACCCTGGTCTTCATGGGGACAGATGACAGTTGCCATGGGCTACAAGAGTTGGTGGACTGTTTCCGAGACACCAGGGTGCCGGGGAAAGCAAGGAGCTGGCAGTGTCCTGGGGTTGTCGGGGACTCTGCTATTCAGTTGTGGGTAGGGTTGCAGAGTGTCTAGAACTCTTCAGATGTGACTCTGTGGGCTCTCACCTCCCCGGGTGAGGAGTAGCTGGACTGGATCGGGAAGGGAGAGGGTCTCCCCAGCAGCCCCCTTAGAACGTGCAGGGCTGTGGTGCAGAGGGGAAGAGTAGGCCCCCGCACTCACCTTCCCTCTGACTCGTTGTTATCATCCGTATCACGGGCGTATCGGGTCGTCTCTCACGTGTCACTCACTCACCAGCTGCCCCTGTTTTCCAGCGGTCAGGGTGAGCCCCTGCCACTCAAGACAGCCTTCCGTCATTTCCGACGCATCTGCTGCCGAAGGCGACAGGTCATCCACACCGAGCGACATCAACTCTCCACGGCACCGGACACACTCCCTCTGCAACGTAAGGCCAGCAGCGGCAGGGCCTGGGCGCTTGGGCCCTGCCCGGAAAAGGCGGGGCCGTGGGTCGGGATAAAGATGTGCCCGCTCTTTCCTCTCGTCCACCCAGGGAACGCCGTGGCGAAGGCATTTCCCGTTCTGTTCTTTCCTTTTGCGAGAAGCAGTGGATGTGGGGAGAGAAAGAAATGAGGCCTGTTTCCTCCTGTGCCCGGGAGGGCGAGCAGGGTCTGCGCAGCCTGGAACCCCGCCCGGTGCACCCCGTCTTGGGCCCTGCCTGGGACCCTGGGCCTGACTACAGGACTACCCGCCCCCCCATAGCACCCACTCTCATCTTTCACCCTGGAATGAAGCAGAATGCTGTTTTAATTTTGAGATTCCAGTAGTTGGCACATGTTTGGTCCTGTGAATTTGGCTTATTTTTTTTCAGTCAAACGTTTTTAAAAATTATGTACTGAACACCAGCAGCTAAGAGGTGTGAGTCCTCCAGGAGGGCTCTGTCCTAGTCAGCTTCCTATTTGCTGTAACAGAATGACTGAGGCTGGGAAACTGGTAGAAGAAATGACTCCTGTTAGGCTCTACCTCGTGAAGTTTCCGTGACGTCCCGCGTCATCACGCTGGGGGCCAGGCTTCCGGTGAGCTAACCTTTGGAAGACGCTCTCCAGCCATAGCCAAGCCACTGCAGGCTCCCAAGCTAGTGGCCCAAACGTCACTGGATGGCTGAAAACCATGTCAGCCTCCAACAGGCATGAAGGGTCGGAGGTTGGGACCACTTTGAATTTTTGTCCCGTCGACATAGTTGATAACCCAGAGGACTTCCCTCCCATGTCCTAACGACAGAGATGCCCCACAGAAGTGTCTTCAGATGCTAGGAAGGCTTTTTCTTTCTGATTGATTGACAGATGATTTTTACTTTATGTGCGTGAGTGTTCTGCCTGAATGTGTATGCCAGTTCACCGTATTATATATGGGTATACATGGTGCCCATGGAGGCTAGAAGAGGGCATCAGATTTCCCTGGAACTGGAGTTACAGGTGGTTATGAGCCACCATGTGGGTGCCAGGAACTGAACCCGGGTCCTCTGCAAGAGCAGCAAGTACTTCTTAACCACTGAGCCATCTTACCAGCCCAGGAAGGCATTTTCAGAAACTCAAGTAAATATTGCTTTGTTAACCAAGAGAAAGAACATCTGAAAACCAGTATTTGCTGACTATGTGGTTATTTGCCTAGGACACTCAGGAGAGAGACGTGCTGTGAGAGCCCATAATGAGCAAGTGCATAAGGTCATGAAAAACGGCAACTTGGCTGGGTCCAAGTGAGGGAAACCTTTCTCCCATCCGCAGTAACTGCGAAAAGTGCTCATTATTAAAGCAGCTAGGATTACAAGGGCCAGATTGTCAGCACTTCCTGTGCAGAACCGGAAGAGCCAAGTTCAGTCCCCAGAATCCATATAACAAGGCCAGCACTGGGGAATTGGAGGCAGGAGGATTCCCTGGGCTCCCTGAGCAGCTGGCCTTGTTTAGTCGGGGAGCTCAGGCTGGCGAGGGACCAGATCTCCAAGAACACAGCGCGTGCTCCCGGGGAGTGACACGAGGGTTAGCCTCCAGGCTAACACACACACACACACACACACACACACACGTGTAAGCACACTTATACATACACAAAATCACTAAGAGACAGCCCAGCCCAGCCTGCTTCAGCGGCCATGGGATCCCTGGCCCAGAAGTTTCACATTGCCCAAGGCCGAGCTAGGATCCCTTCTGTTCCGATGGCTGTGAGGAAGGCTGTGTCTTCTGTCCACAGACTTGGGGGTGAGGCTGGCAGACCACAGACAGCAAGGGACACCAGTCTCTGTCATCCATTTTCCACTGAAAGGACCAGAGTGGACAGTGAGTGTCCTACCCTTACCACACAGGTGGAGAGTCCCAGTGTTAGACACCCCTGGACAGACGTGCTCACCCCCCAAAAAAAGCGCCTTCTTAAGGGCCGTGCCGACCTCCTCCTGCTGACCCCAGAGACAGGAATGCTGCTGGCAGGTTCATCCCCGGGGAAGGGGGGCACTCCCAGCCACCAGAACTGCATTTGACGCGGGCTGGGCAGGGTATGTCAGCACATGCTGCAGCCTGAGGCACCTTACATATTTGGAAAAGATGGCGCTTCACGGAGGAGCTGCCTCAGCTGCCTGCAGAGTGAGTTTTGTCTGCAAACCTTGAGTCTGGACCATAGGCTGAACTGCCTTTTGTTAAATCCAAACTCCCTTTGCTCCCCATCTCAATGGGCATGCACATAGATAAGCTTTAAAGCCAGAAAACGGCCCTTTGTTCTCAGGGCTCTGACCTGGTACCAACAAGATCAATACAGGCTGGACTAAAGAACACCCAGGCCACTAATTAGAGCAGGGGAATTAGAAAGAAACACTGGTCCAAACGACATCATTGATTTCTTCATGATTATGCCTGCAATTCCAGAAACAACCACCAGGAGTCTCCCTAGTAACGCCTTTTGTAATCTCGGTGGGCTGTTTTGCTCCCAGGTAGAGCAGACGTGATTCAGGGACGTAGTGAAAACCTTTGCACATCCACAGGCTATCAAGGGTCCCTTCCCTGCCCACTTGGAACATACTTGGCAAGCCATGGAGATGTCCTACCTGCCCACAGGCTAGCTGACAGGAACCCCGACCTGTGTGAGTAGCTTCCCAGACAGTCAGTCCTAAGGCTCAGGACTCAGTGTGCGCTTGCTGTGGAGCCCTGCCTAGAAAAACAAAACAAAACAAACAAACAGAAAGCAGAGCCAGGAGAAATCGGATACTCCGAATTTGAATCCCAACTCTACCTCTGCCTAAATCCGACTAACATTTCCTGACACAGAGCCCTCCACAGAGAGCTGCTGTGTGGTTTCAGGCTACGTTAGTGACCAGGCCGTCTCCCGAGTCAATTGTTTCATTTGTTGTTATACTTTTTTTTTTTTTTTTAATTCTTTTCAGTGCTAGGGAACAGAACCCAGGCTTGCTAGGCCTGTCTATCACTGATCTCAATTCCTTGCCCCCAGCCCCTTTGTTCATTAAAAAAACAAACAAACAAAACAAAACAAACAAAAAACTAGCAGAACCAACCTTCAGTACCTTCGTTCTATCACATGGACCCATTAAGGCCGGAACTTAAGCCTCAAAGGACTAAGGGTTGAAAGGCCAGAGCAGGCAGGACTCAGGCCCCTGGCCCGATCAGTCAGCTGTGTGGAAGGGCCAGAGGGATGTGCCGGTGGGATCTCATTGCAGAGGCAGGGCAGCCCTGGTGGAGTCGGTGGCTCCTCTCCAGGAGAGAGCCTCATCCTCAGGGGCCATCTGTGCCCTCACGTGTCTGTCTGCTGCTTCATCTTCTTCTCCTTTGGCTACAGGGCGACAGTCCCGGCCCGGTTCAGAAGAGCCTGCACAACCCTATTGTACAGGTGTGTATAGCTTCCCTGCCTCCTCCCTCCACCCCAGCTTAACCTCTTCCGGCCTCGTTGCTCTGAACCTTCAGCCACCCCCACGCCTTTTTTGGACTCCCAAGATAGAAAGGAATAGGTCCCCTCTGAGTCACACGTGTGCTAGCCGGGCTTGGCGTGTATTCTGCCTGACCTGTAGACCCACCGTGCACACCACCGCGCATCTGGTATCCTGCTGCTGCGGTCAGCATCTTCCCCTTGCAGCTAGGCCTCTGAATTGCTGTAAGCTTCTTTAAAAGCAGAACCACCAGCACGGCTTCTTTTTATTTTGTGTTACATTGGTGTTTTGCCTGCGTGTGTGTCTATGTGAAGGTGCCAGGTCCCCTGGAATTGGAATTACAGACAGTTGTGAGCTGCCATGTGGGTTCTGGGACTTGAACCAGGCTCGTCCAGAAGAGCAGTCAGTGCTCTTAACCACTGAGCCATCTCTCCGGCCCCAGACTGCAGCCATTTTGCATGCAGATTCTACTGAATGCAGATTCCCACCGAGGCTGGGGTTAGGGGCTGTATCCCAAGACATTCTAAAGTGTTCCATGGGCCTCCCGTCTATTTTGAGCCTTTCTGTGATGATACCAACCAAATGCCATTGTGTGAAGCTCTTGGCCATTGGTAAAGCTCTCTGCAGGTTGTATCCCCAAGCTCCCCAGGTACAAGGTCATTGGCAGGGTTCCTAGGCTGGCCACATCCTGCACTTGTCGTGTGCTAATGATAGCTCTATACCCAGCCTGTCCACCCTGCGTCAGAGTGACAGCGGGTGGTGGTCAGGTTCGTGGGTGTGCTCCTGCAGGCCCTAAGTCATCCAGCTGAACCTAAATGTTAGTACTAGTCTGGGCAGCTGGAGCAGCTCCTGCCCTCTACATGGGCGTCGACCCAGGACCCGGCCTACGCGTCTTTGTCCTGACTCAGGACGGTCTTGAGTGGGTTCTGTTGCTGTCTCTGAGAGGCTTTGAAACTAATTTGGGTCTGCCCGGAGGGCAAGGGACAGAGGCCTGGGATCCCAGCCCCGCAGGCCAGCTTCTTACCTATGTTCTCCATGTTCACCGTGTTCTTGACCACGGGAAAGCCTCCGTCCTCCCTGTCCGTCCTTCCATCCGCCACTGTCCCCACCAGGCTAAGTTTCCCTTTGTTCTTCTCCCCTCCACCTCAGTCACTAGAGGATCTTGAAGACCAAAAACGGAAAAAGAAGAAGGAGAAGATGGGATTTGGCTCCATCTCCCGAGTCTTCGCGAGGGGGAAGCAGCGGAAGTCCCTCGACCCGGGCCTCTTTGATGGTACCGCCCCTGATTATTACATAGAGGAAGACGCCGACTGGTGATAACCCACCGCCCTTCGCCCACTGCCCACGGGCGTGTCTGTGTGTGGATGAGCCACGGAGCGTGCGAGAGAGTGTGCATGTGCATAGGGGCGCGGAGCCTGCGTGGGGTGCCCTCGCCCGCGTGGGTGTGCGTAGCCGGGCGCCTGGAGCAGGCCCAAACACAAATGTGACACCACCACCACCACCCCCCTCCGCGTCGCCACCTCTGTAATCGATGTAAATATCACAAACCGTGTGTGACTCTGTCAACCCTGTTGTCTCCAAGCGATACAGTTGTGTTTGTTTCCCTCGTTTGTTCTGTTTTTCAGTGTTTCGGGGTTTGTTTGGTTCTCTTTTTTTTGTTGTTGTTGTGGTTCATTTGTTTAATCTGTTGTAGTTTTGTTTTTAATTTCCCCCCTTTCTTCTCCCTCCTCCTTTTTATGAAACTTGAACACTTGAAGGACTGCTGTGTATTTGTAAATAACAGAAGTAGCGTGCGCTTTGTGTTCCTAACGTCCCCGGTCCGGCCGCTCCTCCTGCAGCCTGCCTCATCAAGGAGGCTCTGTTTTCCATGTCTCCCTCCTCCCGTCCCTTCGGTGTGAACCTGTGGGACCAGACCCTGTTCTCGGGGTGTGCCCAAGTCACTTTAACCGCAAAAACACCCCACCATGTCGTCAGGGTAAGGTCACTGCAGAGATTCGTGAGCCCGGCCAAGGAGTCTTGGCTGGGCTACAGTGTTTGTAAGGGGGTCGTATGGGCTCTTTTTAATGGCCTGCCTGTTTTTAAATTGCGTTGCTGTTTCTTTCTTTATGGAACAAAAAGAGAGAAAGAAAACTGTTGCGTTTAATTTATTTGCACAAATGCAGAAAACATATTCTATCTAAATTATTACGTAAATATCGGAATGTATATTTTTCCACGGGGTGGGCGGGAGGCGGGCGTTTCTTTTGACTTCTCTATTCTGTGTTCATGCCGCTGCAGACACTGTGCGTGGTAGGATTCAGGTGGCTAGAACCGGGGACCTCAGATGGCCAGCTTGCTTATTCTCTTTTCTCTTTTTCTGTCTCTCGGCTGCTGCCCTGCATGAGAGGGCCCCCACCTTTCGCTCTGGCCTTTCTATATATTCTCTCTCTCTATATATATATATATTTATTTATCTGACATACAGAACATGACTTCAGTGAGCAGAGCACTAACAGTCACATTCCCCTTTTTCTGGGCTTGACTTTGGAGCCATGTTGATTGAGTCCGGGAAAGGACAGCCTGGGTGGGTCACATCCATAGGGTCTGGCCAGACATCTGGGTCAGCTGGGTAAGAGGCCTCTGCTGGCACACTTAGTTTATTTCACACATGGGCCAGACCGATGTCAACAGAGAAGATGGCCACCTTCTGGAAAGGGCTGTTGGGGACAGTATCTGGCAGGTAAACCCTCTGCCCTCCTTTTTTCCAGTTGGCTTCTTTGGCCACGCATGGACTCTCAGAATCCCTGGAGCCCTGTCCTTCAATTATATCAGCAGCTCATGTCCCAAGATGAGTCCGAAGTGGGCTGGCAGGTACCTATGCCTATTTGGGGGGCAGCATTGTCCCCACAGGGCACTACCAGGGCATGGAGAGCCCACACGTTTCCTGCCAGTCCTGCCCCATCCCTGGAACTCAGTTTCCTCTCTCTTTTTTTGCCCCACCCTCCACCCACTTTCCACCAATCCTTAACCACTAACAGCCCAGTCCATAACCCTTGTGGCCACCATGGTGCTCCCACTAACAGAAGCATTCTCAACTCTTTGAAAGAGATTTCTCAGTGCTGGAGGGAGTATCTGGAAAGTATGGGATCTTGTGCCCAAAGTCTCTAAAACAAGCCAAAAAGCCCCCACCAGGTCCCCTCTTCCCTCCCAACCTGGCCCAGAGGCCGAAAGAGAGAAGGCAGGGTCACTAGTATCCTCCCTGTGTGCGCACCCCTTCAGCTCAGCCGACTGACCCGGCCTGGTGGTGAGGGAGAGAGGCCAGAGCTGCCAGCAGAAGGAGGGCTTAGAGAACACTTCCCCACACACACTGAATTTTTGGGTTTTACTTTATTTTGTTTCTTTTTTTATGATTTCCCCTCTCTACTTAAAAGAAAATAAGATTGCAACCACTCCTGGTAATGACTCAGTCATTCCTTTTCATTTCAATTTTTTGGAAATTAGGAGGTCATCCTAAGAATTACTAAGGATGATTTATTTGAGAGAACCACGTCAAATAGGGAATGAGTTGTGGATAACTATAGATGAGAACGACCTTTTCCCGTGGGAGAGGTTTCTCGAAGGCATGGATGCAAAATATAAAATATTAAAAAAAATCTAAATAAAGCTTATTTTAAAATATGATGGAATTCTATGTGATTTGATTGTCTCTGCATTGCTCCAAGGGGGAGCCGCGTCCTGCCAGGAGGCGCAGCTTGCATGACCACCACTCAGTGAAATCCCTAGGCTGGGTGATGACAGGAAGGACCGAGGAAAGCTGGCGGGGGGGCTAAGCCCCTGAAGCGGGCCAAGCCAGGTGGACTCCCAGAACCTCTTGCCTCTGCCGCATCTCCTGATCCGGAGGCTCCATCAGCATTCGGGGCTGCCCACACTTCGTGAGCCCTGGTGCACAGAGGCCCCGCCAGCTTTCATCGCCCCCTTCCCCTCACACTCCATTCGGAGATCAGAGCTGTCGCTGCAATTTTGAGGTGCATTTCCATTCCTCGGACCTCAGCAGACCTCTGTATCCCAAATTCCTAGCTGGGCAGCCAGGTGGCTTAAAAGAAATGTCGGGGCCCAAGGCAGAGTAGATGAGGCTGTTTTCTCAACTTCCCAAGATTCCCCAGATGCAAAACTCTGGTTTTCCCATATGCCCCAGGAAGAGCCCATCCAGGATGGAAGAGCCACATCCTGATGGTAGCCAAGGCCCCCAGCTTCTGTTTTGTGCCCAGAAGCAAGACTGGTAAGAATGCACTTGAATGCCTCTCCCAGCCATGCTAGCAGAGAGCATGGACAAAGACAAACCGTGCTGCAAGGACCCCAGGTTAGTGAAGTCACAGGGTTAGGAATGCTAGGGGCCATAAGGAATTTTGGCCACCAAAGTTCTCAATGGCCATGCCTTTAGAGGGGAACTTGCCAATGCCAGCCACATCCCTAAGCTTTTATTCCTGCAGTGATTCTAGCCAGCAGCCAGGATGGAGAGTAAGCCACAAGGTTAAGGAAGGCAGGCAGGCCTGTTGACACCTGAGACACAGCAGCCTGTGTCTGACCTCATACAGACATTACCAATCAATCCAAGAGTAGCCCTAGACCTCTCCCTTTAGAAAGCCTCAGGTATCAGTCAGATTTGCAAGGATGAAGTTTATTTCCTGTCCCAGAATTAGCCTGGCCTCTCAACACCGGTTTAAAAAAAAAATAGGGAAAATTGAGGCACTTTCAGAAAGGAGTGATTTGTTCAAAGTCTGAGCTAGCCCTCGTAAAAGTCTATCATTCAAGACTGCTGACACCAAAGCACCTCCTGTGTGCTTCTCTGTTGTCAGGGTTGGTTCTAGGGGTGGAGCTCAGAGCTTTGCTAGCTACCACTGAGTTAGAGAACCCCGCCGCTACCTCCCTAACGAGATTCTCCTCCACGTTAGTCTGTTAGTCTGAGATTGGAGCAGGGTCACCCAGGGGATCTGAAGCCAGCGTTCCTGTTGTGCGGGTCGTATGCTGTTCCTTAGGAAGGTGTCATTCTCCGGGCACTGAGTGACCGATAACACTTGTGAGTGCAGTGCTCAGCCTTCAGGGCTATCGTCGGGAGCCTTGTGCTGGCTCCCCCACTCCTACTGCCAGGCTCCAGCCGGCGTAACCAACAGTAACAACGATTAATACCTAACACTCAGTAAGCGTTTGCTGTGGGCCAGGCCCCATGCTGTGTGCTTTCCCGTGTATTAACTTCGTTAACCCACAGCCTGTGTTACCGCTGGAGAATCTGAGGTTACGTCACATGCGTAAGCGTGAGGATTATAGGTGTGCATTGCCGTGCCTGGATTGTGCACTGCTGGGGACAGAAGCCGGGGCGGAACCGAGGGAGTGTGTGGAATTGGGAGGGGCCGGGACCTGTAGGTATATGCCGCCCTCGGGGGCAGCTTCCTGTTCAGCAGGATCTGGCCTGAAGACCCTACCCTCATCTCTCCAGCCCCCGCCCCCACCCCCAACTCGCACAGTGGCCTCTCATCCAGTCTGGTACCGCCTGACTGTTAAGAGTGTAATGTGTCCCATCAACTTTATTCCTTGAGCCGGAAGGCCTTCCCCCAGAGGAGTAGGCCCAGACTGCATGACGGAAGCAGGCTGGGGTCCAGCACCAGCTCTCCATCCTTCTTCCCGGCTGAAAGGCCACCAGTATCACCTGCATTTGTCCTGTTGTCCAAGCCCAGTCCTGTCATACCTGAGTTATGGACCTGAGAGCCAGCTCCACTCCAGCAGGGCGAGGCCTGTGGCACCCAGTCCTAACAAATAAATCAGCAAGTGGCCGGAAGTTGCCTCACCCCAGCACTCTGTGTCCTTCTGACACTGCTACTGTGAACCCAGGCAAGGGCTTTGGGGAAAGGAGGCGGCCGTATAGGGGACTGAAACGAGATTCTTGTGTATGTTATCATTGCCCGGGACTACTTTTTTTTTTTTTTTTTTTTTGAGACAGGAACTCGGAAAGTTACCTAGGCTGGTCTTGAACTTTAAACTCTCCTGCCTCACACTGTCTGGTAGCTGGTACCATCAGGCATGCACCATCAAGCCTGGCTTTCAAACAATATGGTTTTGAACACGGCAAACTTACACTTTAACAAAAGAGACCTCACAGAGACGCTGCGCCCCCCCCCCATCCCTCTCTGATATGACAAAGGACTCAAACTCTTCCAACGTGGATCCCGACTGGGTGGGGGTTCTCCATCCTATTGTCCAGTGGATAGAAACCTGGTGAAGGATGGCTGCAGAAGTTTGCACTAGAAAACAGTTCTTCGTGAGCTTTGGAAAGAACCCCGATGGCAGGGTGGTGGTGGTGCACACCTTTAATTCCAGCACTGAGACAGAGGCAGATAGATCTCTGAGTTCAAGGCCAGCCAGGGCTACACAGAGAAACCCTGTCTCAAAAAATCCAGAACCAAACAAACAAACAACAACAAAAAACGTTTGTATGGTAGATGATCCTTAGATACCAAAATCGTGGCATGCTTCAAAGTAAGTTAAGGGGTCTGCCTCTGGGATGGCAGTGGGGTGTGATGGCCTCTCCAGCTACCCTTGCATGGCGTCCTGGGGCCCAGATCTTGGAAGATGCTTGACTAAGCAGAGAAAACAAGGTCCCCAAAGGTTTAGTGTTTGAGAAGCAGGACTGGGGCTCTGGGAGGTATCTCAGGGGTCTAATGGAGTACCTGCCTACCAGGTACGTCCAAAACTGCACAGTAAAAACATTTGGGAGACGAAGGCAAGGGGATCAGAAGATCAAGGTCCTCCTTGGCTGTATAAGAAGTTGAGGCCAGCCTGGGCTGCGCTAGACCATGTCTAATGCACACGTCGGGGGAGAGGGAAGGATGGCACAATCCTAGTGAGTTTGGGGTTTGGGAACTCCCTAATGCATCCCCAGGGGTAGATGATGTCACTAGGGAATCAGACTGTGTGCAGTGTCCCCAGCTCAGGGGCAAGATTTGTCTGTGGGAAGCCATCATCTCATCATAAGGACCCTCACAGTCCCCGGGAGGTCCCATGCCACGTCTGGGCCCTGACTGCCAGCTCTGCCTCCGCTCCTGATTTCAAGTTAGGCGTGTGGCCCATGGACCCCAGTAAGCTCGTCTACAAAATGGGTGTAGCCACTCCCTCCTCCTCACGAGTTGAGGGGTGAAAAAGCCAAAGCTTTTAACAACCGTGATTTGTGTCCCCTGACTTGTGACATGTGGGTTTAAGTTCAGTGGGAAGTAGGAAAGGGGGCCAAGATACTTATGCCCCAAGAACCAACTATTCCTCCACCATCTGAAAGGACTAATTCAAGGCTGGTTCCTAGGGGGGCAAGGCAGGGCATGGGTGTGCGAACTTGAATCCCTCCAGCTGCCAATCCCAAGTGCAAGTTCATCTCCAGGGTTATGATGAAGAAACAA
This sequence comes from Meriones unguiculatus, assembly GCF_030254825.1. NCBI lineage: Eukaryota > Metazoa > Chordata > Mammalia > Rodentia > Muridae > Meriones > Meriones unguiculatus. Next base: position 10,171,349 of record NC_083351.1, read on the forward strand.
CCTTCAGCTCCTTTGGTCTGAGGTAGGGAGGCTGAGGTCTTGGGCATGGAGTCACCAGTCCCAGCAGCAGCCTGCCTCTCCAGCACAGAGAGGAACCTGGCTCGTGGCTGCCGTGCTGAGGTGTGTCCCCGGGGAACCACCGATACCCAAGGCTGTGTCCTCGAAACAGAAACTCGGGGTCAACAGGGTGTGGCTTTTATGAGGAGATGTGTGCTTTTATGTGGAGACATAGCCACTAGCCAGGGCTAGCCTGGTCTAACAGTGAGGTCTCTGTCTTGGTCACTATTAGTTCCTTCCACTCCCTTCCTTCCGGGAACTCTCTGAAAGACAGATGCTCTAACCAAGGCTCAGAGAGGTGAAATTCTTGCCCAGAGTCACACAGCTAGGCAGAGGCAGGACTTTGTCTGGCTGCCAAGAGTCTACTCTGGGGGAATTGTTATGTGGTTGCAGGTGAACTCCTGACACCAAGGTCCCTGCCGGGGCCAGCCAATCAACAGAAAGCCTCAGAAAACTCCAGAAAATCTCCCTAGGAGGGAGACCAAGCACTGAGGACCTCTATGGGACCAGTTTCTCAACCCAAAGAAGATGAGTCATAAGTTGGAGGTTTGCAAACTGTGTTCCAGAGAAGCCTGAGGGGTTCCTCAGAGAGCTGTTAAAGGGCTCTTATAGCTGCTGAATGAACAACAGGCTGGGCTGTAAGCTGCCTTCAGCCAGAGCGGAGTTGGGGGTGGGGCGTAGATCATATACCAGCCTTCTGAATAGGGGGCCCATGACACAATAAGTGAGGGAAACAGAACAGTTAGAAGTTTGGGAGACACAGGTAGACCAGTAGTCATTTCTAGGATGTAGATTCCCCTGGCCTCAACCCACACCTGCCAAATTGGAGGGCCTGGGGTTGAGACCCCAGCTTTAGGCCCATACTGAACGTGCTCTCCAGCACCGGCTCAGTGGAGCCCATGGTTCCAGAGTGGAGGCTGAAGAGGCAGCAGCATGCCCGAGTGATGCCGTGCAGAGCCTGACATGGTCACCACTCGGAAGGCTGAGGAACCGCAAGCAAGCAGGACGACCCTAGGTTACTCCAGACGAACTCTGCTAGGGTCCTTGAGGGCCCCAGCTGGCAAAATGTGTCCACCACCTGTTGCCAACCTCAGAAAAGTCACAGAGAAGTTCCCAGTGTGGTGACAAGAGTTCAGTCATGGGATGGGAGGCAGCGACTGTAAGATGTGAGTTAGATCCAAGTTCTAAGCTTGCCATCCGCTGTGGCCGAGCCCTAGTCCTCCTCATTGGCCCGCCAGTGTTTGTTCTGAGTGACAGACCTGTAGCCTGAGCCGGGAGCCATGGTGCCACATGGACAGCAGCCTGTGACCACTGAACACCAAACCACAGTCGGGTGGGAGGGTTGGAGAAGTTAGATGCGGACTGACTGCAGGGGAGCCAGCAGCTGTCCGCCCACACCCTGCCTCAGGCTGAGGAAGCTGGACCTTCCCCAGTGCAGATGCCTAACCCAGTTTGATCCTGGGATCTGTGATCATGGGCAAGTTGGTTCCCCTCTCTGGGCCTCAGGTTTTCTTAAAAGACTCGTCAGGAAGAAGCCACCCCTCTGTGGCACAGCCTCCCAGAAGACCCTGTGTTGCACAGGACTTTGCCAGCAGCCTCCTCTGAGCTATCACCCAACTCCATACACTGCCACCCAGTCCCAACTTCCAGCTTCCTGAACCTTTATACATGACATCATTTGAGTGAAGGCCCTCTCGTGCCTAAGCTGGGATGGGTACCTGTGGGCGTTCCTCAGGGCCTAAATGTTTCCAGGGTAGGAAGAAAACTTGGGCCCTACAGAGGGCCACTCCCACGGCCTTAGACTGTCCACTCAGCCCTTCTCCCCACCTGACACGGATGGCACAGTCCCTCCCTTTACCCCAGCAAATATGGAAATGGAGCAAGTAGCTTTTAAAAGCCTGTACTGTGAGGCCAGAGACCCTCCCCACGAGGCTGTGACCCTAGAACTGGATAAAACCCAACAAAACTAGGGTTAGCGACGCTGCTTCAAGGTCACAACCCCTTCACAGTTTGTGGCTGTCCTTCCCAGGCAGATGGAGGGAGGCGGGGTTCAGAACGCTGGTTCTGGGTCTGGACTCGGTCGGTCCCCTCTCACTAGCTAGGAATCTCCAATGAGTTTTTCAACTTTCTGGGCCTCAGTTTCCTCAGCTGCCCAATGGGGAGAATAAGATACAGTGTTCCAGGTTTCCGCAGGGATGATGTCCACACAGCAGGTTCAGCTCAGACAGCGATGACCTTGGTTCAGCTGGTGACTGGCCCTCAGGCAGGCAGAATGCCCCCTTGCACAGGTGAGGGTTGGCTAAGTGCAGCAGTTGCTCCAACCACCCAGCCAGCCCAGGTATAGAGTACTGGGGCTGAGGGGCCCTCAGTGACCTCTGCCCCGCCCCTCCTGTAACAGATGGGAGACTTGCCCACAGCCAAGGAGAGAGCTCATGTCTAACCCAGCCCTGGGACCCAGGGTTCCCATCCTCAGACCAATGCCTTGAGCTGCAACCTAGTATTCAGCTGGGAAGGGGAATGTTGGTAGATTAGAGGAACTATACTGTAGATCTTAACAGAGCACATTCATTCCTGAAGGCCCTAACAGGTTCTGCAGCACACACGTGCGCATGCACACGCACACACACCCATCCAGTGCTTCCCAACTTTAGCTGAGCCCAGAACCAGCTCTTCCAATCTAGCTGTGTAGCTCATTCTCTGAGAAACAGTGGGACAAATGAGGTCATCTGGCATTGTGGTCTAGCACTCTGTGCTGTGAGGTGCTGAGTCAGGGCTTCTCTGGGGAGGTCTCAGCACACTCTTCCTGGTACCTCTAGGGTCCATGTCTGCTGGACCAGTGCACCTAAGCAGTGAGGCGAAAACCAGGCATGGCAGCACACACCTGTAGCTCTAGCACCTTAACAGGCAAAAATGGGACTGAGATGTAGCATGACTGGAGGCTGGCCTGCCTGGGATGGATGAAGGCCTTGGCTCTGTCCTCATCCCCCTACGAGACGGAGTGTGGTGGCACATACCTGTAATCCCAGCACTCAGGATGGGCAGGCAAGATCAGGAGTTCAAGGTCATCCTCAGCTGCATAGTAAATTTGAGACCAGCCCAGGCTACATAAAAACAAACAAAAGACATGAGGTGAGCCAGGTGCCAGGTTAGGCAGCTATAGGTGTAATATACATGTTCTGAGCCATGCCTACCGGGATACAGTGATCCCCACAAATCAGCTAAATGGGGGGGGGGTCTTTCTTATGCTGCTGTCTACTGTTCCAGCTGAAGGAGGAGCAGAGGCTGTTATACAGGGCCTAGGAGATGGATGGATGTTTCCACCCTGCCAGTGTCCAGTTGTCTTGCCGTCTAGGGTCCTCTGGCTCTGTGGGAGTTCTGGCCTGACTAATTGCTGTCCCTGAGATGGGCTAGGCATATTGGAGTCACATTCAAGTAGGCCCCTCTCTTGACAGGACTGGCACCCTTTCTTGTTAGGGAGCTGCTATCTCTAGGGGCGTCTTGGAGCAAATCATCAGGACACCTTAAGAGCCAGGAAGGGGAGAAGGCAGCCTCTGACAGGGGTCATGGCAAGAGTCACAGTCACAGAGACAGAAAGGACGTAGACAAAGAGAACATGAGAAGTCGCTAGGACAGCAGTTCTTAACCTATGGGTGACAACCCCTTTGGGAGTCAAATGACTCTTTTGTAGGGTCACCCTAAGACTCTACAAACAGGTATTTACAGTTCAAATTCGTAACAGTAGCAACATTACAGTTACGAAGTAGCAACAGCGTCATTAGGAGGGTTGAGGCCCACTGCTGTAGAGATCGGGGCTTGGCGTGGGCGTGTGAGTTAGTCCCGGCTTCCTTCGCTGCTTGTACACTGCAGTGACAGCTGAACTAGCAGAATTGATGGGTATCCCCCTGTTGCAGAAAGGGGTATGAGCAAAGTCCAGCTCAGGAGCTAGTGCTGTGACTCATCCGGGCACCCAGTACCTCAGGGCCTCCGTCTCTCCCTCTGTGAGGGGGAGGTGGGACAGCTCGGCTGTTGCAAAGTCTAACGTCACAGATGCTTGTCTCCGGGCTTCGGGAGGCCCCGTGAAAGCATGCCAGGGCTGGTAACTAAGGCTGGGCTTCAGTGTGGCCAGAGGCCTCTGCACGCAACGGGATTCCCTGGCCTTTGAGAGCTTGAAGTCTACCTCTCGGGAAGAAGCAGTGGATTGTGGGACTTGGCAAAATGGCCTCGAATTGCTCACATTTGTACCTTCAGGCCAGCTCTGATAGGCTATGCTACAAAATGCACTGTGGGACTCAGGCCCACCTCGGGGAGCCGGACCCCATTGTTGTACTGTGTGTGCTTCATGTCATCTGTGCTTCAAGCTCAGGGGTCTTAGGAGACCCAGGCAAGTCAGCGTCACTAACAGCATCTGGCCCATGCAAAGGGAGAGGCCTTATCCAGCCCTAGAAAGCCTGAAGAGGGTGCTGGCCAGATGTTTCCAGACCTCTGGACCTTGCAGGAGGCCACAGAGGCGGTGCAGGCCCCCAGCACTTCAGCGTTAACAGTTAGTCTTAGAAAACATTGACATCAGCAAAGGATAGGAATCCACGGCCCCAGTTCAGGTCCAGGTCCACAGCTCTAGTTCCTCCAGGCTGGGTGGGTTTTGTGCTCAGATCCCTGGGTTCAGGTTCCCTCCTGTTGTCAGGACCTTGGACCACAGGTGCCCAGCTCTGTTTGGCCAGCGACCTCCGGCCCTTCTCTACAGGGTGGCCACATTCCTCAGCAGGGTGGGTGCCTAGCCAATGGGGTGGAGGGGACAGGAGTCCTCCTTCAGAATGGCATTCTCAGGCGTTATCATCAGGGCTTTAGACAGGAGTGAGGGGTGAGGGGAGGGGAAGCTTCCTGTAGTCAAGGAATGTGGCCACCGCTCACCTTGTCTTCCAGAGTCCAGGGAACTCAGAGACAAAGCAGGGCCTTCAGAGTCCGTGAAGATGCAAACAGGCCTGGCAAAGTGGACTCCATGCTATCCCGGAGCCCCCAGGATATGTGCCCACCATCATGGATAGCTGTTCTAACCCAAGGCTTTGAGTAGGGTGTCAGCGGGGGGGACTAAGGAAAAAGCCTGCCTTTGGACAGAGAGAAGTGAGGAAAGCTGGGGAAAGACAGTGATGACACTGAGTGCCTACTGTACCAGGCATGTGCTAGGCCCTTCACGTAAACTCATTAAGCCAACCTGCAAACAGTGTCTCAGTACATGGCCTCCATGCCAGGCTGAGGGCTGGGGGCCACGGATGTAGACATAAATTCAGAGGTAGCATCAGTCACCTTAATTAGTCCTCACTAAAGTCCTTGAGTTGAATATTGTCTCAGCCCCAAATATGGATAAACCGAGGCTCAGAGAGGCAGCGCAGTAGCCCAAGAAGACAGAATAAGCTAGGGGTGAGACTTGGGGTGAATACCCCCTTTCAGACAGACAAGCTGTTAGAACAGGAAGCTTTGGCTTGTTCACTTCTGCGCTTCTGTTGGAAGAGGCAGCTGGTGGGAGAGTACGATGGAAGGACAGAGAAGGCCATTGAAATGGGTAGAAGCTCCCTGGCATCCTCCGCCCCAGGCTGTGGCTCCAGGCGAAGGGATTCATGGACTCTAACAGGGCTTCCGCCAGCCACGGTAGTGAACACACCATGGCATCAGCCTTGGCTGCAGGCACACCTTTGTCTGTAGGAATCAGTATGGGACAGGTCAAAAGGGACAGCCATCCTTCTTTGGCGCCTTTCTGTAGTGTCTGGGCTGTAGCATCGAAGCTTTCATCACCGGGGAGCAGCTTAACTAGCCACTGCCCAGACTTGCAAGCCTGCCCTTGATCTTCATGCCATAACTAACCGAGCCTAGCTCTAGCCTAGGGAGCTTCTGGGGCGGTTAGCTGTGAAGTGTTTTGAGGTGGGGGAAGCTGAGGCGTGTAACAGTTTGCTTTAAATGGCAAGATGATCCCAGAGGAGCCGGACACTGTGATACACAGCCATGATCCCAGCACTTGAGAGATAGAGACTGGAGGATCGGGAGTTCAAGACCAACTTCAGCTACATAGGAAGTTCATTTCAGGCATGAGCTACGTGAGAGCCTGTCTTAAAACTGTAACAGCAAATCAAGATAACCCCAGCAACGGAAATGCTCGCAAGTGCCTCCTCCTGGTCTCCGAATAAGCTCAGCAGTGGCTACTATGCCCCAGTGGCCACATGGGCTATCATAGTGGCCGTGGGAAATTAGTAACTGGCTGAGCTAAGCCCAGAGTCCAGAGGAGGGTGGAGCATCTGGGCAGGAATGGTGTCAGGTAGGAGAGGCAGAAACATCGGACTTCTAAGGAGGGATCCAGGGCCTCCACGACCCTTACCCCCTATCATCCCAACTCTGCTTCCAACAGCGAGCAGACTCAGCCTCACAGAGTCTCTGTCTAGGCCCTCTGCTCAAAGACCCTCACTTCTCACAGAATTCACCTTCCACGTCCACGGTGTCAGAGCAGGGTTGCCTAGGAAACACGTCAGCGAAGAGGCACAGGATAACAGGCTGGGGGAGGACCAAAAGCAGGAGGAAAATAACCTTCTGTAACAGATTAGATCAAAGACCTTCCCAGATCGGGGTGTTGCTAGGGCAAACTCCCAAGGAATAGGAAGATTTTGGTAACTGGTTTTCCAGGGGCACAATCAAACTGGATAACTGTAGTATTGGAAATGGTTGCCAAGTGCGGAGCGGGATGGGGGATTGCCCAGGGAGCCAATTCCTGTGCTGCAGTGGAGGCGCCGCCGAGGTGAAGAACCTCTGAGGCCAGCACCAGGCAGAAAGCACCAACCAGGTCCTTGGGAGGCGTTGGCGGCCACAGTAAAAGGAAAACAAAGCATGATTCTGGGAAAAGCGCGAGTGGTGGCAGGTCAAAGTGGCACTTCTGAGCTTCGCCGCTTCCTGTGGGGTTCAGTGGTGTAACTGAGGGACAGGCTGGGGGCCTGTGCTTTAGCTTGCTAGCCCCAGGCCTCCAGAGAGCCTACCTGGCCCCCAACAGGGTGCTGTAGGTTGGAGGTGGAACCTGGCTGCCATGCTGCCTGCCCAAGGTCTCCGGTAGCTTGGTGGGGACCTACACTGTCCCTGCTCCTATGAGCTGCCCCCCCCATTTGCTGCTCCAATTTCCTTGGAGCTCTGGCAGAGTGTCCTCAGTGCACTCCTGACCACGTGGTGGCTGGCCCCCACAGGCCACTTTCATGTCCTAGAGGGGGGTTTAAAAATAGAAACAGCTTTGGTTGTGAAAATGCTATGATATCGTTTCCTTGTCACTGACGAGCAACAGGGGCCTTTGACTGAGCCTGGGTGGCTGCTAGATCAGGCTGATCTGAGCACAGCCCTCGGGCAGCACAGGCTACTCTGTCCTGGTTGGTGTGGGCATCCTTGCTTGCCGGTTCCCTGAGGGTAGAGTTCAGGTAGATGGCTCCGTCCCCACAATGCGCAGGACAGCCTGGGGGCAAAGAATGATTGGAGCCTCAATGTCAGTCACGTCAGGTGGACAGACCGTGCCACAGGCAAAGAGGAAAGGACAAAGAACACATGATAGTCACGAGGGAGGGACAGCCAGCTGTGGGCTATGACCTCGGAGGACAGAGGTGGCTGGTGGGAGACCAGCCTGCCTCTCCTCCTCCACCCTCCTCTGCCCTCCTGCTTCCTTCTCTTAGCCCTCCAGGGCTGCCTTGAGAACACCCTCCCCCCACGGCTCCGTCCCCGGCCAAGTGACATGCTATTGGCACGAAGGTGGAGAGCTTATACCACAAAACAGACAAGTTTTTGAAAGCTGCTGCACTTTCTAGAAACCTGAGAGCCAGTTGTTAAGTGTTTGCTTTGGTTTAGCACCTTGCTAGGTGCCAGAGACACTCGGGGCCACTTGCTCCTTCTCCTGTGGAAGGGTAGGCTAGAGGGAAACATGGATGCTGGTCCAGTGGTTTCAGAGATTAAATTAATTTCCAGGGTGAGAGGTGCTCTGTCAGAAAATGTCCTGAGTTAGTAAGAGCTTGTGTGCATGGGGGGGGGGACACTAGTGATTGAGGGAGGGGGTTTCCCAGACAGCAACAGCATGTAAACAGGGTCCCAGAGATTGGAAAGAAGCTTGCCGCCCTTGGGCTCAGGGAACAGAAGGGTCAACATTTTGAGAGCATAAAGCTTTCTCATAGTCGTTGTCAGTGGCTCCTGTTAGGGTCGGGACATTGTATTCTTGGGCTAAGACAGCAGCCAGCTGGCCTCTCCCTCTGCTGTCAGAGAACGTAACAAGAAGATCTTTATCTCAAAACCTCTGTATTCCTGTCTGTTTCTCTGTCTCTCGTCTCTCTCTCACAGAGTGTGTGTGTGTGTGTGTGTGTGTGTGTGTGTGTGTGTGTGTGTGTGTGTCGGCTGTCTGTCTGTCTGTCTGCTTGCCTGTCTCTATCTCTCATTCTCATTCACAGCAGGGTTCCTGGCTTTCTAACTCCACAGAGCCAACAGCAATTCCCCAGCCTCAGAGCAGTCTGCTTCACCCTGAGCACCAAGCATGCCATCCCTTGCAGTTTCTCTAACCCTCCCCAGTGTTCTCTGGTAATAAGCACACATGTTGGGCCTCACCATGAATCAGCCCAGGTCATAAAAAGTAAGAAGACTGAAGCCAGAATGTTGTTTAGTTGGTAGAATGCCTCTTACCGTGCACAGGGCTCTGACTCAATCTCCAGCACTGTATAAACCACGCCTGACATCTGAGCACTGGGAAGGTGGAGGCAGGAGGATTCAAGGTTTAAGGTCACACTTAGCTGCATACTGGGTTTGAGGCCAGCCCCACTATCTCAGGAAAATCAAGTAGCCTGACCAAAGACATCATTTCATGGCAGGACAGATGAAGAGCCCCACAACAGGCCAAGCCCAGGACAAGATGCATGACACGGGAAGATATCCATCTGAGCTAGGATAGAAGACAAACTTTGAGCATTTTAGGAATAATGCAGTTTATGATGCCAAAAATGAACAAACAGCTAAACTGCAGATTAGATAGCTAAAGAGAGAATTTGTAAAACGGAAAACAGTTCTAAGGAAATGACCTCCCAAGAATGCAACGCAGAGAGATAAGCAGCTAAGTCTGTAGGATTTGCTGAAGAGGCAGAAGCAGATGATTATGAGTTGTAGACTAATCTGGGCTGTGCCTTAAAAGTCACTTCCTGACCAGGCACACTGGCACATGCCTGTAATCACTCGGGGAGGCAGAGGCAGGCAGAGCTCTGTGAGTTTGAGGCCAGCCTGGCCTACAAAGTGAGTCCAGGACAGCCAGGGCTACACAGAGAAACTCTGTCTTAAAAAAAATTTTTTTTAAGTCACAACCTGATAGGGGGTAGGAAATACAGAGATAAAAAAATGATGGGAAAATGCCAGCTATTTGTTCTAATGCAACAGCCACTAGCCACACACTAATATTTAAATTTGAATTAGTTATTTAATGAAAATTAAAATAGAATGAAAACTCATTTTCTCAGCTGCACTAGCCGCATTTCAAATGTTCGTGGTGGAATGCTGGGTAGCCAACCCTATCACATTTTTATACTCACACACACTCTGCTAACTGTGCTAAGTTAAAAAAAAAAAAAAAAAAAAGGAAGAGAATTTAAAAGCCTAATTTCCACCTCACCAAAATTCAGAAGGCGGGTACCGTGAGAGTGGAGCAGAGGTAACATTAAGAGATGAACTTGAGACTATGCCAAATGGGAACCCATTGACTCAGAAATCGGAATTTGTATGGCTCAGGAATGATTAAGAAATTAAAGAAAGCGGGGCTGGGGAGCGGGCTCAGTAAAACTCATAATGAACCTGAAGGACTGAGCACAGATTCCCAGAATCCACATGAAGCCAGTCAGGACGGCGGACGTCTGTCATGCCAGCACTCCCAAGGTGAGATGGAAGGCAGAAACGGGAGAACCCCAGAAGCCCACAGCTCAGCTCTCCTGGACTACAGTGGTGAACTAGAGTAGACAGCAGGGACTCTAACAAGGTGGAAGGCGAATACTGACACCCAGGGTTGTTTTCTGACCTCCACAGGTGCATCATGGTAGGGCGGGGGGGGGGGGGTCACCTCTAGCCTCATTGCATTGAAACTGAGACACATAGAAGACAGCAAGAACCTTTAAAAGCAACCAGCAGAAGCCAACCAGACTGCCCTGACCCCTCTTGCCAAACAGGAGAATGGGAGGTTACAGGAGCCATGTCTCCAGGGTGCAGCGACAAAGTGTCAGAAACCCTGCACTGTGCCCTCTTGCGAGTTAGATGCAGGCGGTCTTCAGATAAACAAGTTTTAAGAGCTCACCACTCTCCTCCCAAACACTTTGAACCAAAGGAGATAGTCAATCACTTTCTTGGGTAGTCAGAAAATAGACTCGGAGCCAGGGAAACGTGAGGTCCTAGAGCTTTCGTCTCTAGCCTGTTATTGGGTGATGCTGAAGTCCATGTCTCAGGGACCACACTCCGAGGACAATTACATGAAAACCAGTGACCCCGACAGCGAAGCTTCCAACCCGCCAGAAGAGAAGGGGTGGAATGAGGCATTGAAGATCAAAGCTTCTGTGTTGAGCTTGAACCTCCAAGCCAGGCCTTTCTCCCAAGGGCTTTATGCAGTGGACCACGCGTGGGCCAGATGATCTTTGTCAAAGATACACAGTCCTCAGGGTGAGCAAACTCAGACGGAGAGGTGAGGAAGCCAATGCCAAGACTGTGGTTCAGCAAAAGAAGTAGTAGACCAGGACTTTTTCTTTCATTCCTCTCAGCTGGGGACGGAACCCAGAGCCTCAAGCGTTCAGGTGACAGGGCTACGGGTGAGTCATACACATGCTTTTCAGAAAGCCAAGCAAGGGGTTGAATGCAGCCCAGCACAATGCCTGTGCTTGGCGCCCAGTGGCCTCTACAGGGTGTGTGGCCTGCTGAACAGCCTCTGCAGCAAGTCTGTGATCAGTATCCTTAGTATTCTTAGTATCTTGTGAGGTAGGTGAGTGTGTGTGTGTGTGTGTGTGTGTGTGTGTGTATTGATGGTGTGCACATGTATGTTGATGGTGATAACAAAAGCCCCAAACCTCACATCCTTGATCCCCTGACTTCAGCTCCTACTCTCAGGACTGAGGAAGGAAAACAAACCCAGATGGATGGGAGCCCAGACACAGAAACGGATCCATCAGGCCAGCATTTGGGGGACGACAGTTCAGTGGATGCTCTATGGCCCTGAAGACACCCTCCCTCCACTCTGCAGTTCAGCCCTGAGGTGGAAGGTGGGAGGTGGGGAAACCGAGGCTTACCTAAACCTGAGTGTGTGAGTCGGTGGTGGGAGCCTGCACGGCCTGTGGCACTCACTCCACAACCCTGTGTTCTGTAAGCAACTGGAGGTGTGAGAGCAGATCAGCTCCTACTCATGTGCTCACACACACACATACAGCACACACACACACGTGCATACATGATCACACACACACAGGTGTACATGGGCACATTCAAACGCAAAGGCACCAGGGCACGGGCTGAATTCTAAGTGTGTCCCACACGTGCCCAGGTCCCAGGGAAAGGCCCTGGCCACCAGTATCAGCCGTCCCTGGGGGAGAACCTACCACATCAGCCCAGTCTGAGATGAAAGGTCCCTGCCCCACTAGGAGCCAGATAACATCTTTATAGACATTAACACATGGAGAAACTGAGGCTTCGGGGAGTCTGCCCAACACCAAGGCCTGGTGGCAGAGGACAGCACGGGCCATATCCTGGAGTTTTGATTCAATGCTAAATCTACAAATCATCTCTCATTTTTTCCTATGTCAGTAACAGGTCCTGTCCTGTGCAGTGCCCCAGTGGATCACTGTAGTCCAAACATCCAAAATGTAAAAAGACTCCAAAATACAATTTTTTTATTTTTTTTTATTTTATTTTATTTTATTTTTTTTTGAGCACTAGCATGACATCCTCAAGAAAATCCTGAACCATTAAACTGGAGAGATGGCTCCTTGGTTTGGAACACTGGGTGCTCCTACAGAGGATCTGGGTTTGATTCTCAACACCCACACTGGGTGGCTCACAGCTGCCTGTAACTCCAGCTCCAGGGGATATGACGCCCTCTTCTGGCCTCCCCAGGCACTGCACTCACATGCACACACCCACAAAACCAGTATTTCACATCACAGAATAGTGTGTTTTACGCACAGCTTTGTCTTTACACATATGCAAATATCCCAGATTCATCTTCTTCCATGGATAAAGACTTTTAACATTTACACATGTTGTATGGTGTATGTGTGTATATACACCCAGACACACACACATCTATGTATGCATACCCAACTCCTGATCTCCCTGAATTGGGCTCACAGGCCTGCTCCACCATGTGCAGTTTAAAATTATACATCTCAGATATATTGTGTGTGTTCATACATGTGCATATATGCAGATACACATGCACATTCAGGTGCATTGGCACATATGTGTACATGTGTCTGTATGTGTATGGGTGGGTGTAGGTGCGTGTGTCTGTGTGTGCATACAACCGTGGAAACCAGAAAACTACTTCATCTTCCCTGCGTCAAGAGCCATCCACCTGTGTTTTTTGAGAAAGGGTCTCTCGCTGGGCTGGACTGTAGCTGGGCTGTTCGGTCAGGAAGCCCCAGGGATCCACCTGTCTCTGCTTTCCACAGGGGGCATTGCAAGGATGGATGGACATGCTCATCTTTATCCATAATTAGGATTTGTGTGTGTGTGTGTGTGTGTGTGTGTCCGCAATGTGCATGAAGAGACAGAGACAGGCTATAACTGTGGAGTCAGTTCTCTCCTTCCACTTCCATGTGAGTTGAACGAATGCTTGCACAGCAAGCGTCTCCACCCACTAGGCCATCTGACCAGCCCCATCTACTTTTTCTTTTCATGTGGCTTCGGGAATCAAGCTCAACTCCTTGCATTTGCAACAGTGCTGTCAGGGGGGTCATGTCCTTCTGTCTGTCAGGCTACTCCAGGGACAGCTTTCTGTGTGTTAAAGGATGGAGCGGATGCCATCTATCCAGAGAAAAGAAATCCCCTGGTTGTTCAGAAGTGCTTGTTACCATTCTGTATCTATAACGAAGTAAAACTGGAAACAGCCCTGCTGCCCTTTGCCTCCTACCCCTGCCCTCAGCCTGTGCAGAGTGAAGTAAGCGAGGACCATGCCTACCCTCCTGTCCAAAGCTACCGTACTGTCAAAAGCGGCCCTGGAATTCCCTGCTAAGAAGGAACAATGGCGGTCGCAGCGTCAGTGCCAAAGCTCCTAGCAGCACAGAGCCGTGCATTCAGGTCTGGGAGTGGGGGCGTTTGTGTCTCCTGGAGACTGCTTAACTGAACACTCACAGCTGCTGTCTAGGGATGGCATTTCGAGATTTGCGGGTTTGTGTCAGGTTTATTCCCTTCTGGAAGATCAAGTTTCTTCCTCATTTGGGGAGGCAGAGAGGACTTGATAATGGCGGATGAGTGGCCAACCAGAGCCAATTTGATTTGTTTTTATTTATCCTTTAACAATTTCTTAGCTCTGCCCCCTAATCATCCCCACCCCTCCCCATTCAGATCTTCCTAGGTCCTCCCCATCCCCGCACACCACACCCCCCTACCAACTTTCTTTCTCCCTCTTCTTCTTCAATGACCTCCAAGCTCTATCTGTGTTTCTTGTGTGTGCGTGGACGTGAGGCCATAACCACTAGAGCGTGGGCAAGCTACCAGGAGAGCCACTTTGATTTTGTGCCTTGGAGCCACCCCCACCCCCACCCAGAACGTGGCTCCTCCCCACAGCTCCTCTGTACGCTTGTGTGTTTGCAGACTCCGACAGCCAGTGCAGCCCCACAAGGCACAGCCTCAGCCTGTCTGAGGGAGAGGAGCAGATGGACCGCCTACAGCATGTGGAGCTAGTGAGGACCACACCCATGTCCCACTGGAAGGCTGGCACGGTGCAGGCCTGGCTGGAGGTGGTGATGGCCATGCCCATGTACGTCAAGGCTTGTGCGGAGAATGTCAAGAGTGGGAAGGTAGGCAGCTTGGGCCCCTGGGATGCCCCTGAGTCCTCCCAGGAGTGCCACCTCCTCCCGGCACTTGACTAGCCTTCATTCAACCCTGGGGACAAGAGGGGGTATAATCTAGAAGGTGGCCAACCTACTGAAGGTTTAGGGTTCCCTCCCCTCGCCCTCCGAAAACCAGTCTTCCTAGGAAGGAACACGGCACTTTGGAGTCATGCCACCTTGTCGTTAAACTAGGACCAACCTCAGAGGGAAACCAACCTTCCCTTAGCAGGCAAGGACAGGGCTGGACTGGGCAGTTCTTTAGCCCACGTGGTGGCCCCACCCTTCTTGGTCCAAACAATACTCCACCCAAACAGTGGTCGGTAACAGTAGCGGAACCCAGCAAGGATCAACACAAAGACACAGCCAGGCATCAGGAGACAGCTGAAGCAGGACATGACGCTCCACACTAGGCCTCCTATGGCTCCGAGAAACAGGCTTTTTGTTTATTTATCTATTTTTATCTTTTGGTTTTTGAGACAGTATTTCTCGGTGTAGCCCCAGCTATCTCGAAACTCTGTAGACCAGGCTTGACCTTGAATGCAGAGATCCTCCTGCCTCGGCTTCCTAAGTGCTGGGTTTAAAGGTGTGTGCCACCACTCCCTAGAGACGGGCGTTACTGGGAGTTTTCAACCATCACAGGCTGCAGAGGTACCCTGGTGCCCTGTCTAGGGAGATGGGCTAAGAGGGGGAATGCAGACAAAGAGCCCCATTCCCTCAGGCCCATCCCTTCTCTATTGGCCCCAGCAGCAGCAAGAGGGCCTGGCACTCCAGGTGCCAAGGCCCTGCTCTCTCTACTCCTCGCCCCATCTCTTACCTCCTGAATGCAGGTGCTTCTCAGCCTGAGTGATGAGGACCTGGAGCTGGGCCTGGGTGTGTGCAGCTCCTTGCACAGGCGCAAGCTTCGCCTGGCTATCGAGGACTATCGTGATGCTGAGGCGGGCCGCAGGTGAGTCATGAAACCTGGGGAGAGCAGGACACTGAGCCACACCAGGTTTGGGGATCTTGGGCTCAGCAAAGATGGTGCAAGGATGCCTCTCACTCTAGAAAATGAACATACAAGGGAAGGCATGCACGCCCAGAACATTGGTGACATACCTCCACCCCAGAATGGGAGTGGGGAGAGTGCGTGGCTCCCAGTACTCTTCCACCTGCCCAGGTCGCACACACAGCCAACGTGTCTGCCTTACCTTCTCAAAGCTCAGTTTCCGTCCATCCCAGAGTGAGGAAATGAGGAAATGGAGCAGGGGGAAAGACAGAAGCAGAAGCAAATGGGGGTGGGGGAGGAGGAAGAAGATGAAGGAATTGGAGCATCTTATGGAAGTCTCCTACAGGGGAGAGGAGCCAAGTGGTTCAAGCCTCTCTTAGCAGGTGGACCTGGTGATGGCTGGCATCCCTTCCCTCCAAGGGATGTCCATGTTGAAGCACCTGCCCCCCCCACATCCCTCCACCGAACCTCACTCTTTTTCCACTTTTCTCCTGATCCCCAGGGGGGAGAGGTGTCCATCATTTGAGCAGCTTTGATGAAAAGGGAAGCCCTACCCAACACCCAGTCCTTGGTGCTCCGACCAGGGAGGGCCCAGTTTTGTAAACCTGACACGGTCTGTTTTGCATAATTATCTCCTTCGATGGTTTCCCATCATTCCTGTACAGTTAATTAATCAAACCTGGTGGTGTGTGCTGCTGTCTGCAGAAGCTGCTCTGTGGATTAAGGAAGGAGGGGCTCGGGTGGGGGAAGAAGCAGGCCGATTCCGAAGCAGAGAAACACAATCTATACGTAACAGGAGAGGGGCCCTGGTGCCATGCCAAGGTGGCATGGTGGATTACTGAGGAGGGACCAGAAAGCTGGAGGCTTAGAGCCATAGCAGAGGTGTCAGGCTAGAAGGGGAGAGCTGATGGGATGAGCCAGGAGGCACCCCTTCAGCCCTGCTGAGCCTTCCCTCCAGAGGGCTCAGGAATCACCTCCCCAGCCACCTCCTGACCATCTCCACCCTCTAGTCCCTGCCCCCTCCAGGTCCTCGCATCACCCCGCCTGCTGGAGCTAGATGCTCCCTTTTGCTCACATTCTAGAGGGTTCTTCCACACTGCCTGTGTGCCTCAAGCATGTGGGGCTGCTGGCTTCAGCTCTCAAAAGTTCAGGGAGTCCCCGTCACTGTCCAAGTGGCTGCTACTGCCCCCAAAGCATGGCTGTCCTCATCAGCTTGGGTTGCCCTAGCAAAATGCTACCGCTGGGTAGCGATAACATCAGGCATCTACTTTTATCCTCCCAGTTCTGAAGGCAACAAGTGGAAGGGAGCAAGGTGCCAGTGTGGCCAGGCTTCAGCAGTGGTGCCCCTCTTGGTTGTAGATGGCAGCCTTCTCGAAGGGTCCTCACACAGGAGTGGGGGAGAATAATGAAGCCCCACTTCAGACGCCATCACATAGACATGAGGATGTAGGGGACAAACACTGGTCCATGACAGGAGCTGAGCCTGAGATCCACCAGGAGTTCAGAAAGACATAGCTCAAAGGTACAGCCACACGTGCAGGGGAGAGTTGAAGCAGGATGGTCCCAGGGGACATGCAGTCCCCACATTAGACAGCCTAGGTCCTGTGAAGAGAGACCTTACTGTGAGATTCCTATCCTCTGTGGAAATCAAGTCTTCTCTAACATGCCAGGTAACTTTGCCTTCTCTGGGACTTGGTTTCCTTATCTGTGAATTAACAAGGGAAGAATGAAACAAAAGTTAAGGATTGAGCACAATCTAGTACAAGTGTTGATGCCTTCCTTCCCCAAATGAACTGTGCAAGACCACAAAACATCTCATTTCCAGTCCTCTGGCCCAGCCACGGGCTTGGGGTCAGAGCCCTAGATGGGTTGTCTCAAACTCTTCCAGCTGTGACGACGGCCATGGCCTCTCTGGGCCCAACTATTCCCTTTGCCAACCCTTCACCTGTCTTTTTATGAACACAATTCCACTTACCCATTCCTCCCGTGCCACAGACAGACATAACAACCCCCATCTTAGAGGTGAAGAGCAGACAGAAAGCATGCAAAAAGACACACCATGTCCGAGCTGGCCCCAATGCCACTGTCTTTCCACACCTGTGGTGTCAGTGTGTTAGAAACAGTGTCGTGTCTGACTGTTAGCTAGAGGGCTGGGTTAAGGCTTTCCATTCTCCATTCCCTTCAGTCCCCACCACTCCATGTGGCAAGCGTGGCTGGCTCCGTTTTACAGAGGAAACTGAGCCCTAGAGTTGCAAGGACCTAGACCCAGAACAGTCTCTGTGTGGTTTTATTGCCTCTGCAAGACATGCCCCCCCCTCAGACATCGGGGTTGGGCCGAGCTTTTCCTGAAGAAGAGATACTGACAACTGTTGGTTGACACGGTGTCTGGATTCCTTTTGAAGCCAGACTTAGGCTCCGAGTAGCAGCTGGGTGAGTGCGAGCAAGCTTCCAGCGCAGAGGGGAGTTTTGAAGGTCAGCTGCACGTTCGTTGGGAACTTTTCGTAGAGGGAGAGTGCTGGTTACAGTGAGCCGCTGCTGAGGAAGCCAGGCCAGGTCTGCCTCCTGACCACCACCGTGTGGCACCACTGATTTCAGAAGTTCGGGGGCACGTTCCCCTTGATGCCATAAGCATCGGGCTGGGGCCTGGGCAAGGGCCCCCTGTGATAAGCGGGGCCAGCCCGGGAGAGTGAGAAGGCTCCCCACTGAAACCATCATGCCAGAAGGAAGATTATTCTGGGATGGAATATTCAGGCTACATCATGGTGGTCTGGGGCCCGGTCCTCTCCTCTAGCTCTTCATCTATTGTCTAAGCGGTTATGAAATAGGACGGGCAGCATTCACTCAGCTTGGTGGGCTGAGTGAGCTACACGGTCCTTGCCAAGACAGTCTAGCAAGGGGGTTGGCATGCAAGCTGCAGATAACCCCAACATGCCAGGTACATACATGGGGACCTGGGATTCTAGACAAGACAATTCTCCCTGGATCAGGGAGAATTCCTGAAAAGTGTCTGGGAGACCAGACAGCCCAGTGGAGTCTGCAGGAGACAATAAAGAAGGAATGGTGGGCAACGGGCCAAGGTCCTGTCCTTCGGGAAACAGCCAAGTGGTTCCAGGAGGTTGGGGCAGGGGAAGGGAGAGGGAGCCGGGAACCCATGCAGACGTTCTGCCAACAAGTAGGTAGCGCACATCTGTGGACCAGCCCCACAGCCACCGGTCAGTGAACACGGCCCTGCTCCACCAGTCCTGGACCCTAAGTTGGGGACAGTAAACCAGGGGATAAGTCCCTTTGCGCTTAAATGCTTTGTACACTGAGTGCTTTGAAGGCACTAACCAGCCAGGCTGAAGGAGGGGACAGCCGTAAGCAGATCAGGAGAGAGGGCCCCTGGGGGAAAGTAGGAAAGAGGCCTGTCAGCCCCTTGAGTGCAAGTTCAGAAGAGGCCCAGCAAGTGTGGGGGTGAAGGAAGGGGAGGAAAGCCTCTAGACATAGGATGGAACATGTCTCCTATTTCCGGCTGCCCCACAGAGAAGGCAGGGTCCCCCTGTGAGTCAGTTGTGCTCCCTTGTTCCGAGTGCTCCCGTTGTGTCCACCCCCGGCTCCCACCTAGACAACGTTGTGCTCCCACTAGTCAGCACTGGGTTATTTTTCAGCGCCCTTTTGCAGATATAGTGCAAAAGACCTCATTCCTTCTGTGAGGCTGTCACCATGTGGCCGTGAGGGGAATGACAGCTAGGGAGCACCTTAGCCCAGAATGTCCTGTCCATTAGCAAAGCCTTTTTGTGGAATACACACCAACACCCTCCGGCCTCCGAGATCTGCATGCTGATAGTGTGCAGAAACTCACAGCAGCACATGCACATTCATTTATAGTAAATAATCTTCTAAAGCCTTTCTGCGTATCTATCATGTGTGTTTCTGAGGTTCTGTCTTGTGCAAAAGTCTGAGGTATAGTGATGAGGTAGCGAGAGCATCCTGGGGAGAAGGGCAATCTGGGTTGCTCAACTCAGAGATGAGCCAACGAGGGGAGGGCTGAGCCGCAGCCCTCTCTAGGGACAGAAGACACCTGGCACATCCATGAAGGCTGTAACCTTTTCTCAGCCCCCACCAACAGGAAATGGGACCAAAGGGCGGCAGGCGAGCAGGAGATGGTCATGTGTCCCTGTATGGGTCCCTGTTCCTGACACTGCCCCTTTCAGTTTTAGTCTTGAGTATGCTCTGTGGGTGCTCCTGTTGTTCCTGTGAGCCTTTGCTGCCCTTTGGGTTTGTCTCTCTACTCTCTCCCTTCCCACCCACCTCTTCCAGAGTGTGTGTCTGTCTGTCTGTCTGTCCATCTGTCCGTCCATCTGTCTGTCTCTGCCTGAATCTGTCTCTGTCTGTCTTAGTCGATCTTCCTGTGTGTGTCTGAGTTTCTATCTTTGTCTCGGTCTCTCTCTCCCCCACATCTCTGATCCTTTCATTGTTTTCTTCCATCGCCTCTACTCCACTCCATTCCCCATCGGTCTCTGTGGCTTACTTGTCTACTCCTTTTCCTGTCTTTTGTCCCCTCTGCCCATCTCTGATCCCATTTCCACCTGCCCCAGCCTCTGACACTTTCTCCACTCCCACCTCTCTCTGGCTGTCTCCTTCTCAGCCTGTCCAAAGCTGCCGACCTGGACCATCACTGGGTGGCCAAGGCATGGCTGAATGACCTCGGCCTGTCCCAGTATTCCCAGGCCTTCCAGAACCACCTGGTCGATGGGAGGATGCTGAACTCACTGATGAAGCGGGACCTGGAGAAGCATCTGAACGTGTCCAAGAAGTTCCACCAAGTCAGCATCTTGCTGGGGATTGAGCTGCTGTACCAAGTGAACTTCAGCAGGGAGGTGAGGACCAAAAGGGTGGGGCGAGGCAGGGCGGGGTGGGGTAGGGGCGGGCCTTTCCCATCACTCTTCTCCACATCCAATTTCTGTCCAACCATCCACCCACCCACCCACTGCTCCATCCATTCACTTATGCATCCATCAATCCACCCACCTCCCCACATATCTACCCATTTATCCATCTATTTACCCATCCGCCCCTCCACCCACCGACCCACCCATCTATATACCCACCTTCTGTCAATCTACTCCCCATCTATCCACCTATCCACCCATCTACCTACCCCTTCATCCAACTACCTCTTTCTCTCTCCCCCTTCTTCTAGGAACAAGTTAGTTTTTTAGATTTGAGAAAAATCAACTAGATCACTTTATAAGCTAGAGTAATGAACGTTATTCATTTGCCTTCCTGTTACAAGGTAATTTAAAAACCAGCAGACACACAGGCTGGCTTGCGGTCACAGGGCAGCAGCAGCCACTCTCCTCTGGCCTAACTGTGAGCTGCACACGGAACACTCAGTATTTCATAGAGTGGACAAATGCTCATATACTTAGCATATACTTGTATAGCTCTTTATTAAAAACATTTGGTGATTCAGCTAACAGTGTAACTGAGAAAACAAATCTACATAAAATACATCATTAAAGTGCAACTGAAACATTTGAAAAGGCACATTTGTCTACTTCATACTGGCCTTCTACCTAAAAAGATGGTTATTATAAACCTTAAGGTGCCAAAATTCTTCCTTTTTGCTTTCGTTCCTTTTATCTTAAATTTGTGATGATTTCTAGGTGCAAAAAAAAATTTCCCCCGTTTCATGTGAACACTATGATGACCTTAGCTTTAGGGCCTGATTGGAGACCACTTTGAGGGGGTACAAGAGCACAGAGCTGGTAGAGGGGCTGTTGCCTCCCTTCCTTCAGACACATTAGCTGTCTAAGTTCCTTTTCTAGCAGCTTCTCTAGAAAAGGACTAGACTTCTGAGTAAAATGTGCTGTGTTTTCTGACCTTAAGCAAGTAACCTTCCTCCAGCCTTCACTTTGAGGGTGTCTTAAAAAAAATAAAGAGAGGGGGGTGTCTTAGACACTGTCATGTTGCTGTAAAGAGACACCATGACCACAGCAACTTATAAAAGAAAGCATTCAGTTGGGGGCTGGCTTACAGTTTCAGAGGGTCAGCTCCTTTCCATCACAGCAGGAAGCATGGCAGCAGGCGTGGGGCTGGAGCAGCAGCTCAGAGCTTTCATCTGCTCCACAAGCAGAGGTGGGGAGACTGGGAATGGCATTGGCCTCTTGAAACCTCAAAGCCCACCCCCAGAATACACCTCCTCCAACAAGGACCCACTACTAATCCTTCCTAAACAGTCCCACCGGATGGGAACCAGACATTCAAATACATGAGCCCCTGGGGGCCGTTCTCCTCCAAACCACCACAGAGGGTATCTCTGTGCAGGCGAGCTTGGTCTGGGAGTCAGTCCCCCAGGGACACCTGGGAAAGGGCAGCAAGCTGATCCATCCACAGGACGTATTTTAAACCAGGATGCTCAGACCCCGAGAGCCTCGGGCAGGGCCTCCGCAAATGCCCACTGAGCACCTGCTCCCATTGCTGGGGCAGAGATGTTGCAGACCCGGGGACACAGCAGACCAGGGGACACAGCATAGGCGGAGTGTGGGTCCCTCTCCCGCCTCCACATCCGATTTCCATGCACCCTAGGAGGTGGCTCCTTCTGTTTCTCGCGACCCAGGTGGTGTGGCTCAGGCAGCTGTGGGGGCCCTCATCCCAGCAACACCCTGAAGTCCCGCTAACACCACGAACTTCCTTCCGCCTGTGACCTCCACGTGCCCCTCATCCCCTCAACTGCTTCCTATCCCCCAGGTCCTCCAGGAGCGCCGAGCCCGCTGTGAAATGCAGAACACAGACCCTGTGGTCTGGACCAACCAGCGGGTGCTCAAGTGGGTGCGAGACATTGACCTGAAGGTGAGGGGTGATAGCAGAGGGGGCCTCAGGGGTGGTTCCCTAGCCTATGCAAATGACATGCAAATCAACGCCCACTTTGATATAGGGGAGGGGATGCCATCACCCGGCCTGGCAAACTCTATGTCACTGGAGAAGGATTCTTCGCTCCTACAGTAGGACCCTGCATTGAAAGCTCCCATTGTTGGGGCAAGTCTTAATTTTCTCCACAAATACCTATGGCTCCTGCCAGGGTCCAGCAAGTGTCAGTGACAAGACCCCTGCGTTCACAGCTCTGAGGATGGGGTACAGATCCCCACCACTCTCCAGTCAGTTGCCCCCACGGGTGAAACCCTTGCTGTTGGGTCACATCCCTGCTTAGCTATGATGGTCCCTGAGACCTCGCAACCTCATGCTTCTGCCCTCAGGAGTACGCAGACAACCTGACCAACAGCGGTGTCCACGGCGCCGTGATGGTGCTGGAGCCCACGTTCAATGCGGAGGCCATGGCCACCGCGCTGGGCATCCCCAGTGGGAAGCACATCCTCAGGAGGCACCTGGCAGAGGAGATGAGCACCGTCTTCCATCCAGCCAAGTGAGTGGGCCGAGGCATGCAGGGCCCGGGCCAAGGATATGAGCGGCCGGCAGAAGGGCCCAGGCTGAGGACATGGGCCTCGGGATGCAGGGCCCGGGCCAAGGACACGGGCCGCTGGCAGAAGGGCACAGCCTGAAGAAGCAGATGGTACTGTCACAGCCCTGGTCCTTGACTGGCTGGGTGCCACCCATCCTTGCACCACGCTGGTCAGGAAGCTGAGGCTCTGACCAGATAACGAGAAAGAGGGAGAGGTGTATCGGGTCCTAAACTCGACATGTATTAAACCCGCTCCACTGGAGTGTTTAGAGTAGGGAGAATGAGCCGTTCTGAGTTAGGAATGATGTCTGAGTTGTAGCCTGAGGTGGGACAATGTACACTGATGTCATAGAACAAGGTCACCATTCTGCAAGGTGTAGCCACGGACACAAAGGTTTCGAGGTGGGATTAGGCACATAAACGGTGCTTCTGGCCCAAGGGAGCAGAGCATGACCACTAGCCTGGTCCCCTCCCCTAGAGAGTGATCAGAATGAGCACCCACAGAGCCCAGCCCCTCCCTGCGGATGCTGCCCTTTGGAGTGGCTCACTGGGGTCACACTTGGGGGTGGGGAGACCAGCATTTGCACAGCCCTTCCTGGAGGTGTATTTCATCCTAACATCCCTTCAGGAGTGACAAAATGGTTCCAAGGGCCACCGCTTCTCAACGCCACCCAGCAGCAAGCGGCCACCTCCAGCTAGGTCTGTTGTTACAGCCATGCTGGGAATCACACAGCTGCCCCTGAGTGGAGCCAACCTTGCGTTCTTGGGACAGGTCTCACCTGGTCAGAGTGGACAGTCTTTCCTGCGTTCTTCTATTTGATTAGTAGATTTTACACTCACATTCTCAAGACTTAATGGTCTATACAGGTTTGATTGGTTTGGGCTTTTTTTTTTTTTTTTGAATAGCTTGAATTTATTAAAGGACATTTTGTTTTTGTTTTTGAGACAGGGTTTCTCTGTGTAGCCCTGGCTGTTCTGGAACTCGGTCTACAGACCAAGCTGGCCTGGAACTCACAGAGTTCCTGCCTCTGCCTCTGCCTGCTGGGATTAAAGGCGTGCACCGCCACCACCTGGCTTAATAAAGGATGATTAAAAGTAGGAAGGTTAAGAGAAAGAGAGGTGCCTCAAGGGAAATAAGAGCGGCTCAAGGACAGGGCTGTGGGCTTCCTGGGAGGAGCCAGCTCGCTTTGTTGGGGGGCTGGGGATTTTAGGGGAGCAGGTTATTACTGCTGCCCTTTGAGACATGGTCTCATTACGTAGCCCAAACTGGCCTTGAGTCATGCGTCCTCCTGCCTCCCCCTCCCCAAGCGTGGGAACTGCAGGTGTGTGCCACCACACCTGGCCTGTAGTCTTCCTGCTTGTGCCCTTCTGTCTGGTTTTGGTATCAGTGCAGTCCTGGCCTGTCAGGGTGAAGAGAGGGAGGGGTTCCCTCCTCTTCTGTTTCCTGGGAGGGGTTATAGGGCAGGTGTCCACTATTCTTTAGCTGTTTGGGAAGCCACCAATTCAATCTCTGCTTGCAAGAGGTTTATCTAGACTTTATATCTCATTTTTAAAGATTTTGATTGTTTTTGATAGTGTGTGTGTGTGTGCGTGTGTGTGTGTGTGTGTGTGTGTGTGTGTGTAGGGATATATGCATGTGAGTGCAGGTACCCAAGGCAGGATTTTGGATCCCTTGGAGCTGGAGGCGCACATGCTTGGAAGCCAACTAATAGGGGCGCTCTTAACCCCCGAGCCATCTCTGCAGCCCTAGACTTTCTATTTCTTCCTGAGGAAGGAAGGAAGGCTTTTCTTCTTAGAATCACCTCCTTTTTCCTAACTACACATTGTAACAGGCTTAAAATCCTCAGAGCCCTGGAGGGCATCAGTAGACATTGATGGATCTGCTTAGACCTTGACCACGAGGATAGCAGGTGTCTCTGGACTATCTAGGGCTAGTGGGTGAGCACGTGGCTCCTTGTGGCAAGTCCCTGGGAGCTGCTTGAAAGCTGTAGGATTTCTGTCTATAGAAGCAGAAGGAAGTGAGCTTGCTCCAGCATTTGTAGGCCGCTAGGCCAGGGACAGAGAGGTCGTGCAGCCTTTAGCCAAGGCCTGCAAAATTGCTGTCCCCTCCGTCCACACTCTGCTGGAGAGGCAAGGTCCCTGAACTGCGCTTCACGAGCCCAGGAGACAGGCTTCAGTCAGCTAAGGGAACACAGAACCCTAAAAGTTCCTAAGGAACTTTAGAGACGACCTCAGTGGCAGAGAGTCACCCACACACACACCAGAGGAGACAGTTGTCCCAGGCTCATGGTGAGATGCTTGAGGCAGTTCCTAGAACTGATATGAATGGGGCAGTTCTGCATGAGGCCTCTGCCCTCTGCGCTCCTTCCTTGTCAGTACCTTCAGCTTTCAGAGAGGAGGAGAAGCAGGATGGGGGATGGTAGTGGTGACACTTTGAGCGGCTCAAGGACAGGGTTCCCCCAGTGTGGTCCTCCCAGAATGTTGTGAGTTAAATGAGAAAATGCCAGCTGGGAAAACATTCCTAGTCATTAAGATCAATATCATGCTCTATCTTGGCCGGCATCCCAGACTGGGTTCCCAGCCACACACACACACACACACACACACACACACACACCATGAGGAAGGTTCATTGGTGTTTCTTTTTAACCAGGGCTGGAGGTAGGACCCAGAGCCCAGCATATTCTAGAAGAGCATTCTATTACTGAGCTATAGCCACAGCCCTTTCATATTGTTATGTTTTGTTTTGTTTTTTAATGTGCACAAGTTTGCCTGCTCATGTGTGCACCACGCGCAAACCTGGTGCCCACGGAGGCCAGAAGAGGGCATCAGATCCCCTCAACTGGAGTTATGTAGACACTCGTGAGTCACCGCGGGAAGCAAACTCCAGTATTCTCTCTGAAGGATCAGCTGGTGCTCTTAGGCAATGAGAGTGTGGGGTGGGGACAGTGGCAGCAGGCAGGCTCTTCTACTGAGTCTAACCTGTAAAATGTCTCAGCTCCTCAGGCATCCGGGAGTCTGAGCGCTTTGGTACCCCACCCGGCAGGGCCCCCAGCATCACCAGAGCTGGGAAAGAAGAGAGTGGTGGCAACAGCAAGTACAGAGCTGGCCGGGTAAGTGGTCCTTCTCTCCTCAGGGTCAGCCATTCTTTCCTGGATGTACCGAGGGCTCCTTTGTCACCATCATGTATCTGGGCCTTTGCTTAAAAGAATGCCCAGTGACAAGGGTCCATACAAGGCAGGGCCTAGGGCACAGTGGCTACAGATTGTAAGATCACCTCACCCTGGCCTTCTGGAGCAAATGACTCCTGGGATTCAGAGCATCCATTACAGCTGCCTGCTGGGAGGCATCAGAGAGCCATAGAAACCTGAAAAGCTCCGATTTAGATTCTGAACTCCACAGCCAGCAAAGAACCTATAGTGTACCCAGTAGGACAGCACAGAACAAGGACAGCTGAACTCCGTAGCCAGCAAGGGACCTCTAGCGTACCTAGTAGGACAGCACAGAACAGGGGCAGCTGGCCAAAGACCAACAGAAAGCCCAGATGTAATCCGCCTCATGTCCCTTTCACTTGGTGGCACATGGATCTCAGCTGGGCATAGGAGGGGCACGGCAGGAACAGGTTGCCACCAGCTTCTGAGGATGCCATATCCTGGGCCGGCCATTCTTGGCTATTCTCAGTTTTTGCTTTGGTGTCTGTTTTGTGGCGCTGCAAGCCGACGCCAGGCGAGCATTCTAGCACAGGACTATACCCCAAGCAGCCCTCCTTGTTTGTCTGTCTTGTTTGTTCTTTAAAAATCTTTTTTTATTATATGTGTGTGCATGCAGAGGTCACAGGGCAACTTGGAGGCGTCACATCTCTTCTACCACCAATGTGGGTGCCAGGGACTGAACTCAGAGCATCAGTCTTGGCGTCAGCTACCTTTACCTACTACGCCATCTTGCCAGCCTGTTCCTGCTTTGTTTGTTTGTTTTGTTTTGTTTTGAGATACATCTCACTTACAGCCAAATCTGGCCTGAAACTCACCATCCTCTGGCCCCAGCTTCCCAAGTGGAGGGATGAAAGGCACATCCCTTAAGGTTCTAGGACTTGCATTCAGTTGCAAGCACCTTCATGCCAAAGGAGTAAAAATTTGTTGGGAGGGAGGGGGATGCAAAAAAAAATTGTTTTTCTTTCCTGTCATGTCCCTGCATAGATACACACAGCTACCTACAGATACATACAGTGGGGAAATTAGGAAGCCCTGTCTGAAAAGTCCTTGTGGGAGAATGGCTTTCAAGTAGGGACCATTCTAGAAAGACAGACAGGCAGACCACACGACTGCTAAGTGTTGGGGCAACAGAAATCGACTCAGAACCAGCGGCCCCATCAAGAGCCCACTGTGTGGGGGGACAGTTCCCACAGGACACCTGCTCTGAGTCTCCCAACCACCCCCATCCCCCACCCTGAGCCCTCAGTGCTCTACAGATGTCTGCTGTCCCCAACAGTCCATCTACGGAGACATCACTTTTCCCATTGTGTAGCTGAGAAAATCATCAGAGAAGGGCAGTGGCTTATCTCAGGTCCCACAGCCAGACACACAAGACAGGGGCTCTGACGCCCATGTACAGCCATACTTGTGGCCATACCAAATGGCACTAGACTGTTCCTTCTAGATTGAGCATGTAGTAAGACCTCCTTCCCACACATGCTTACACACACTTTGTCCCATCTACCCACTAGCAACAGGAGGGAGGGAAGAGAGTATAGGGTCATTAGTCTGAAGTAACTCCTGTAACTAATTTAGTCTCTCTAGCACAGAATTTTTGCAAATTCCTTCCATGTGTCTGGGCAGTAGGAGGGGTACTCCTAACAGAGGAGTCCAGAGAGGCTCAGAGAGATGCTGAAGGTCACGCAGCAATTAGGCTGGAGATGCCGCACCGCCCGGTTCATCTCTCTCCCCCTCTGTCCTCTGGTTTGTCTCCTCAGCTGCCCCTGGGGAAGATAGGAAGGGGCTTCAGCAGCAAAGAGCCTGATTTTCACGATGACTACGGCTCTCTCGAGAATGAGGACTGTGCAGACGATGACCTTGTCCAAGGCAGGCCCGAGCAGTGCCGTCTGGAGGGATACAACAGCTTGGAGGTCACCAATGTGTAAGAAAGCCGCATGACTCAACTCCAAGAGAACAAGGAAGAAGAACCCAACGGCCCAGTGCTGCCCATCCCCACTGTACAGAATGACCGGGACAAGGACAGACGTCATGCCATGCCAGGTCAGAGTTCCCAGAGATGACCACAATTTCCAGGGGGCACCAAGGACAGAGAATGCCCACCTAGATGTCTTGTATCTCTGAGGGCAGGCCCTGCGGACACGGTCACCCAGCCGTGACCCAGCATGTGGCCCTGGAGCTGCTGTTCAAAGAACAAACGTCACTGAACTTCCAAGAAGGGTGGAGGGGTGTCAGTCTCTGGGACACCCTGCCAGGAGGAACAGCCTGGGCAGAGCCAAGGGTACTGAGAACCAGCTGCAAAGCCAGCCAGCAGCAGCCGGGTGGTGAATGCCGACCGTCAGCCCCACTGGGCAGAGAACTTGAACTCTGACCTGGTTCCTCACTCTGGAAGGGTGTGAAATGGTATGAGCATCCCTGCCGCTTTAGGAGCAGCACATCATGATCTGGACATGTTGGAAGCAGGAGGGGGATCTCTGCAGAGCGGAGGGACCTGACAGCAGCAGCCCCGGCAGTGGCAGACATCCTGTCACTAGCATGAATGTGACTTCAAGAGCAGGAGGAGGAGGAGTACTAAGCTCTGTCCCAAATAGCTGTTCCAAGTGTGGGCATAAAATGGGAGACTGCTTGTCACTAACCCAGCAAAACTCTTATGCGAGAGCCCTGTCAGCCGAGACAGGTGTGCGCACCCATGACCTAACAGAGGCGCAGATCCCACAGAACAAGGCCACTGGGTTGTCTGAGCTTTGACCCGCCACCGTGTTGCTGTGTGGCCTCTTCCCGGTGACCTCAGCGCTCTGTGCCTCAGTGTCTTACCTGTAACACTTCCGGTTCCTCCCAGGGGAGCTGTGAGGACTAACCTTTGCTAACACTTGTCAGAAGCCTTGAACTTCTCAGGAAACGACTGGAGGGATGGGATGGGGAGGACTGAATCTAACTTCCATCCACAACTTTTGCAGACACTGGGTGAGTTCGCTCCATTTGGGATGGGGAGATAGGCAAGGGCTCGTGCAGAATGTTTAATATTGAGCATTTGCAAAAATGCCTGCAGTCCTACTGGGTGCAGGGTCCAAGCTGACTTTGCCAATTGGCACTAGGGAGAGCTGGTGGGCAGTTGTGCTCTATGCCAGCTCTCTCGGAGGACATTTGCACCAGGAGTCCAAGAAAGGTGCAGATGCCCGCAGCGGATGGCAGAGGCAGCCTCCGAGCCACCAAGGCCAGTCTTTTGTAGTGATATAAAGAGCTTCCCTTTGTGTGAAGATCACACAAAAGCCCCCAGCAAGCCCTGGGAGAGCCTTGAGAGTTCCTAGTGTTGAAGACATCATCTCTCTAATGATCCCATAGGCACCTGTCCGGGGTTGGGGAGACCCTCTCTGTCTGAGCATCAGCCTCTAAAGGACACACAGCAGACACCAAGACTGGAAGGGTGAGAGTGTTTATAATATGCATCCGGGCCCCTGAAATCCCAAAGCTACTGAGCCTGTAGCCCAGCAAGGACAGGAGGGTGGGGGCCTCTTCTAACCGAAGCTGACTGCCACTCTCAAAGCAAGTCCCTAAAGGGTGACCCCGCTTCTCGACCCAGGAATATACCGTTGGCCTCTCTGGAAATGCTGCCAGCTATGCTGGTTCCATGAATGGGGAAGGTCTAGGGAGACACCACACTGCCTTCCTAAGGGCTGTGATTCCTACAGCATCAGAAGGCTCCTTCTCAGCAGATGTGGGCCTCTACCCCAGGCTCCTCCGCCAATCTCCATCCACACTCACTGGTCACTTCTAGAACATTCTCTGTCTTGATTCCTAGCCACAGAAGGCAGGGGTTGTCATGTGAAGTGGAGAGGGGGGGTCTCTCCTAAGCCTGGCGAGCATGGAGCACTCAGAACAGGGAACCCCCCACCCAAAGACTGAGGTCATGAAGATGGGCGGGGCCCTGGCAGATGTGACTTTGGACTGCAGGAGCATGGGGAAGAGACAGCCTTGGCAGGACCATGATACCCCCTCCCAGAAAGCCAAGGACCACTTCAAAGGCAGTGGGGGAAAGTGCCTCCGGGGTGGTGGCAACTTCAGGGTCTCACTTTAGGAGAAGCCAGTGTGGACGGTGATGATGTCCCCCGACCCACGAAAGGGTTTGTAAATGCAAGGCAAATGAGCCGTGAACAGCAGCGTCCCACACCTTCCCAGAGGGAATTCTAACAGAGTAACAATAAATGCTTGGCCTTGAGGCAATCCTTCTAATAGTTGGCTTTCTCCTTTATGTGTGTGTCTGTACACACACATAGACAGACACACACAGAGACACACAGACACTCCCCAGCACACCCAGCACACATCTCTGCTTTCAAGCATATAACTTGCCTCTCCCAGTGACAACTAAGAGCGGGATCCAGGCACACTCTGGTCTGCAGGGAAGTCCCTCTCTGGGTACCGTCTCCTGAGGAGACTCTCATAACTCCCCTGGGAGCTGTCTGTAGTCCCAGAAGACCCCGTGCAGCTCGTCCCCATCTTCACTCTGAACAAAGTCGTTTGGAGTGTAGATGGGTGGATCTGACAGTCAGCACAAGTGTCCAAGGACCCACACAGGTGCCACCGCCATCAGGACAGATAGAGGGACCTTCCCAGCCAAGTCCTTGTCATCATAGGTGGGGCTGGCCTGTGGACTCTACCCAGAACCTTTAGCTACCACAGAAGCTGCCGGCGTAGCCCCGTTCATCCTGTCTGCATCTCCCAGAGGCTTTGGCTTGAGACTAAGGACAGGGAGTATGTGCTCTCCAAAGGAGGCGCTGAGTGGGCAGGAGACGAGAGCTAGAAGATACAGGGAACAAGGTTTACCTGCTGCCATTGGGCTCTGCTCCTGAGGCCCTGATGGCTCTGGGCAAGTTTGTCTTCTGCTACGTTTTCCTTTATGTGCTTGCATTTGAGTGAGGGTCTTGGTCTAGCCCAGGACGACCTGGGACTTATTTTACAGCCCAGGCTAGCCTCTACACTGACAGTAATCCTATCTCTGCTACCCAAGTGCTGGGATTATAGACATGTGTCACCACGTCTGGCGTGTTTTTGTTCAGTTTTAATACAAGAAGGGTTTGCTGGGTGTGTGGTGTTACCCCGTGGTTACCCAGTGCTCTTGAGTTCTCCCTGAATCCGGCCATTTAAGTACCGTGTTCCATGTCAGGCATTCACGCCCTGACGGGCTGTCTTTGCCTGCATTCACAGAGCAATTTTCTTCTAGGCCACTGGTTCTCGACCTTCCTAATGCTGTGACCCCTGAATACAGTTCATGTCGTGGTGACTTCCCAACCACAAAACCGTTTTCCTTGCTACTTCACAACTGTCACTCTGCCACTGTTATGAGTCATAATGTAAATATCTGCATTTTCCCATGGCCTTAGGTGACCCCTAGGAAAGGGTTGTTCAACCTGGCCCCTGAGGGGTCGCGACCCACAGGTTGAGAACCATGCTGTTCTAGGAAGAAGGAAGGAAATGGGCCCAGTTTCCAGATTTGCCAATAAGGAAACTTCTTCTGCTCTGGAGAATTGTGTTGTAAACAACAATGAGGCCAGATGGCCCCAGGCTGGGGCTCTGTGACCCTGTGGGTAAAACTCAGTCCCGGAAAAAAGCCCACATTAACATGCCATGCCACCCATGCCTCAGTTTCCCCAGCTGTCACATGAAAACAGTCCCAACCAGAGGGGGCTACTGTGGGGATGAGCTAGGCAGACCTATACTTGGCTGGAACTCAGATAGAAATGATTGCCCTGCCCCAGGGACATCTGGCCACCTCTGGAGAAATCTGGGGTGTGGCAGGAAGATAAAGAGCCAGGCTGATGGAGCCCAAGGCATCAGTATGGCGCAGCTATCCAATTGGCATTGAGGGTCACCCTGAGTCTTTGGGTTAGTGTCCCCACATCCTCAATTCTTTCCTGGCACCTCTGTAGACTGCCAGGTTGACCTCCTCTCTGAATATCACAGGCCCCTCTTCCCTGGGGCCAAGCTCTCTTACCTGGAGGGAAGGCGATCTTCCAGTCAAGACAGATGCCTCTCCGGCCACATCCAAACATCCCATGGTTCCAGGGAACAGCCAGTTTCCACATCTCAGGTTACCTGTGGAGAAGCCAACCAACCTCGACAGAAATATTCAGAAAGACAATCGCATTTGTAACAAACAGGCAGGCTGCTGCCTTGTCCTCACTCCTCAAATGATGTGATCTCAAGTTCTATTTGCGGAGCACGTAGTACTGCCCGGCGGAAGTCATCTAGGGGTGATTTAAAGCAGATGGGAGGGTGCCTGCAGGCTGCTGTGAATTGCTGTCTCTCTTAGACCTCCTTCTCAGGGCTGAGAAACCCCAGAGGGTCCCAGACCCCCACCCCTACCTCTGGAAACCGACGCAGGAATGTTCCCTAGTGTCACTCCTCTTGAGAGCACGGCCAGACCCCATAGCTGTGGATTGGAAACCAACCCTAGCCAGTCTAAGCCGAAGTGACCATCTCTGAACTTCGGGGGACCTACAGGAAAACAAGATATACCCACAGGCCAGGGCTGTCTCTCCTGAGGCCTCTCTGCCAACCAGAAGGTTTTCTAAGCCCTCCCTGTCTTCTCCATGGCTATCTCTCCATAGTTATTCATGAAATGACACCATTTACAGACACGCAAGTCACATTGCACTAGACACCCCACCGCACCAACAACCTCATTTTCCCTTAATCTCCAAGTTCTGTCACAGCCTTAGGTACCAGGGTTAGGACGCCAGCGTCTAGATTATAAGGGTATATGATCTATCCCATCACCGTCCCCCCACAACTCAGGCTGTACTTAAGTCACTTGACTGAAGAACACCATGGTTTAGCCGTCCGTCATCTTCTGAGTGTGAACCCGAAGAAAATGGTTCCCACCTGCCTTAGTCAGGGTTTCTATTGCTGTGAAGAGACATCACGACCATGGCAATTCTTACAAAGGAGAACATTAAATTGGGGCTGCCTTACAGTTTCAGGGGTTTGGTCCATGATCATCATGGGGGGAAATATTGGTGGCGTGCAGGCAGACATGGTGCTGGAGAAGGGGCTGGGAGTTCTACCTCCCGACCTGCAGGCTACAGGAAGTGAACTGTCCTGAGCTTCTGAGACCTCAAAGCCCACCCCCTAGTCACACTCCTCCAACAAAACCCACACACCACCCCTTCCTCCAACTCCTACAATGCCACCTTCTCCCCACACCCATATGCAACACCCTCCAGTGTCTGCTGCATGGGAAGAGCTGTGTCCACGTCGTGGAGGTAGACTGTCTTGACTGGAAGATTGCCTTCCCTCCAGGTAAGAAAGACACCTCTGAATTCTTTCATATAAACATTGACTGATTCTTGCTGTTCAAGGTGCCCATCCCTCTTAGCCTGTGACTCCAAAGGCAGTGAGTAGCCAGATGTTTAGCTGCCACCCTGTGTGCCCCCTCCAACGCACCTCCAGGATTTCCATTTCCATACAGAATTCAGAGGCCGGGTGTAGGCTCTCTATGTGAAGACTGACATGCTCACTGCAGGCCCCGGTTCCTGCTGCAATAGGAACCAAGTGGGTGATTCTAGGACACAGCCAAGAGCTTGGCTTGCCACTGCCCTGGGATGACCTTCCTGAGGTCAACGATAGCGTTCAATCCCAGAGTGGGCCACTAGGTGGCGGGACGTGCCCCTTACCAGTCCCAGGCCCTTACCTGCTGCGTTCAACTCTGGAGGTGCAGATCCTCCCAGAGCTGCAGTCCTGCAAAGCCCACCACAGCTGAGCCCCTTGAAGTTCTTGCCTCTCCCAGCAGACCCAAAGGATGGCCCTCGGTGGAGAAACATCTTTTGTTCCCCCAACAGAAGGCAGGGCACTCATCTTTAGTAAGGAGGGCAGAATGTAGACTCTGGCTTCTGCGTGAATCAGGAAACCGGAAGCCCATCCTCACCCATCCCATTCTAGTAGAAGGTCCCATTGTGGTGGGGGGAGGGGAGAGTCATCAGGAGAGGCTGGTGAGATGGCTTAGGAGGTAAAGACACTTGCCACCAAAGCTGTGACCCTCCTCCCACTTGGCAAAAGTGTTTAAGTCAGAGGAACCACAGGAGAATAGTGGGAATGCAGCCATCAGCTTCAGGGGATTTCCACAGAGCTGGGCAGCACTTCCCTCCTCCCCCATAGCCACAGGGTCACTAATTCAGCCTGTGTGGCCACTGCTTCCTTTTCTCAGCAGCTGGGTCGGTCGGGGAAACCATGACACCAGCCAAGCTGCTTTCAGCTCAGGTCACCTCCAACCCGTTCCTGAGGCCAGGGCCTCTCAGTGTTCCCTTCACCATCCTCTGCCTCCGAGGAGATGGGAAGTCCAGGTCTGGCTTTGCAGCCCTCTGGGTAAATCCCACAGAGCCTCACCGTGGTTCTCGTGTCCATAGAGAAAGGACAGCTGGGTTTGATGTCCAGGATTCTGACCTTGGCCTTCAAGTCACAGGTGTTCTGAGACTGGCTACCCGTTCCCTTGAGCATGGGCCTCTTCCTGACCCAGGGCATCTGGATTCATGCTGGGAGCTTTTCTCTGAGGTCCACAATAAGAGTTTGTGTTTCTAAAGCAACCTGCCAAGAACCAGCATTGCTGTCTGCACTTGAACTCGACCGTGACTGTCACCAACTCCGTCTTACAGATAAGGATGCCGAAGCTCCAAAGGGCTAAACAGCTTACCCAAGGCTCTGAGCCCAGTCAGAACCCCACAAAGCTAGGGCTTAGCCCCTTGGTGGCTGGGCTGTGGAGCCATGCACCTGGGTAGCAAGCAAGCAGTTGCCACCTGCATCTACAACTCTCGACACCCATGCTAGAAGCCCAGGATCAGTGTAACGGCAATATGAGGTGAAAGAAATCATTAATCTTCTAGCAGGAAAACATCAGTCCCAGGCGGGCCTGTGGATAAATCCCAGGTGTTTAAGAGACTGAGGCAAGAGGATTATAAACTCAAGGGCAGGTGGGTGACTTGGTGAGCAGTGTGTGTGTGTGTGTGTGTGTGTGTGTGTGTGTGTGTATGCGCGCACGCAGTACTTGTCTAGCTAGCTCACCTGGAGTCCTGGCTTCCATCCTCAGCATGGCAAGAAACAGGTGTGTTACTGCACCTGTAATCTCAGCATTAGGAAGGTAGAAGCAGAAGGATTAGGAGTTCAAAGTCATCCTCAGCTACTAAGTGAGCTCAAGGCCAATCTAGGCTACATGAGACCCTATCTCTGAATAAATAAATAGAAACACCAAAAAGAAGACCAGGGGTGAAGTTCAAAGGTCCAGAGCTTGCCTAGCAAAACCGAGGGCATGGGCTCAATCCCTAAAAGGAGGAAGAAAGAAAGAAAAATTTTAAATCTTAATTAATAAAATATACTTCAAACTTAAGTTACAAAAAGAAAACCCCAAAATGTTCCCCTTTCTGACCAAACAGGGAGCCAGTGGCTCAAAGATGCCACCTCAATGGCCCATGGACCCCACGCGACTCCTGAGGAAACCTACAGCTGTGCTGTCTCTATCCCAAGCTGTGCTGCCTCTCAGGGCTCCGAGGGAGCTGGTGGCCAGCGTTCAGCCTCGAGCAAAGCTGGCAGCGGCGGAGGGCTAGTGGGACACGCTTAGCAGGGGGTCCTGCCCACTAGAGTGAGGGAGCCACGCCTTCCTGGCCAGACGCTAAGAACGGCAGAAGCCCCTACCTGCCAGGCCTGAGGCTGCTAGCAGCCAGGCCCCTAGCCGAAGCCCCGGGCAGACCTCAAGCCTCTGAGTGATAACTCGATTTTCTGAAAAATGACTTCACTCTGCTTGCTCGCTCAGCAGCAGCCAGCGACCGCCGAAGTAACTCGATTTGCCAGCTCAGTGACTCAGCCTCCGGTTTCATCCTTCCCTCCTGGCCCATGCCATCCTCCAGGGAGCAGTCTGTTCGGGCTGGCTGGAGTTCCAGGGGTACACCCAGTCTGAACACAAGCCGCTGAGGCAGCACCAGCCAATCAGTCACCTTCAGAGGCGGGCTTTAAGGAAAAGCCAGACCAATGGTCTTTGGGTCTCTTTCGAGTGAGGACACTGGGGAAAGTGTGGCTGAGAATCACCGTTATACCTTTGGTCAGGTGGGGACTGATTAAGAAGGAACTGAGCTCCGGGTTCGAGTCCCATTCATTCAAGGGCAATCACGGCTATGTAGGGATCTTAAGACCGGAGTGGAATACATGAAATTCTGTCTCAAAAATCAAGACAAGGGACTGGGGACGTGACTCCATGCTTAAACTGCTTGCAGATCTCCAGAACCCATATGACAAGTCTGCACTGCAGACTTTTGCACACCTGTAACCTCTGTGCTGGGGAGGGGCTTGTTGGCCAGCCAGTCTAGCCAATCAGTGATCTCCAAGACCCAATGGGCATCTCCATCAACTGAGTGATGACATCTCTAACCCAATGCAGTTACTCAAAACACCTCGAACCTCTAGCTGTCACATGCACACACACACACACACACACACACACACACACACACACACACAAAATAAAGAGGAAATCAACCTGGCTATGCTGTAGGGAAGGGTGGGGAATGCATTGAGGCAGCTTGAGAGGCTAAAGTGACAGCCACAAGCCTATAATCCCAGGTTAACAGGGGTGGGTGGGAGCATTGCTGTGTTACATACAGGGACAAAGGAACATGTCCCTGGCATGGACATGTCATCAGAAAATCAGCCAGCGGGCACTATCCGTGGTTGTTCTGAGGTCCAGCCCAGGTGATGCCTGGAGGACATCAGGGCTGTTCCTGGCAGACACCGACCAGGCTCGAGATTCCAAAGAGTGTCTGAGCCCAGACACCAGAGACAACTATGAGGGAGAAGTGCAGGGATAAGAAGAGTGCCGTAGACATCATGAGTCCTGGAAATAAGACTGACTACCTGACCAGAGGGACAGACAGCCCCAGAGTGACCAACAGCCTTTGTTTCCTTCTTTTAAAACTCCTTAGCTGGAAATTAAGAGTATGGCGGTGTCTTCCTAGGATGTTAATCTCTTGCTCCTCAGACTGGGCTCTCCGAGTACGCTGAACCTTGAAGACTCAGCCTCTAGGGCCAGTGACATGGCTCAGTGGTAGCCTATTACATAACTGGGAAGGTCGAGGGAGGAGGATCATAAGATGAAGGCCAGCCTGACCTGTGTTCTGTCTCTCATGTTGCTATGAAAACAAACGCCTGATGAAGAAAGTTAAGGAAGGGAGGGTGGAGAGGATTGTTTTCTCCACAGTTTGACACACAGCCTCTCAAAGTTAAGGTACGGGAGGTGTGGTGACAGGAATGTGAGGCAGGCAGCCATGTCGCAGCCGTAGCCAGTGTCTTGGTTACTTTTCTATTGCTGTGCTGAGACGCCAAGGCCAAGGAAACTTGTAGGAGAAAAACATCTCTTTTGGGGTCACAGTTTCAAAGGGTGAGTCCACGACCGTTATGATGGAGAGCATGGCAACAGGCAGGCAGGCAACGCTCCGGAGCAGTAGCTGAGATGCTCACGTGTTGAGCCACAACCAAGGTGCAGAGACAGAGCTAACTAGAGGGGGTGTGGGCTTTTGAAACCTCAAAGCCACGCCCTCAGTGGCACACCTCCTACAGCAAGGTCCCACCTCCCAACCCTTCTCAGCCTATGGGGGCTGCTCTCACGCAAACCATCACAGCTAGGAAGCAAAAAGAGTGGGATGCTGGTGCTGTTACTCCTTCCTTCTTTCCTTTCTTTTTAAAAACCTTTTTTATTTTATTTAAGTTTATTTCCTTTACATCCCAAGGGTGCCCTCCTCCCTTGTCTTCCCAGTTCCTCCTTCCCTTCCTTCCTTCTTCCCTTCTCCCTCTCCCACCTCCTCTTCCTATACACATCCCAGCACATCAAGTCACATCAGGACTGAGCATGTCCTCATCCACTGAGGCCAGGCAAGGCAGCTCTGCCAAATAGAATGGTCCAAAAGCAGGCAATAGAGTCCATATTAGAAACAGCTCCAGTGTGCCCTGACTCAACAAACAACCCACAGGAAGACCAAGCCGCCCACTGGCCACATAAGTGCAGGGGGCCTACCTAAGTCTAAACCATGCATGCTCCTTAGCTGATGTATCAGTCTGTAAACTCCCATGAGTCTGGATTAGTTGTCTCTGTTGGTCCTATTGTGGGGCTCCTGTCCCCTCCAGATCTTCTTTTCTTTCTTGAGACACGATTTTGTGCTTCTCAGGCTGGCCTTGAACTCACTAAGTGGTTGAGGGTGACATTGAACTTCTGATCTTCTTGCCTCCATCTGCCGAGTGCTGGAATTGCAGTAATGCCATGCCACACGCCCAGTATCTGTGGTGGTGAGGATGGACCTGAGGGCTTGGTGCGTTAGGCAGACACTCTCCCCACCTACCTAGCTACCTCTCCAGCCCATGGGCTGCTGGCACCCACATTCACGGCAGGTTTTCTCAGTCAGTTAAATCTCTTTGGAAAAAAAAAAAAAACCACAGAGACACACTCAGAAGTAGATCTAAGAGACTCTAAATCCAATCGAGTTGACAATAAGACTAACCATCACACCATCCTAAAGTAAAAAGGAGAGGGGCAGATATAGAGTTTCTCAAAAGGTCCGTAGATGTAACTCAGTGGTAGACCATTTGTCTAGGGTCCTGGGCAGAGAACACACACCACCACCACCACCACAGATAGATAAGGTACATAGGTAGATACATATACAAATAGATACATAGATAGATGATATATGTGAAAACAATAAAATAAAAAATAAGCAAGTGGAAAAGAATGCAGCAAACCTTTGGTCTACTCTCAGTGACCAAAACAGCAGATGCTTCATCTAATGCCAAGAATTTTAAAATTTTAAATTAAAGAAACAACCATGTGTAGGGCTGGGTATAGCTCAGTGGAAAGCACTTTCCCTGTACATGCACAGAAGCCTTGGGAGGACAGGACACTGTCGATGGACCACCTGAGGTCCCACTAAGACCCTAACACTGAGCAGCCATGCCCACTTGGTCAAGCCACTTGGTCCCACTGTGTCTGTCTCTCATTTGTAAGGCGAGGTCAGTTGGTGATTTCCTTCCTGAAGGCTGAGGAGGATAAATGGGTCTCCATGGCATGTGTGTGTACTCATGCGAAAGCCAGAGGCCAGCCTCTGGTGTTATTCCCCAGGGGCCATCTACTGCAGTTTTTGAGGCAGGGTCTCTCACTAGGACCTGGGGCTTATTAGGCTAGACTGACTGGCCAACAAGCCTCAGGCATCCTTCTGTCTCCACCTCCACAGCTTTGTGTTTATAAGCAACCATCACCATAATGCTCCTTTTTTTTTTTTTACATGGGTCCTGGGGTTTGAACTCAGGTCCTCCCATGATTGAGCAGCAAGCCACCTTTCAGCCCTAGAGAGGATGTTAGTTGCCATTTCTCTGCCTAAGGGTTGGGTTTATTTCTTCTGTGTCTCAGTCACAGAGGATCCTCATGCCACCTCAGTGATTTCAAAACACTTACTGACTGGCTTCATAGCGGGCACAGCAGCCGGGCCTGACCTCCAGCACAGCCTTCACACTGTGGGTCCCTCCCCACTGCAGGTCCAGGCTTACACACAATTGCTTTCAGGTCCTTTTAGTGCAAGGAATGGAAAGCCCTGTGTTCTAGTTTATGGGGCTCTGCTGGATACGGCTGAAGTCTGATGTTTCCGGGTAACCATTTATTTGCACTCGGTCTATGATAATGGACTCCCTTTTTTCAGCAGGGTACTAAAAGTCTCTCCTGATCTGGTAACCCCAGGGCTTGTAAAAAGTGTCACATAGGGCAGGGCAGATTACAGATCCTTTCCTGATAGGAAAGCCACTCCAGCAAGCATCTGGGAATGCCTAGAAATGCCCGACCCTAAGGATCTTAGTCTTCAGCAGTGACCTTCAGTTGTTCTTGGAGATTTCCCCCTCACTCCTAGGATAATTAAGTTCTGTATTTTCCTTCTTGTGATAGGCCCACGCTACTTCATGGAAAACAAGGCACTGAGCCATTACAGGTAAATCAAGTGTCTCTGACCCCCTGACTCCAGCAAATCAAACACATTCTCCCACAAAATCCCTCCCCTTGCCCTTGGTTTATAATAAATGTGCTGACTGGCTGCATGATTCCATCATCCTTCCAACATGACTGCCTGAGATTTATCATTTATCTCCCCCTGGCCTCGTCTCACCAGGCCTGCCCTTCAGCCTGCTGGGCCTACGCCTTGCCAGGCCTGTGTCTCAGCTGCAAGCTGACCAGGCATGGGGTTTTTGCCTGAACCTCTTCCATGCTCAGCACAGCAGCTTAACCAAAAGCTGTAACACTTTGGTATCGCTATAGGCTTTGGAATGTCTGAGTTTCCATTATCACTGGCCATTTCATTCTAAAAGAGCTAAACTG
This sequence comes from Meriones unguiculatus, assembly GCF_030254825.1. Classification (NCBI taxonomy): domain Eukaryota; kingdom Metazoa; phylum Chordata; class Mammalia; order Rodentia; family Muridae; genus Meriones; species Meriones unguiculatus. The sequence goes on from NC_083351.1 coordinate 10,211,490, forward strand.
TAACACTCCGTGGAAAACCCTTTTCCACACTTGGCTTGGCTTAGCACAAGGGCCCTGCCCTAAAGTGCTCTAGCTGCCCCTGAGATAAATGGACCCCCCCCCATTTTCCATCCCCCATTCTCCATTCCCCCGTTCTCCATCTGGAAGCCTCCAGACCCCTGCCCAGTAGAGAACGACACTAGTTTGTTTCTCTCCATCTTGTAATAAAACACTTACCAAAACCAATTAGGAGAGGAAAGGTTTGTTTCATCTTTCGGCTTACAGGCCTTCATCAAGGGAAACTTCATCAAGCAGGAGCTCAAGGCAGACAGCCTGGAGGCAGAAACTGAAACAGAAGCCACGGAGTTATGCTGCTTACTGGCTTGCTCACCATACTTTCTCATAGCACTCAGAACCACCTGCCCAGGGATGCCACCACCCATAGTGGGCTAGGCCATTCCACATTCCACATTAATAAAAAAAAGCGCCCCACAGACTCACGCACAGGCCAATCTGAAGGAGACAATCCCTAAATTGAGGTTCTCTCTTTCTGGATAAATCTAGCTAGTGTCTAGTTGACAAAACAAAACAAAAGAAACAAACAACAACAACAAAAACCTAACCAGAACATTTTTGGACTAACTCAAGCCTTAAGGTAGACGAAAGTCAGGAAAAAATAAATAAAAATAAAGAATCCTGCAATGCCCTAAGGATCGGCAGGCCACAGCCAGCTGTGGCTTCTGTCTTACTCCCTCTTCAGCTAAGAAGCAAGCCTCAGCGTGTGAGCAGTAGCTTGGCACTAGCAGCCACTGCTGTGGCAACCTTCCAGCTGCTGTGCCTCCATGTCTAGGCAAGGCTTCCATGTGAGCCCCAGTGTCTCTGGGTGACCCCAAAAAGTCACAGCCACCACAAGGAGTCCTGCCAATAAGGCATGCCAGGGAACGCAACAGGAACGGTATCGCTAGTGAAGAGAGAGCCACCAGAAGAGACGCTGGTCCACGCTGAGCCACGGTGACAAGTTGCCAGGCTGAGGGTCACACCAGGTCGGGAGGCTTAGTGTGTCCTCGCTGGAGAGGCTGGTCTTGATGAGGAGAGCAGCGGGGATAGGGCTAAAATCTGTACCACACACCCTCAATTTGACAGTGTGGGGTATAGATTTAAAGGGCTGAATGGGGCACAGAGGAGCATGCCTGCCAGCCCAGGCACACGAAGCTGGTAGTGAAAGATGGACCCATGGGTTCCGTACAATCGGGGGTCTCAAGAACTGCTGCCCACTAGGCATGGCGGTGCATGCCTGGAATCCCAGCATCCTGAGGCTCTTCACACTTTCCAGGACAGCCTGGTCTACATAGTGAGTTCCAGGCCAGCCTGGTCTACATAGTGAGTTCCAGGCCAGCCTGGGTAACATAGGGATCTCCAGGCCAGCCAGAGCTACATAGTAAAACCTTGCCACAAAAACACCAAAAACAAACAAAAAGAAACAAAACAAGACAAAAGGCCAGAACAGGACGTGAAGCTGTCCCAAATACTGGGGCGTCCCCCCAAGCTTCAGTCCCAGCTGTCCGACTTGTCCGCACTGGCCCAGTGACTCTGAGAGAGTAAGCAGGCAGAGAACATATTTTTGAAATTAAAATTTGTTTTCAGGAAATGAGACCGAAACTGTTTCCTTTAAGCAGACGGTCCCACTCTGATTTTGCACGACACCATGTGAACCCAGGCCTGTCTGCGACGAGGAGCTGACTCAGCCTTCAGAGAGGCTGGGCCAGTATGTCACTCCTGCAGCTCCCATGCAGGACCTGTCACTTCCTGGTGAACAATAGGGGCGATCCAGCCCGAGGCCGGGGTGCACACACGTGCAACTTAGTGCTCACTGTGGGCAAGAGAGCAGCAAAGAGGCTTGGACACAGCAACTCCCGGGTGTAGAAACAAGCTCCCAGGAAGAGTAAGTGGGAATCTACATTCAGGAGGCCAAGGCAGGAGGGTCACGAGTTTGAGTTTAGCCTGAGTACATAAGGCTTTCTGTTTTTTGTTTTTTGTTTTTTTTTTAAAGTAAGTGGGAAAACCAGGGACCTTGGAGGGAAAATAGTGACAGATGGCAGAAGCCACAGCCAGCAATGGAAAGCACAGGACTGACAGCTGGCTCCTGACCAACTTCTAAATATTTATAAACATATTAAAAATGTAAATTACATGTATCCATTTATGTGTTCACATGTGCACACACATAAGGGAGTCAAGGGCAACTTCTGGCAGCCTACCTCTCCTTCTGCCCTGTGAGTTTCTAGGATCAAATTCAAGTTGCCAAAAAAAAAAAAAAAATCAAGTTGCCGTGTACTGAACCGTCCTGCTGGCCCGTGAGCACATAAAACAATTATTATTATGATGTGTGTTTGATGGGAGCATACCTATGCCACAGTGCTCATGTGGAGGCCAGAGAAAGGTCTGTCCCTCCCACCTTCCCTTGGATCTGGGAATTGAACTCATGTCCTCAGGCGTGTCCATCAAGCACTTGCTGGCTTGGCTCTCGGGCATACTTTTTTATTGAAGAGATATTTTAATTTCCAGATAAAGGTTCTAGTCACTGACCAGTGACAATAGTGAGAGTTTTTTGTTTGGTTGGTTGGTTGGTTTGGTTTTGGGTGGTGGTGGTGGTGGTGTGTGTGTGTGTGTGTGTGTGTGTGTGTTGAGACAGACCCTCACAAAGCTAGTCTCAAACCTGTTACAGAAGAAGGGTGGCCCTGAACTTCTGATCCCCCTGCCTACTAGACTTGTCCTCTCAGCCAGCCTTCAGGAAAGGGCCCAGCAGAGAGGTCCTGTGTTCCAGAGTGGGAAGCACAGTGCCCCCAACAACTGAAGTCCAGATGACACGGGGACTCGCACGGAACTCCACCAAATCCCGCTGCATCCGAGCCTCATATTGATCCTGCAATGGGGGTATTTTTAGCATCACTATTTTTGTTTTGTTTTCCTTCTTGATGTGCTGAGGAAGGGACTCAGGGCCACAGATGGGGCCACACATGGGCTGTGCGTTTATCACTGTAATCCTCACCGTAAGACAAGCTGTCATGTAGCCCAGGCTGGCCTCGAACTTAAGTATGTACCTGAGGATGACCTTGCAGTTCTGAGCCTTCTGCCTCCACCTCCTCCTCCTCATTGCAGGGATTACGGGAGTGTGCCAGCACCCTGGGGTTTATGCCCTGCTAGGAAACAAAGGTAGGGCAAACACTCTACCCACTCAGCTACATCTCCAGCCCCTATTTGGGGAATTATTTAATTAAACTAATTAGCTTGTTGTTTTGGAGACAGTTTCATTAAGTTGCTCAAGATAGGACTGGCAATGTGGTATAATGGTAAAATACTTCAGTTCACACACATGAAGCCCAAGCTTCGGTCCGCACTGATAACAAAAGAAGGTTGCCCAAGGTAGCTTCAAATGTGCAATCCTCCTGCCTCAGCATCTACAGAATCTGGGGCCACAGGCATGGGCCCCCCTAAGTGCCCAGCCAGCATCACGGCTTTTATAACTAAAGAAAGTAACTGAGGCCCAGAGAGGATAAGACATTGTCCCAAGGTCACACAGCTCACAAATGGCAGAGAAGCCAAAAAGTAAAAATAAAAAATACAGACAGATCTGATGAAATCTTACCCTCTTTCTCAATCCGTGGTTCAGGCTATACCCTGGTGTCTCTTGAGAGAAGAGCTTTACAGCGGACAGTCAGCAGAAGGGCTGGTGAAATCAGCATTGGCCTGTACAGCTGAGAGTGCTAGATATATTCATTCCCCGTGGCTACTGTACCAAACTGCCAGGAACTGCTGAGGCTTAGAGCAACGAGGTTACAGTTGTGGAGATCGGGTGCCAACTCCTCCCAGTCTAAAATCAATGTGCCACACCAGCCAGTGTGAAGACCCTTCTGGGATGTCTATCACATAATCTATCCCTCGTTTTCCAGCTCTGGGCTGCTAACATCCCTTGGCTAACAGCCTCCTTTCAGAAGCTGTATCTGGAGCCTGCTTCCACTGTCAGGCCTCTGACATGACTGGCCTCCTCCCTTCTATTTATAAACCCCCTGTGTCTACTTTGGATGAGCCCTGATCTCCAGACTCAGCTTGATCACAGCTGCAGTCTCTCTACATCTAAAGTATTGGGTTCTGGAGACTGGGGTGTGGATAACTTTAGGCGGACATTATTCTGTCAGCACTTGGAAATTCCTGGCATAGTTGTTCAGAGCCAGGGTCCTGCCGAGTCCCTCAGTTCAAATCCTATACTCCCTCAGTGCTGGCCGATCCAAGAATGTAACTCACTTCACTTTTTGTGGCCTCCCCTGAAAGGCCCTCCCTTCCTCTTCTTCCCCTGTGCCCCTCTCCAAGTCCACTGATAGGGGAGGTCCTCATCCCCTTCCCTCTGACCCTAGCCTATCAGGTGTCATCAGGACTGGCTGCACTGTCTTCCTCTGTGGCTTGGTAAAGCTGCTCCCCCCTCAGGAGGTGATCAAAGAGCCAGCCAGTGAGTTCATGTCAGAGACAGTCCCTGTTCACATTACTAGGGAACCCACTTGGACACTGAGCTGCCATGGGCTACATCTGTGCAGGGGTTCTAGGTTATCTCCGGTTGGCATTTTTCTCCATTGAGGTTCCCTCCCCTCAGATGACTACAGCTTGGGTCAAGTTAACATAAAACTGGCCAGCACAATAGGTAATAGACAGTCAGTGTTTGAGAATCATGTCTTTGGATCTTTTCCCCTCAGGACACATGTGTCCGGCTGACATGAAGTGGGATAAGTGGACACGAAGCTCCTATGTGGGAAGGTAGAAGGCAACAGAACCACGCTGGGGCAGAGGGGTGCACAGGGGAAGCCGGGAGCAGAACACACTTTCTCTGCCATTCTCTTGGTTCTGCTCACAGCAGCTCAGCCTTGGCTCTGAAGCTCTTGGCCTCTCCCCGCTGGGAAGATGGTTTTCTGAGATACACGGACCTGCCCAGCTGGATTAGACACAGAGCGGGGCGGGTCTGGGGCTGGATCCCGGCATGGAAAACTACCAGTATTCCTTGCTTCCACCTTTGGGACTGTCTGAATGACCTCCCCAGAGTGTGTCAGGGTGAGCTGCAACCGAGGGGTCTGGGCTTCGGGTATAATCAATAACCACCTGCAGGTCTGAGATGGGCTGAGGGAGATGTTCAGGGATAGGGTGGGAACCCAGGCCGGCTTCGGAGTAAGGATGTGAGACACAGCAGCTACTCTTGCGCTCCAAGCCTGTTTCCAAAAACGCCTTTTGCACCTCCCAAATCACAAGCCATCCATGCTAACTTAATCTCTTGCTAACTGCTACTGCAAGTAATAGGTAGCGGTGTAAGAGTGTGTGATTGGCCTCCGAGGGTACACAGCGCGATGAATTTACGGATCAGGAATTCCAAGTGAACTTGGCTGCAGCCAAGGGGTACAGCTTATCCAGAAAGCGGTCATCCCCAGTAGGAGGCGCCTTTTGGCCCTCACCTGACTTCTCCGATGCCGGGTTACTCAAGGATTTCTCAGGCCTTGAACTTCAAAGAGCCGGAGGCGCACCCACACAGCGACCCAGGTCGGAATTCAGAGCTGGCAGATCCGCGTCTGGAGTCGCGCGGTTCCCAGGCAAACTTCCGGGCAGGTGAGGCGCCGCTCAGCTCGGAGCACCCTACCCGGCTCCAGGCGGAGGGAGAAAACCAGCCGGTGATTCACTGGAAAGTTTTCTGCCAAGCTGGGAACGCGCCCCTCCAGGGGACACTCCCGAGCGGCACGTTCCACCCGGGTTAGTTCTCGAGGTGGCGATCCGGAGGGCATCCCGGAGCTGGCCGAGAGCACGAGCCGAGAGGCTGGGGAAACTTCGCTTTCTTCTTCCTTCCCTGGGCGGCAGGAGTCACCGGTGGAGAGGCGGCGGCGGCCTCCGCGCACAACAAGGTAAGTTTACGGCCAGGTGAGGTCGCGGAGCAGGGACTCCCAGAAAGCCATCCTCCGGCCGCAGGGTGCGAAACCCGGGACCCTGCCCTGCGCTGTGCAGTGCTAGGCCCTCCAGCCTGCTCCGCCCCGGGGTCCCGGTCCCCGCCTGGTGGCGTAGGGCGCTGGGTGGGCAGGTGGGCGGTGCCTCCTGCTGGCGCCCTCGGTCCCTCCCTCCGGCTCTCGGCGCTTCGGGCCGTGCTGGCTGATCCCCACAGAGGTCCCCGGGCTGTGCGCCCTCTCCACGCGGCGCTCCCCGTCTCCGGCTCCGCGGCCCGAGATTGTCTGGGGTGGGGGTGTCGCGGAACCCCCAGCCCCGGGCCTCCGGGCAGAGACTCAGCGTGACCCGCCGCCTCTGGGGTGAGTCTGCGCCCTCGCGCAGGGTGGTGTCCCGTAGGGTCCAGGTCGGGTATCCGTGCGCCCCAGAGCATCATGCCGGACGTGTTTCCCAGGGGACTCCGGGCCCTGCACCCTCCGCAACCGCACCCGGCCGGCGGAGGGTACTCCGGCCTCTCCGCGTCGCTCCGGCTTCGGCCTCGGGGGCCCCCTGTTGGCGGGGACAGGTGCCATGTGCCTGAGCCTGGACAGAGGCACCTGGCCACTGGGTGCTTTTTGTGAGAAAAGAACTTGAATAGGGAAGCACGCTGGCCGCGGGAGCCCCTGTCCTTGCGCGTGGGGTGGACACCGTCTACTCTTTCTTTCTGACTGTTACCGGATTAAGAGTCATGCTTGTAGAAGCAATGGAGGGATAGAGAGCCAGAGATATCTTCCAGGATCCATGGTTTCTTCGCCTGTGTAATAGGAATGACGGAGCCCCAGGCTGAGGCTAGGCATTCCCGACCAGCAGAGCAAGGATTCTGTAGGTGAGTTACCGGTGCAGGGGAGAGCACAGTACTTATCAGATAGGGAGTTTGCTCGTACTTGGCCTGACTGGTGGGGTTGCGTTTGAGGAGGGGACAACCAAGCCTGATTACCAAGTTGGCCACTTTGAGATTTTTTTTTTCCTCAGCCACAGGGCAGGAGCAGGAGATCTGTCCTGCAAGCTTCTACGGGGGACCTTGCAAGCTGGTGGGTTGCGCCTCTGATGGTGCGTGTGGCCCTGAGCCAGGTCCTTGGCCAATCTGGGAATTCAGAGATGGAAGTCGGGAGCAGAGTGAAAGGGGCAGGGCCTAGGTAGGTGACTCAGGCTTGCAGGTACAGGATCTCCGCCTGTCCCCTCCAGGGCCTCCTCTGGCTTTTGTTTCGAAGGCTAACTTGAAGGTGCCTGGCCTCTTAAGAGGAGGGTGGAACAGCTTCCCTGGGGAGACCTGTCACTCAGGGGTCCCTGGGAGGGGAGCTACTCCTTTCCCAATATCTCCCCCAGGACTGATCAAAGGTTCCCCCAACCCAGACAGAAAGAAAGGAGCAGCTGGAGGGAGAGTGGCTGGTGGTGACTCTGTTGGTGGTTGGGTAATACCCAAGGCCAGACCTTCCCAATCAGGAAATCAAGGAAGTCAGCGGTTGATGGGACAAGGGCCCTAGTGGGTGATGTGGTAACCCGTGTTCTCCTGCTGGCTGTGTGAGGGATGGTGGGCAGTCACCCCACCACCACCCCCAGCCCGTCTCCTCATCCAAGATGGGAGTGCTGAGCTCCCAGACTGCAGGGAGGCATTGGTGGCACAAACTCTGTGTTCGTGTGTTAGGGGGCTTAGGAAGAAAAAAAAACAAACAAGCAAAGTACTGATGCAGTCACCAGGAGGTTGGCATCCCTGAGGACAGCAGGGGAAGGTGTCAGAGCTGAGGAGATGCCAGAAGCAATACATAATATGGAGCTATATCACGGGTGAGTGGTTGTGCTGGGCGGGGTGCCAATCAGGTAGCGGGAGTGGGTTTTGTGGTTGGGTTGAGGGTGAAGTTTAAAGGCCTGGGGTCCATGATGAGATGGACTGGGCAGGCCGGGGTGTAGTGGGGCATCCCACAGAGATGAGCAGAGGTAGACCGAGCATTTTCTGTAAGCCAGGAGCTGCCCAAGGTAGTGTAGACACACATTCCGTTCTAGGTCTTGGCAGGGGAGCCAAGGTTCTGATAATTCCGGAGGTGGGGAGGGGGCGGGGCTTAATCGTACAGGGCTTGCTTGTCGCGTGAGGGCCTGGGTTCCATCCACAGCACTGAAATCACAACAGCGGCAGCCAGACTTGCTCAAACTTAATTCAAAAAGACAACCAGGAACGGGCAAGCCGGCCATTGGCTGGACAGCAGGGACACTGAGAGGCACTGGGCAGGACACCATACAGAAGGCAAGGATTAACGTGTGACCTTCACACGTGACTGACGGTCAAGGGCAAGATTCCTGGACTTCATGGGAGGCCCAAAGGGCTGCCCTTGTTCCTACCAGAGAGCCCATGAGCTCCCAGGGTGTGGGCAGGACGCTGGACCCTCCAGCTGTTGCTTGCATTCCGGACGTCACAGCCTCGGGGCCTTCTCTGTCTACCCTGGGAACGGAAGAGGTGGCTCCCACTGATGTTCTCTGCTTTTGGATTTTAGGCGGGAGGTGGGGGGGGCTCCCGATTTACACCCTTAGGCCATCATGTTTCTGCTCTTCTGCCCTTCCCTGTTCTGAGGCCGGCAGGGAGCCTCTCCCATCCCTTGGACTAGAGGAGTGGGAGGGCTTGGACTGTAGGCTTCTCCTGTTGCAATTACAGATCAAAAAGCGACTCTAGGGCGGGCTTCTAGGGAAGCAGAGGCGCTGGGAAAGTTCCAGATGGTTCCCCACGGGGTCTTAGGAATCTGTATCTGCCTGCCGTTTCCCTTTACTTTCATGGTCAGCGCTTGGGCTCTCAGGGAAGCGCATCCTGCACTCAGCAGCCTCAGGAACACCCTTGGTGGTGTCCGTTGCCTGGAGGCCGACAGGAGGGTCTGCAGTGTGGCAGGTGGAGGGGAGCTTCCAGCTGTCCAGTCACCACCTTCACGTGACCAGCCGTGTATCTCAGAAGGGCTTGGCAGGTGAAGCTGAACTGAAGCCCACACTCCCCTCAGGGGTCCTTCACGTGATCCTCAGGGGTCCTGGCCACGTGGAGCTCAGTTTGGATGATCTTTTAGCTTCTGGGTTTTTCTGGGTGTTCCATCCAGCCTTGCTTCTCCGGAGCCTGGACAGGTGGCGCAGCCCGGCCTGGCCTGGCAGAGTCATTCTGTTTTCGGCCCCTGGCGCCAGGCCTCCTCTCCTGGGAGTTCTTGTTTGGTTTTCCTTTCCTGCCACAGGCCAGGCTGCCTTGACCGCTTCCAGATGGACCAAGACAGGGGCCAGAGAGCTGACAGGTGGATCTGTGCTAAGCTGTCCCAGCCACCACACCTCAGGCTGACTCCTAATCCCCCTGTCTTAAATCCTAGTCCCATCTCAAAACGGCCGGTTGGGCCTGGTGCTCGGCCGGCTGCTGCTCAGCGGTTCACTCGGGCTCCAGTGTCCCTTGGCCTAGATTTGCAGGCTCAGCTGCCCTCACATTTGCATGCTGGTCACTTTTGGACCTAGGATGTTGGAACCAGCAGGGGCCTTAGCTTCAGAAGTCCAATCTGCTAATCTTACAAATGGGGAAACTAAGGCGCCCAAGGGAGGGGAAGGACATGTCTGAGATGAAAGCCAGGACCAGGCCTTGACTTTCCCAATTCTGTCTAGGATGATTTATTTTTATTATTTTATTTTATTTGCTATCAGTGAGTATGTGCAGTGGTGTGCATGCCAGAGCATGTGTGTAGAGGTCAGAGGACAGCTTCAGGGGATCTGTTGTCTCCTGCCTTGGGTTCTGGGGATGGGAAATCAGTTCATCAGCCTTGGCAGAAAGTACCTTTGCCTGCTGAGTCATCGCACCAGCCTGTCTTGGATGTTTTTGAGGGTTCTTCTGTGTGTTTGTTTGTGGAACAGGGCCTCATTTAGCCCAAGCTGGCTTTGAACCCCATATGTAGCTAAGGATAAATTCTGATCGTCCTGCCTTCCCTCGTGAGCGTAAAGATCACAGGCTCCCAGCACCACGCCCAGGTATGGGCTGCTGGGGCTGGGACCCAGGGAGCTTGACATTTTCAGGTCCTGTCTGCTCATTGTCATCTGGGAGGGAGCTGCTGGTGATGTGTGGTTGATCCTCCCTTGTTCAGCAAGCAGTACAGGTGTGTCTGCATGCTCAGACTGAGGAACAGCTGCTTCTCCAGACGGCAAGCACACAAACGCTTTGTAAAGACAGGGAAGGACTGTGTCCTAGACCCTGGCTGTAGAGCTGTTTGGTTCTACTCTACAGTCAGACTAGAATCTGGTTTTGCATTCCGGGGTGCTGCGTTCTGAGGGGACAAGTTTTCTCCTACGGGTTCTGGCACGTTAGCCCATGTGCTTCTACATGGTGGTCATCAGGAATTCAGGGGTCTGGCTTTCAGGGTCACTTCAGCCAGGACACTGCCTTGACCCAGACCCTCTAACACAATTCGAGATGCAGCAGGCTTCGGAGTCCATGCTTCTGTATCACGTGAGTGTTAAGGAGAGGATTATGGGGGCTGAGGAGGTGGCTCAGCAGTCAAGAGCACTGACTGTTTCTCTGAAGGACCGAGGTTCAATTCCCAGCCCCCATGTGGCAGCTCACAACTGTCTGTAATTCCGGTGTCAGGGGAATCTGACACCCTCACACAGACATACATGCAGGCAGAACACCAATATACATAAAGTAAAAAGAAATGCATTAACTTCTGTTAAAAAAAAGAGAGAGAGAGAGAGGATTGTGTTTAAGATAGTCTCATCCTCATGAGCTTCTTAGAAAGAGGAGGCTGACATCTGCACAGGACCAGTGGGACCCCAAGGTCACGCCGAGGAAGAGTTTAATTTAGGCTGTGTTCATCTTGAGCCAACCAGTGCTACCTTGTCCCATGGAACTCCTGATTTGGGCTTGTTTGCTTCAGCTCTTCTTGGGAGTAGGTGACAAAAGTGGAGGCTGAAGAGCTGTCTTGGTGGCTAAGGGCACATTCTGTGCACGCATGATTCGAGATCCGTGCTTGCACGTAACAGGCTGGGTAACTCTCCGTTGCCTGTAACCCCAGCTCTATAGAAGACCCAGACTGGGAGATCCCTGGGATTTACTGGCTTCTGGTCTAGCTGAGAAAAAGAGGACCCAAGGTTCAGGGAGAGACCTTGCCTGAAAGAATAATGTGGAGGATGAGACATGGAACCCTCTTCTGGCCTCTGCACACGTGCACTGGTGTACACACACACACACACACACACACACACACACACACGGGCACATAACACATAGACACACACATACTTTAAAGTTTTCAAGTCTTTCTTTTTTTTTTTTTTTAAGAGTCAAAGGCAAAATTAAAATGTGCTGAGAATTTGCTTCCTAGGCAAGTGATACAGGGAGGCTCTCCTTGGGGACAGACTTTTGGGATGGGACATTGGAAGTCATGGGCAGACAGTGGGTGTCTTCCAGGATTATGCTTGCAGACTGTGGGCAACGCCTTTTATTTGGTTGTTTTGAGACTTGGAGTCTTGTGTCCCAGGTTGGCTTTCATCAGCTATATATCCAGAGATGGCCTTGAACCGCTGGTCCTTTTGCCTCCACCTCTCCAGCTCTGGGATGCAGGCGTGTGCCACCGGTTTATTTAGTGTGTTGTCAGTGGGTCCGGCAGTCAGCTAAGCGTTCTTGCCCTGTCTTTTCAAAAAGTGGAAGAGAGGAAAGACTAGGATATCTATATCCACAATATTTTAAAACATCTATTTATTTTGTATCTGTCTTGGAGGGGTTGGAGGGAGACCGTTTGGTGCCATGTCTAGTATGTGGAGGTCAAGGGATGACTTGTAGGACTTGGCTCTCTCTCCCCACCAGATGAGCCCCAAGGATCAAACTCAGGTCAGTGGGCTTCGTGGCAAGCACCTTTACCTTCTGAGTCGTTTCACTGGCCCATGGGAAGTATTTATTATTATTATTATTATTATTATTATTATTATTATTATTATCATTATTATATGTTCTCACTATGCAGCCCTGGAACTCTCTATGTAAACCAGGTGGCCTCAAACTCGCAGAGATCCTCCTGCTTTTGCCTCCCTAGTCCTAGGAGTAAAGGCATATGCCACCACACCCTGCCTAATTTTATCAATTAAAAAAAAAATCACATTTATTTATTATTTTGTGTGTGTGTGAGAGAGAGTTGGGGTACACTTGTGCCAAGGAGATATGGCTGAGGAGAGATCAGAGGACAGCTTGCAGGAATCTGTTCTCTCCTTTCGCCCTATGGGTCCTATCAAATGCAAGGTTTGTCTTCACAGTGTGTATCGGCAGATACACCCTGGGTGTGGAAGGTCCCTCTGAAGGAATTCAGAGACCTTACAAGTAAGATGTATCACAAAGTGGTGCATCACCAGGCTCGGCTTCACAGCATGTACCTTTCCCTGCTGAGCCGTCTCTTGGGCCCATGGGAAGTCTGTGTAAGTGTGGTCTCAGTCAAACAGCAGGGAGAGCTTTGGGCAGCCCTGCTTCGGGCCACTGGGTTTCTATGCTGGGATCCTGGGAACTTGGGATTTCTTGGATAGTTCCCAGAAGCAGCTCAGGCTTTGCAAGGACAGGGCTCAGGAGTGGGAGGCAGCACCAGCTGGAAGGAGGAACTGCTTGCAAATGCTCCAGATACACCCTGGGTGCGGAAGGTCCCTCTGAAAGAACTCAGAGACCTTAAAAGTGAAATGTATCACAAGGTGGAAACACCCTGTTTACACATCCTTCTCAGTTCTTCTTAGAGGAAACAGGCAAGGGCGGGTGGGCACCAGGCCTCACTCCGCCGAGTGGAGACTGTGACTGCGCTCCAAGGCAGCGGTGTGAGGTAGCGATCTGGCCTGGGCCCACATCCGCAGCACAGATTGTGCTGGCTGAAGGCCACGCTGTGCGAGCACTAGGATCAAGCTTTAGGAATGCCCGTTGCTATCTGGCAGCAGTCCTGCTTATAATGCTGACGTAAAGCATCGCCTTATCAGGGCTGGAGAGATGTTTTAATGTGAAGGGCACTGGCTGCGCTTGCAGAGGACCTGGTCCCAGAACCCACATGGCAGCTCACAACAGCCTGTAACTTCAGTTGCAGAGGATCTGATGTCTTCTCCTGGCTTCCTTGGGTACCTGCACACACATGATACACACATACATGCATGAACTCACATGTAAGTAAATTTAAAATAATAATTCTTTTTACAAAAAGAACTCATGGTTCAAAGGCAGGACTTATCTACCCTCTCCCCCAGCATAATAACCCTGTTTCCTATTTCATCATTTCTTCTTCCTTCTCCTTCTCTTCTTTTTAATATTCTCTTTTCTTTTTTTGACACAAGGTCTCAAATATCCCAGGCTGGCCTCAAATTTGCTGAGTTGCCTAGCATGACCTTGAACTCCTGATCCATCTGCCTTTACCACTTCAGTGCTGGGATTACAGGCATGCCCTCCACACCCAGGTTAGGAGGTGCTGGGGCTCGAACACAGCTTTGTGCAAATTGAGCAAGCACTTCTTCAGTATCCCAGATCTTCCTCCTCCTCCTCTTCTCCCTCTCTTTCTCTCTTGCTCTCTCTATCTAGAGCTTTATGGATGACTGAACAACCCCCCAAGACTGTCTTCCTGGCCTAAGAGGACCAAGACCAGCCTAACTTCAGCCACCATATATTGGCAGAACCCAAGCTCACCAAGGTGGGCCACTGCCTTGAGATCACAGTATTGTGTAATGTATAGTTCTGGAAGTCTCCAGAAGGTTCTGGACTGTTCTCTGCAGGAAACTAGGAGTGGCTGCTGGGACTAAGTCGTGGGCCTTGAATATGCTAAAGCCAGTAAGCTACGGGCCCAGGTATGCTTAGTGGAATCTTACATTTTTGCCAACACAGTTTCCTCTTCAATCAGGCCTCTCTAGAGGGGCTGAGAACTGACTTGCCTTCTTTCTGAGCATTCTGCCCCCACTATCTGGCCTGATTAGGGTGTGGACCCGAATTGTTGATATTTGGTAGAAGAAACATGATTTTTGTTTGTTTGGTTGGTTGGTTGGTTGGTTGGCTGGTTGGTTTTGTTTTTGTCTTTTGAGACAGGGTGCCTCTGTTGTAGCTCTGGGAACATGATTTTTAAAAAGCTCTCCACCTCCCCCTAGAAAAGCATCTGAGGAGACCTCAGGTCAGTAGGAACATGAACTGCAGGCTGGGGTTGGTGATTATGGGCTGGAACTGCCTCTGGGACTGTGGTTTCAAGCGATCAGCAGTGTACAAATGGTTGTGTCTTGGTCTCCACACGCAGGCATATGTAAAAGTATTTTCATAGGCAAATTGGTAAACAAATGCTCTGTTACAGCCCGTAGTTACTGAGTCTGCCATCAACAGACACTCAGCCCCTGCCGGAGGGATACAGCCTATAGTCCTGAGGGAGACAGTGAGGAAGGTACCAAGCAGTTGGAATCTAATCAGGGGACCCGGGCCCAGGAAGGAGGAAGGGGTTAACTCGAACTCAGTGTGCCGGAAAGAGCTTTATTTTATTTTAGTGATAGCATCTCATGTTGCACAGGTTAGCCTAGGACCGTATAGTTGAGGATGACCTTGAATTCCTTTTCCACTCTCCTTCCCGCCCTCTCCCCCTGCACACAGCAGAGTGCTAGGATTAGAGATCTGTACCAGTACACGTGATTAATGCAATGCTGGAAATCGAACCCAGGACCTCACATGTGCTAGACAGCATGACACCCACTGTGCTACATTCCCCAGCCTGAGGGGAAAGGACTTTTAAAGAAGTGACGTCTGAGTTGACCCGGGAGGGGGGATGAAGTTCAGGTGCCAGCAAGCGCTCCAGGCGGATGCAGCAACCTGTGCAAAAGTCCCTGGAGCAGGAGTCTTAAGTTCACAGGGGCCCATGGAGCTGCGAGGAGGGTGGGGTGGGAAAACCTACCTCGTTTCTTCCTAGAAGTTATTTCAGTGGTGGAAACTCCTTAGAAAATTAAAATAGACCTGCCCTGCCATCCAGCAGCTCCGCTTCGGGGTATATGCTCAAAAGAATTCGGCTCAGGAGAGACGTTTGCTTGCTGTGCCCGCAGCTGTTTGTAAGAGCTAGAGTGTGGAAGGGGCGTCCACCGGTGGAAGGACAAACAGGGGAACGCGGCCCATACACAGAATGGGATAGCCTTCAGTCTTCATGCACGCGCTTACCTAAGAGAAAAAAAAAAGCCTGTGAAAAGACAAACTGGAAAGGTAGCAGGGTTGGGGGTATGGGGGTGTGGCTAGTGGGCAGAGCTTGCCACAAAAACTTGAGGAACTCAAGCAGAAGCAGATTGCTGGTTTCCCGGGCAAGGGGAGGGGGGCAGTGAGCTGCTGGGTGCTGGAGAGGGGTTCCAATTTACAAAGTGAAGAGCTGAATGGATCGGTGTGCTGTCCTGTGGGTTGAGTGTCCCTAAAGCTACCGACTTGCACACTTAGAACTTGATAATGAGGCTCTTGAGATGCTCAGTGGTCAGCGTGCTTTACCTTACCATCTTGACAACCCCAGCTTGACTCCCCAGAACCCACAAAAAGGTGGAAGCAGAGAGTCCGCTCCACAGGGTTGTCATCTTACCAACATACTGTGCACCCCCTCTCTAAAATATTTTTTTAAAAAACTTGGTAGGTTAATAATGTTTATATCATAAGGCACAAATGGGATTACCCGGTAGAAATTTGTCACAATAAAAAAATTGAGGGGCAGAATCACTTTGGAAACATGGCTCTGTACTCACTGTAGTTTTCCTACAGATTGTGCACGACACTTGGTTTTGGAGTGCGGGGCACAAAGGAGAAGTAGCTCCTACCTTCGTGGGCTTTCACCTTATTGGGGAGCGCGGGCGGGGAGTTGGTGAACTAGCAAGCAAACAGGTCACATTGGCAAGCAAGAGCCACATATAGAGCTGAGCTAACATTGTCACTGCTTTCCAGCCGCCTGCAGACAGGCCCACGCAGCTATCCCTTTCCCAACTCTCAGAATTGGCCTCTTCCGAGGCCCTCTGCCCTCCATCCTTCCAGCGAATGACCGCTGCCCATACCTTAACCCCAGGGCTCAGTCACTTTCCACTTCCTTCTTCCTGCTCACCCCTGGACAGGAAGTCCGATGGCTTTTCATTTCCTGTTTTCTCTGTTTTTCTGCCCAGATTGTCCAAAAATGTTCTCTCTGTCTCTGTGTGTCTGTCTTTCTGCCTCTCTCTCTCTCAGTGAAGATAGGGGGCTGAGGGGGCTCCTCAGCCTCTGCTTTCTGGTTCTGGATGTGATGTGATCAGCTGCTTCCTGCTTCTGCCGCCTTGACCTTCCTGCCATGATGGATTGTGTCCTGGAACTGTTGGTCAGAATCAATCCTTCTCCTTTCCATTTCCTTTGTTAGGATAGTTCATCACAGCAAAGGGAAAAGAAACGGGGTCTTTTGTTTTGGTTTGTTTTCCGAGACAGGGTTTCTCTTGTAGTCCTGGCTATCCTGGACTCGCTTTGTAGACCAGGCTGGCCTTGAACTCACAGAGATCCGCCTGCCTCTGCCTCCTGGAGTGATGGGATCAACGGTGTGTGCCACAGGATCTTGTTTTATACAGCCCAGGCTGGCCTGGAACTTGTGACCCCTCTGCCTCCGCCTCCTGAGAGTTGGGATTAGAGATTTGCGCCCCCCCCCCCCCGTGGCTGACTCTCTAGATTATTTATTCCAACCACAATTTAAACGCTACAGAATTCTTAAGCTGAATTGTTTAGGGAATAATGAATGAGAAGGGAAAAAGTCATTTACCTGTTCAGTATAGACCCGGCTATATGCAGCTGGTTGAGTCCTAGGATGCAGTTTCCGTAGATACAAAGGGTGTCTGCTCTGACCAGATGTAAGTCACAGACACTATTACCACTGACGCTATGGGATGGTTCTGGCCTTTCCAGGGCCATTTTTCAGCTCTGTCAGTCTGAAGTAACACAACGTATTTGATTGTCGCGGCTCCTAAGTCTCTTCTGGTCCTTCAGAATTTTTCAGATTTTTCTCGTAATTCCCTGACCTTGAAAGTCCGGACGTGTGCTGCCCAGTGTGTGTGTGTGTGAGTGTGTGTGCGTGTGTCAATGGCAAAAGGGGGTTGAGGAATGGCATACACTCCTCTGTCTCCATTTAGTGTCGCTATCCCTCAAATTTTGGGTTTGTCTGTTGTTTTCTCAAAACCAGTCAGGACCTTTCTGGTTCCTGCACTGAGCGGATGCCCTCTCTGCACTGCATCAGGATCTGTGGGTCACCCTCAGGGCATTATCAGCCATGATGACCGTGAACAGTGGGTGAGTGGGAGGCGGCCCAGCTATTGCGGCCCCCTTTGGGAAGGGGCTTTTTAACGTGGTGATAAAGGTAAAACAACACAGGGAATGGCTTTTAGATTAGGATTCTAAAATTAAAGCCATTTTGACAAAGCAGTTGGTAAGCTGGGGCAGTGTTTGCAGAGCACGCCTGGAAGGATTTGTTTTCTAAACACTCACAGGAGCTTTCTGGGTCGTCAGGGAAAAGCTGAATGCCCCTGCCCGGAGATGGGATAAAGATGAATTGTTGCTGCCCACAGGGGAAAAGTGGAACGGCATTCTACCTGACTGTGCTCAAGAGCGCGCCAACTCAGAACGTTCTGTCTTCACGGGAGAAACGGGAAGTGTTTTAAAACGTTAAGCTGACGGGCAAGCAAGGTGGCTCAGTGGGTAAGGTGCTTGCTGCCAAGCCTGACAGCCTGAGTTTGACTCTAGAGACTCATGGGCTGGAAGGAGAGCACCAACTCCTGCAAACTGTCTCTCTGACCTCCCCACACATTATGCCACTTACACACCCACATACACACAAACTTCGTGTGTGCGCACACAGTAAGTAAATAAACGTAATAAAAAATCCCAAGTTAAAAGTAATGTGGGTGGCCAGGCACAGTGGTACATGCCTGTAATACCAGCACTCAGGGAGGTAGAAGCAGGTAGATTTCTGTGAGTTCTAGGCCAGCCTGGTCTACAAAGCCAGTTCAGGACAGCCAAGACTACACAGAGAAACCCTGTCTCAAAAAAACACTGTGGGTTCTTGGACTGTGGCTCCATTGGCAGAGTGCTTGCCTAGCACGTACTGAGCTCTGGGTTCCATCCTCAGAGCTACACGAACCGAGTGTGACAGAGTATGCATGCTATCCCGGTGCTAAGGAAGAGGAGGCTGAAGAATCAGGCGTTCAAGGTCATCCTCAGACGCATAGTGAGTGTGAGGCCAGACAGGACTACATGAGACCCTGTCTCAAACTCAGGGAGGACTAGAAGGCGGCGCTTTCATGTGCTCATGGTGGGAATGTCAATCGTTAGGTGTCAAAGGTTGAAAATTATATCCCCAAACAGTGGGGTTATGGCTCAGTGGTAAAAGTTTGGCAAGCGTGTGCAAAGCTCCCACTCCCGCAACACTGCTGCAAAAAAAAAAAAAAACAAAAAGGGGGGACTGAAAATATTCCAGTATAAACATTAGGTCTCGTGCCATGTGATCCTATTATGGTATGAAATAAAAGGTGTTTTTGTTTTCAGTATACAAGAAAGACTGGCTACTCTCACAGATCTTATCGGTAATTAAGGATCACAGTGTAATTAGGCTTGGATTTTCTTCCTGCTCGTCTAGATTTACTAATTGGTATTTAATAAACAAGTGTCTTTTTTTGTGTGTACAGAAAACATTGGGGTTTTTTTTTCCCCTTAAAAATCTCTCTGGTTTGTTATGGATTCCGCACGGGTGGGTTCCTACTAGGTAGGGTGGCCTTGTACAGGGCTTTGTGAATATTCCCCATGGCTCCTTTAGCATTTTAGACTTCAGTCCCCCTTCAGAGACTTGGGAAGCTGGGCGCGAACACAGGAAGAAGCGGGGGTGGTGAACAAACACCCTCCTAAAATTTCCTGCCTTTGCAGGTGACTGTGTGTTTGCCTTTAGATAAAATGAACAGACTTGCATGGGTTCGGCCAGTTGCTCCAGCAGAACATTGCTAATGAGATACTGTCCCCATGGTCCCCTCCCACCTGGAAGTTTAAGAACCCAAAGAGAAGACCCAGCAGTGACCATCTGGAATCATTCCTGCTCTTAGGGCTTTGCCTACCTGCCCACTGCCCCCCACTCCAGCTGATGTGGTTCCCCAGCTCCCCACTGAGCGGGAATCTGGCCTCCTCCTTGCTAACCCCTCCCTTCCCATCACAGGCCTGGAAGTAACAATGGCTTGTGTGCAGTTAGTAAACAATGTTTTATTAGCTCTGTTTGATTACAAGAGTTGTGTGTACCGTCGACAGTGTCGAAGGCTGTTTAACACTAACACCCCCAATTTTTTTCAATTTCAGGGCATACACCAGAGGTACTCACAGTCTCTGATTCCTCACACACCCTGCTAGAAATCACCTCTCCCATTTAGTGACATTTGTAAATGCTGCGTTTACCTGATCTCTTGGTAATCAAAGCAATAAATGTTGCAGTTGTCAGGAGTGCGGCAAAACTGTTGAGTCATTTTAAACGTGCGCTGGCTAACCCATATCCAGGTCACAGCGCCATTAAGGACCTGGACTTAACCACCTGAGTTTTTAGGCCCAGACCTTCCCATCTGTGTTCTAGAGAGGCAGACCGGTAGCCTTCCTCAGATATTCCAAAGAGTCTAGGCACAGAAAGAAAAGAAAGGTCAGACCCAGGCAGGGTGGTCTAAGGAGCAAGTTTGGGCGCAGAGAGCTAGGAGGCAGTTATACTGGGGTGACCTCTGAACTTTTTACCGGTGGGTTGTACTCCTCTGATTGCGGGGCAGTGAGGCTGTTGATGCAATAGCTTCGTCGTGGGTGAGAGCAACTCCCGCTGCTGCCTCAGAGATGGAGTTCAGACTTCCTCAGCATTCCCCCCCCCCAACACACACACACACACACACGTGCACTGACTCAGCGAGTGTGGAGGATCTTGCTGGCAGGGAAAGCATGTGTGCTCTCTCTCCCGGGATGAGCTGGTTACCGGGAACTTGAAGAGGCTTCCTGTAAACTGGCTGACACGATTCAAGAAGTAGTTAGGGAAATTCCTGGGGCTGAGATAGCTGGAAGGCCCAGAGCGTTTGTGTTGTGTAGGTAACAAGGCCCCCGTTTCCACCAAGCAAAGATGGGTGCATCCGAGATGCACAGATTCAACACATGCAAAGTCGCTGGTGACGCCTGGTGCTGGACTCTTGCCAGTGGCCATGCTGCCCTCTGCGGGAAGGAGGCTTGGCTAGATACCACCAATGAGGTTAAAACTGCCCCCCCACCAAAATGTCACGTGAACCAGGTGTCCAACACGAAGGCTTGGAAAATTTCGGTCCACCCGAACGGGGACGGCATGCCCTCAGGATGGGGGAGACACAGAAGACACAGAGATGGCAGTCATAAGAGGGTGGGTTACAAAGCTGCCCAAGCCAGTTTGTATTACAAAAAACTACACAAACAATACATGTTATAATGCATGTCCTGTTGCTGTCTGTGTGCGAGATGATCGGGTAGGGGCCTTGCACAAGACACAGCTCAAATGCTGAGATCAGAGGGCAGGGTTGTGGTGTTGATGGAACACAGGCCACCTGGTTGGGAGCTGAGCTCTTTCACCTGCTGAGCCATCTCACCGGCCCTGAAGAAGAAAAGCAGTGTAAGCCCACTTGCTGTGATGGTTCTGACAGTAATCGCTAGTAGGTTCTGTGAGGTCCTGATTCCCTCTGTTCTCACCTGTACTAAATTTCTTACAAAGAAACAATGTCTTACCTTGGATTAAAGTAACAGATGGAAGTTCAAACCTTTGTCCCAGTGAGGATGCTCAGTTCCTCTAAGTGGAGAGAATAATTTTGGGATTTTGTGAGAGCTGAGCATGGCGGCCTGCGGGCCTGCAATCCCAGCACTCGAGAAACTGAGGCAGGATAGATGATTTGAGGCCAGCCTGGACCAAGGATTGGAGGGGAGGGGGGATTTTCAGGAAGATTAAATGAACCGACTGCTAATTGTGGGCTTTAATTAAGACTTGTTATTCTTACTGTTGCATTTTAAAAAGACAGGATCTCATGTAGATCAGGCTGGACTCTAATCCACTGTGTAGCCGGGGATGGCCTTGAACTTCTACTCCTCTTGCGTCAACCTCTCACAGTGCTGAGGAGCGAACCCAGGGCCTCATCCAAGCTGGGCAAGCTCTCCTCTACAACTGAGCTACAGCCCCAGACCCCACAAGCTTTTGAAAACCTTTCCCTGTGATGAGCCTGTTCCTAAAGAAACCAGCCACGGGTAGCATCCCCTGGCGCTTCATCTCAGAAGGGCCCGTGTTGTGGGCCTCAGAGCGAGCCGGCTCCCCTGTGCTGGTCAATCTCTCCTCTGCCTCTAGGCACAGCGGCGCTAAGAGGCTGGGCCCCTCCTTTGCCAGACACCAGGGGCTGCTCCGACTGACATCTGGTTTCTGTCTCCGGCACAAAGAAGCAATTTGGTGTTCTGACGTAGTGACAAATAAGAATGGTGGAGTCAGACAGTCTGAGTCTGTTACACCGGGAGAAGGACACTGCCACCTGACCAGGGCGGGGTGAGGGTGTGATGTTCCTGTGCCGAGGAGCTGGGGGGAAAGCCTCAGCCAGTACTGCCGCAGAGCTCAGAAAGTCACATGACATCAACAGTCACTTTAGTATATTCATAAATCCATATACCCTCCTTTTGGTCATCCTGAACTCTTCCTCATCCCCCACCCCCCCACCCCAGTAGGCCTGGCAGCAAAGGCCTGTGGGCCTAGCCTCTAAGGAGGCCGAGGATGACCGTCTTAAGACCCTGTCCCAAATATAAAAGTGAAAAGAGCCAGGCATGGTGGTGCAAGCCTTTAACCCTAGCATCCATGAGGCAGAGGAAGGAAGTCCTCTGTTAGTCTGAGGCCCACCTGGTCTTCATATCGAGTTCCAAACCAGCCAGGGCTATATTCTGAGAGCCTGTCTCAAACAAGCAAACAAATAAACAAAAAGCAAAAAGCAGAGAGGCCAAGGATACATTTCAGTGGTGGAGTGCTTGCCTAGCATGTGTGAGACCCCACGTTGAGCCCCTAGTCTCCCCTCCCCTGAAAAGAACACCCCAACTCTCTCAAGCAAGTATTCCAAGTCCCCCGCCCCACCAGTGTTGCCAGCAGCACCACTAACCCAGCATCTGTCTGGACATTCCATTTAAATGGGATCACATATCATATGACCTGGTAGGGTGCTTCTTTTTTTAAAAGTTTTTATTCCATTTATTTATTTATTTATTTAATTGTGTGTGTGTGTGTGTGTATGTGTGTGTGTGTGTGTGTGTGTGTGTGTTGCTCAAGTGAGGTTTAGAGGACAGTTTTCAGGAGTCGGCCCTCTCCCCAGAATGAACTCAGGTCCTGGGGCTCGGCAGTCTGCTGAGCGTCTCGCCGGCCCATGTACTTATTTTAGTTCATTTGCAGCATGAAGCCCCGCCTCTTTGCTACCTCACAGAGCAGTGCATGCTGGCTTCTTCGATGCCCACACACATATCTCTTAGATATCAATATGTGTTCCATTCCCAAGGGGCCTGCCGAAGCAGACTGCCCTTCTCCAAAGTCTCCACAGCCTTAAATGGAAGGGCGGGCTGGCCAGAGAGGAAGGTGATGTCATTAAGGGCCAGTCAGGGAAGCCAGGCCCAGGGATGGGAGCAAGGTCATATTCAAATATGTGGGAGGCAGCGGACAGGGGTGTTGAGGGTGGGGTCTTTCATGTTGGAGAAGCCAGTGGATCCACTTATGGACGTGTGATTCTGCAATTCTCCAGTATAGCGGAGCAGCCTGGGCTAGCCATTGTCCCCCTGCATGTACCCAGCCATGTATCTCATGGTGGGCTTGAGGCTGCTGGAACCCTTGGCCTGTCTGTCCCAGCTGGGCTTGGCCTCCCTGGAAAGCGTGAAGGTTTCTGCCTCACAGTCACATAGAGAAAAGAAATGTCAGAAGCAGGCCACTGTGTGGCCACTCAGTCTCTTTGGCCAATTCTCACCAAGAACCTGACAGGAAGAGAATTCTGGGAGGTCCTCCAGCCCTTAAGCCACCTACCTGAGCCCAAGAGCAGTTTGGAGGGTCTCACAGCAGGACTGGCTGGCTGGTCCAGATGCGATCCATCCATGTAACTTTCTGCCAAGATCCTTGGCTGGACCAGCATTCATCAAGGGACTTTACAGGAAGAGGTTTGACTGAGTCTTTGGAGTCAGGCATCAGCCAAAGCATCAGAATGTTGTCAAGGTCTCACCCCTTTTAGACTTAATAGCCCCCCTCCCCCTTTTCTGACAAGGTCTTTAGTAGCCAGGCTTGCCCCAAACCCACTATGTAGCTGAGAGCGATCTTTGGAGTGCTGGAATTGCAAGCACGGACCGCCATGCCAGGTTTACACAATGCTGGGGATTGCACCCAGGGCTCCATGCACACTAGGCAAGCATCTACCATCTGAGCTACACCCTGACCCACCTACTCCAAGCCTGAGGATTCTGATGCCATGAGCAACAGAGGGCTGTGGAGCCAAGGTTATGTGGCTTTAGAGGGCTGTGGAGCCAAGGTTATGTGGCTTACCATAAGTGTTTAACATAAGTGCGTTATACACTTCTGGTGTGTGAAGCACTGTGTAGTCAACAGTGGACAGCTGGGCCTGGACGTGGCCACAGCTAATGTCAGACCAGCCAGTATTCACTGTCTTCTTAGGAGCCAGACTTGGCCTTGACCCAGTGTTCACATCACGAAAGCCAGACTTGCTCTTCCTGTCCCCCAGTTCACATTCCAGGCATTGTTTCGTATAAATATCGTTTGTTTGTTTCTTCTTTAGGCAAATCCCACAAGCCCCGTCGTAAAATCTAAATTCCCTGTGTAGACCCAACACTCAGCCCTGCCAAGTCAGAAAGCAGTTTGTTTCAGGTTTTAGTGAGTTTGTGTCGTTTGTCTGTTTTAGCGAGGTAGCCCAGGCTGGCCATGAACTCAGCAGGTAGCCAAGGATGACCCTGACCTCCTCCTGACTCCCCTTCCCCGGTGCTGAGGTAACAGGCGTGTGCCACCACGCCCACTTGTAGGTGATCATGGATGATCTACCCCCATGTTGGAGGACTCCAACTTTTCTGGCATCCAATGTGCTGTGACGTTGCTGTGTCCACACTGGCCGAGGGAACTACTCTTGCAAAGGAGCAAGTTGGACGGCTTCCTCAGACTCGCTGCCCAGCAGATCAAAGCTGTGTCTCTGGCCAGCTGAGGGCATAATGAGAGAACTGGCCTTGTTGTGGCTACGGAGGAAGCTGTCACTCCCAAGATGCACATAGCAGCTGTGAAGGGGAAATAGCTGTAGTTCAGCTGCTTGGAGGTGGGGAGTGGAAGGGGAATCTAGCGGTCAGTGGTCGGGAAGGAGGCTGGGAAGAGGCTCACTGGGAGCAAGGATGAGGACCTGAGTTTGACCCCAGCACAAGTGTAAGAAGCCAGACGTGGGGGCTCAGGCTTGCAATCCCAGCACTGGCGAGGCAGAAACAGGCAGAGCTCTAGGGCTCATTGGCCAGCCAGGATTGTCTATGTGGAGAGCCCTAGATCCTAGGGAGAGACCCTGTCCCAAACATTTTTAAAAAAGTGGACAGCTCCTGGGAAATGACACCTCTTTCTCTCTGAGTGTGTGTGTGTCTCTGTGTGTGTGTCTGTCTGTCTCACACATCCAGAGAAAGAAGAGAGTGGAGAGAGTGTTCTTCAGGGACCATGTTTCAGTTGAAGACTTAGTCTCTGGCCTGTTGCACTGTTGGGAGGTGGTTACCCTTTAAGAGGTGGGCCCTTATGGGAGGAAGTTATGTCATTAGAGGGGCTATTGGGCCCAAGCTCCTCCTCCTCTGATTTTGCTTCCTGTCTCCTCTGCCATGTGCTCCTGCCGTGTGATGGGCTGCCTCCCTAGCCTGAAGCGCTTAGAGGGGGAAAGAAGGAGGCTAGGCCTTCATGGTTATCAGGGGTCAAGGGGAAGGCTGGGCATACAGGTGTGGCAGTCCTGGGCCCTGGATGTGCCCCAGTCCTGTACTGAAATCCTGGGAGATGCTTCATGCCTCACCACACTGGTGCTGCTGTGCCAGGCCCAGTTCTCTGCGAAAAGTGAGCATCTGAAGGGTGGTGACGTGGGACTGAGGTGAGACCAGTGGTCCAGACTGCCCCAAAGTCAGAGCTCCCTGTGGCGCCTGTGAGGAAGCTCTCTGATGTGCTAATGGCTCAGGCTGGTGAGGTGGCATGACCAGGCTTGGTAGCTGACACAGGCTGGAAAAATCTGGCTATGATCATGTTGAGGAGTCATTCGGGGTGAGGAGGACCCCGGGAAAGATGGCCTTTGTGGAGAAGCAGTGAGTTTGGAATACAATGGGGTGTGCAAAGTGTCAGGAGTGATGAATTCATAGGCCCAGAAAGACCCTGCCAGGAAGATGAAGAAGGATGTGTGGTAACAGGGTGTGGCGGTGACGATGGCAAAGTGGAGGCTAGACCCCTTCCTTGGGCAGAGTCGTGACTCACTCCAGGCGCCAGGGCAGGTAGGACAAGCCAGCCTTGCGTTCAGCATCACCATGTTCCCATGCGTAGCTATCCCACAGTACATAAGATAAACACCCCACACCTCCCAGGGCAAATAAGAAGCTCTGGGGGTGGGGAAAGCAGTCGCCATCCTGGGGCTGCCGGTCTGAGGTGAGAATGTATGTATGTATTGAGGGCGAAGCAAGGAGGTGAGAGGGTGCCCAGAGTCACTCAGCATTCAAGTGCAGGTGACCAAACCATGCTGCCCTCCCACCCCCAGCTTACGGCGGAGGGTCTGGAGGAGGGGTAGGGCAGGCAGGAGCAGAGGTGGCTGTGGGAGGGACATGGATGGTCACCGACTTTTGTCACAGACAAAAGGCTGGTCGCAGGGGAGCAGTACTCGTCAAGAAAGCAGAGGCCTGCCTGAGCTGTGTCTCATGGGGGCAGGTATGGAGTGGCCTTTTCAGCTCTCATCTGGGCTCTGGTGACCGTTTTTCTGCCTGGGATCTTCGGAGAGGGGTTGATTTTGTTTGTTGATTACCCTGGTGAGAGGTAACGGGGTGGGGGGCACCTCTAGAGCTGGTACAGTAGACACCTGAGCTTCAAACCCTAGATGGACATGATCTTGAGTTGAGTCCTTGCTGGTCCCACTTGACTGGGCCTTGTCCACCCTCAGATGAAAATTCTGACCCTCTTAGCCCCAGAGGTCCACTCTGCCTTCACATGTCACCTCAGCCTTGAGTCTCGGAGTTTTGCTTCGTTGAGACACATGATCCCCTCAGGTGCCGGGGGCTCAGCTGGAAGGAACCAACATCCTGGCCATTCCACTCAGCCTGGCCTTCATCTTTGTTATCCCCTGATCAGCATCATGGGTAGAAGTGTCACTCACTGGGAGGTGACACCAGAGAGTAAAACCCAAGGTCAACGGTCTCCATACCCCATCCTTTAGTCTGTCTGGTCATGAAATAAATGGTTGTGTGGTCACCTTTTGGGGTGCTTGCTTTTGACTTTTGAGATTGGTGGTGGTGGTGGTAGTGTGTGTGTGTGTGTGTGTGTGTGTGTGTGTGTGTTTGGGTATGTGGTCCTGTTGCCCAGGTTGGCCTCAAAGAGCAGTCAGCTGCCCTTGAACTACTGATCCTTCTGCCTCCACCCCTGAAGTGCTGGCATTACAGACACGTGCCGACCACGTCTGGCATCAGTCTTCACAACACATGCCCCACAGACGCACAGGCTGGCACCATCGGTCCCTGCACCGCAGCCACACGGTCAGGACTGTTGGGGTGTCTAGCTCCACCATGGGGCGGAGGTTCTAGTGCGGCCCCCCAGCTCTGAGGAGAGACGGTATGCAGAGCTGGATGGCTGAGAGGAGTCAGGAGCAGGCTGGCAGCTCACACGCACGTGATTAGGGCTCCGAGTAAGTGCAGGGACGTTTACTGCCTTGGCTAGCGGCAGTAAATTGTTTAGGACTTGGCCAGAGCAGGTTTTTCAGGCTGAGTGTCTTGGCTGGCAGCACCAGTGGTTGATGAAATGAGATGGCTTTTAGTGGGTTAAGGCACTTGCCTCTAAGCCTGGTGACCTGAGTTCAACCCCTCCAGCTCCTGCAAGTTGTCCTCTGACCTCCACATGCATCACACATGACTTGGGAAACACACATACACACACACACACTAAATACTTATAATTTAAAAATTAAAAAAATAAAGTTCTATACAAAAAAAAAAAAAAAGTAGCCCCTGAACACTGCACAACCACCCCCACACTAGTGTTTGGTGACCTGTTTATGAAGGTAACCTTGGGCCAGAGTAGAAGAGGCAGAGGAGCCTCAGGAGCCTCATGCCTAAATGGAAGGCTGTTGTTGTCCGGCTATCACCTGAGACAGGACACACCCTAGACATCTCAGGGCAACGTCCCTCAGAGCCTGTGTCTGCCGTCTCCCTGCTCGGTACAGTCACGGCATCCAGGCTCCCTGGTACCCCTGCCATACAGTTTCTTTTCACAAATGGCCTTGTGATAATGTCATTTTGTCAGGCTGTAGAATCCCCTGGGTGATTATGTCTGAGGGAGTTTCTAGGTGGGTGAATTTAGGCCAGAAGAGCCATCCTAACTGTGGGTCCACTCCCTGGGCTGGAGTCCTCAGCTGAGCACAAAGGAGAAAAGCTGAGCAGCGGCATCCCTCCTCCTCTGCTTCCTGACCCTGGATGCCATGCGACCAGCCTCCTCCCGCTCCTGCCGCCATGCCTTCCCCATCATGACAGACTGCTCGCTCCGTTTTGCTCCTTAAGTTGCTTTTGTGAAGTATTTATCCTGGCAACTGGAGAGGTAGGTAACACGGACCTGGAGACCCACAGCCCTGGGTGGCAGAGCTGACCTGCTAAATGTGCAGGTGTAGGCGGAAAGATATCGTAGAACAGAGCCAAAAGGCAGGACTGAAAACACACCAGCCCCTTTCATTTGACCCTGGATTTCTCTGGCTTGGTCCTAACTTCCTTCCCACCCCTTCTGAACCATCTGTGTCTGCACACCATGCACAGCCAACTCATGATGCTCCTCACGAATCCGCACCGGTGGGGGCCACGTTCCAAGGCTTGGAGTCTGGCCCAAGGCACAATTTCACTGCCTCTCCTACAGAAAACCTCAATCGCCTCTCGCTCTGCTCCCACAATCCCATCCACTGCTCTCTCCGCTAAAGCTTCCTCCCGTCCATCCATATCCTGTGGTGGCATGAGCTAGCATTGGCGATGCACCTATTCTACAGACAAGGTAACTGAGAATCAGCAAGGTGGAGCAGTGCATTCCTTTTCACGTTGTTGTGACAAAATGTCTGAGGACAGAAACTCCAGGAAGGAAGGGCTTGTGTTGGCTCGTGGTTGGTTGGAGGGTGTGCAGTCTGTTGCCATTACATGAGCAGTCAGGAAGCAGAAGAAGGTAAATGCTGGTGCTCGCCTCACTTTCTCCTTTATTCAGTCCAGGACCCCAGCCCAGCGATTCGGCTGCCAGCAGTCAGGGTGGGGCTTCCCTCCTCAGTTAAATCTCTCTGGAATCTCCGGGACAGACACACAGAAAGGTGTGTCTTCTCCTAGGTGACTCCAAACCCAGTCAGGTTGACAACCAGCATGAGGAGAAGCCAGAGGACACACCTGGATCCCTGTCACCATTGATTCTAAGCTCTCGTGTCTCTGCTGCTGGCATTGGTCCCCTAGAGGCCACTGATGGGCGTAGAGGAGCCGCTGAGACCTATCCATCTTAACAGCGCATTTGCTGTCTAGACTGTCAGGGAAGGAGAGCCCCAGGGGGCCCTGGCATCTAGAATGCGTCTGTCTCCATCGTCTTGATGGCTTTTAAGCCCTAGTGTGACCGCCTCGTCATTAGTCAGAACAAGCCACCCACATCAGCTCAGCTTACAGAGCCAAAGGAAGCAGAGTGGAGCATGACGTGACCCAGAACCCCTCACCAGCAACACGGATACTGCTGTGACTCGGGCCATCAGAAGCATCTCATCTGGAGAGGATGTACAGACAGCAGACTGGAGGACCCCAGCCCATGGGGACAGCTGCAGCTCCTGGAGAGACCATGGAAAACATGCTTTTCTCTGTGAACCAGGACGCCCAGCCCTATGGTGCGGGCCTTGCCAGTGCCAATGGCTGTATGCACGCACACAGTCTATGAGACAGCTACAGGCGGCCACAGCTCATCAGGACCAAGCTGTATTTGCTGTAGTACACCCCATTCCAGGGGTGGGAGAAGATGACCCCGTAGGAACACGCGCTGTCTCATCCCACCGATAGCGGCTTTTAGTGCAGGGGACAGAGGCCGACTGGAAGAGGCACAGAGGAGCTCCTGAGCGTCAGGGAATTGTCTGAAACATATAGATGACTCTCAAAACTCATCCAAGGGTTGCGCTTGTGGCTTGTCTCGTGTGCACAAAGCCCTGGCTTCCGTCCCCAGCACTACACAGAACAGGTATGCTGATACACCCTGGAATCTAGTACAGTGCAGGCAGGAAGATCAGAAGTTCAAGGGTCTGGGCTATGCGAGACCCTATTTTTTCAAAAGGAATAACAGAAAGAGAACCTTAGAACTCATCTAAACTGTGTGACCCCCACATCTCTCACCCCAGAACTTGGAGGCAGAGGCAAGCGAGATGGCTCAGTGGTTAGAAATGCTTACTGTTCTATGGTTCCCAGCAACTGCCTGCAACTTCAGCTCCAAGGGGATCCTTGAAGAGTATGCTTTCGTGTGTGTGTGTGTGTGTGTGTGTGTGTGTGTGTGTGTTTAGGGACTGGGAATGTGGCTCAATGGTAGAGCGTTTGCTTAGCATGTTCAAAACCCTGGCTTCATCCCTAGCACTGCAAAAACAAATAACCAAACATCAACAAAAAAGACCCCAACCAAGCTTAAACCCACCTGCACACTGCAGCGTGCCTTTTACATTGTACGAATTGTATCTTAAGCAAATAGAATAAGCAGAGCCCTTGCCCCAGCCCTGTCAGCAGGTCTAGGGCGGGCTCTCCGGCACACACCCCGGACAGCCCGATGCCCAGCCTGAGCGGGCATCACCAGGCTTCCAGCTAAGTCTGCACATCTGAGGGTCTGAAGACGTCAGACTCTGGCTGAGTCTGTTTTTAAGCGTCAGTTAGTTAGGTCAGAGCCCACCCCAGGGCCGTGTCCTGGTCTTCAGAGAGCCCCGCTCTAAGCCTCAGACAAAGCATCTCAGTTACTGGCCAGTTCTGGCCGTGCGCCCTGCATCACAGGGCCTGCGTGCCAGTGCCAGGCGGGCAGAGAGTGAGACTGTCACACGGCTGGGGATATCCTCCAGGCACAAGGTATCAGGCAGGACTGGACAGCCCCTCTCTGGGTCCTGTCTGACTTCAAATGATGATGATAGTAATGGCGGAGGCTGTGAGCAGGGAAGCCAGGGTTACAAATGAAGTGCTGGCTGTTGAATGCGAAAGCTTCAACTCAAGAGAGTCGCCTCAAGGAGGCTCTTGGGAACTTTCAGCCCCTCACCCCCACCACTGTCTCCATAAGTAGCTGTATACACAACACACACACACACACACACGTACACATGCATGCACACGCACATACATACACACACGTAGAACCTTTACCCTAGGAAACATTTAGTAAAGGCACGGGTATTCTTATTATAAGTATTATGTTGACCAAAATGCTTGGGACCAGAAGTGTTCTTGAACACTTGTCAAGTTGACAAGGAAGATAAGCTCCCACAAAAACAAAAAGCCTTTCCATTATCTTATACGCTTTTTTGCTCCTTCCTCTCTCTTTCTCCCCCTTCTTTCTTGCTTGCTTCTTTCTTCCTTCCTTCCTCCCTCCCTTTTCTCCTTCCTCCCTCCCATCCTTCCTCTTCCCTTCCAGTCTCCCCTGAACTCCTTTTGGAGTTCCTCAGACTGTTCTAGTTCCTCTGGGTCAAAAACAAAAGAACAAGATGGCCCATCACTGTGCTGCCTACATGAACCCCCCAAAAATTTGGTTTCATTAATTAAAAACATGTGACCACCTAGCTGGAGGCAGGTTGGAACAACATTACCGAGCGACCCTCCTGGAGTCAGTTCCCTGCTGAGTCTTGGCTTGGGTGACCTCTCTGAACCTCAGTTTCCTCCTTGGTAAAATGGGCACAGTTTTGGCACCCACCTCTGGAGCTGTTGTGACAGTGAGCTGTCAATGCCCTCTGGGCATCACATTTTTGCAATGAATAGATCAGCTCTGGGTGGCTTGCTGAGCAGCTGTGTGGCTGGAGGAGGGTGAAGGTGTGATGGTCCCCCAAAAGGCAAGGAACTACCCACTGTACAAACCTCAGCAGCCCTCATGTTAGAGTCTCAGCTGGGTCACTCCCATATCTTCCCAGGAGCCTCCCCAATCCCCAGGTCCCCAGCTTGTCCCTGAGATGCTCTAACCCCAATTTCCCTTCTTTGTCCCAGCCTTCTCACCCTCAACCCCTCTCTCCTGATCCCCCACCCCATCTCCCTCTCCACTCCCTTTCTCTCCTAGTTCCCTCTCTCTCTCCACCTCTGATGTCTATTTTATTTGTCCTCATTGGGATTCAAGCTTCTTCCCTTGAGTCTTTCTTGTTAGCTTCTTTGGGTCTGCGGGCTGTAGCATGGTTATTCTGTACTAATACCCTCTTCTGGGTGAGCACCTACCATGTGTGTCTTTCGGGTCTGGGTTACTTCACTCAGGTTTTCATGATGCTCTTGTTCTTAACAGCGGAGTGGTATTCCATTCTGTAAACGCAGCACAGTTTCTTCACCCGTTCTTCGGTTGAGGGGCATCTGGGTTGTTTCCACTTTCTGGCTATTATAAATAAAGATGCTACGAACATAGCTGAGCAAATGTCCTTGCGGTTCGGTGAAGCATATTTTGGGTATATGTCCAGGAGTGGGATAGCTGGGTCTTGAGGTAGAACTGTAGAAAATTTCTGAGAAAGCGCCAGATTGATTTCTAAAGTGGCTGTACAAGTTTGCACTCCCGCCAGCAATGGAGGAGGGTTCCCCTCACTCCACACCCTCGCCAGCATGTGCTGTCGCTTGAGTTTTTATTCTTAGCCATTCTGGCAGGTGTAAGGTGGAATCTTGGGGTCGTTTGTTTTGCGTTTCCCTGATGACTAAGGACGTTGAACATTTCTTTAAGTGCTTCTCGGCCATTAGAGGTTCCTTTCTTGAGAATTCCGTTTAGCTCTGTACCCCACTTTTTAATTGAATTGTTTGTTTTGTTAGTATTTAATTTCTTGAGTTCTGTTGCCTCCCTCTGGATCCCATTTCCCTAGCAGAGCTTCCTTGCCTTGCCTCCGGGAAAGAGGAGGCACATAGTCCTGATGCGACTTGATGTGCCAGGGTGGGTTGGTACTGGGGTGGGTGGAGGTGGGGGTGGTGGGTGGGATGGAGGAAGTGGGATGGGACTGGGGAGGAGAAGAGGGAGTGGGGTTTCCATTGGGATGTAAAATGAGCAAATAGATAAATTATGAAAAAAAAAGAAAGAACCAACTCCTTAAAGTTGTCCTCTGACTTCCCCGACGTGTACCATGACACACCATGCATGGACAGGTGAGCACCCGAGCATGCTTGAGTACATGCACACATGCACACACACACAATAAAAAGAAAAGAAAATCTCTATTTGTAGAGGCTCTTGGCATGAGCTCATTTTGTTGAGTGCCCTCAGGCGAGTGACACGGTTTGAATCAGCTGTGCAGTGCCATGTGGGCAGAAGGCTGGTCACAGCAGCACACACACCCTGCCTGCCCTAGGTAGCACCCCACCTCTGTGTTTGTGTGCACGTGCCACCTATGTGTGGGTACCTGCAGAGATCAGCAGAGGGCATTGGGTCCCCTGGAGCTGGAGTTACACGTGGTTGTGAGCTGCCCAGTGTGGGTGCTGGGAGCTGAACCGGAGTCCTCTGAAGGAGCGGTGAGTGCGGTTAATCGCCAAGTCATCTCTCCAGCCCCAGGAGTGACATTTAAGTGACGGGTTAGTGGGAGCCCCATAAATGTGCTGCAAGGATAGAGCAGTTCCTCACAATCCCAAGGTGCACGCTTCTCTGGAAAGGCAGGCTGCCTCCCGTAGGCTCAGAAAGCACCTGCATTTGCTACCCACCAGCTCCCCTGTGTAGCTAAGGATGGCCTTGAATTCCTGATCCTCCTACTTCTACTTCCTGCTTAGATTACAGGTAGCCACTAGCACACCAAGTTCGTGTGGTTCTAGAGACTGAACCTAAACATGCTACCAACTAAACATGCTAAACATGCTACCAGCTGAGCTACATCCACAGCCTGAGTTCATGCCCTTTCTCTGGGAGCAAAGCGGCAGAGAATCCAGCAATAGCAGTAAACCTTTTTCTGACATCCTGAAACAGAGTACCATTCTTTTGTACCTTGTCCAGTCCATTAGAAACCAAGTTTCGCCAGACAAGGTGAGGTGCCTCTGGCCTGTAATCCCAGCACTCGGGGAGGCAGAGGCAGGTGGATCTCTGAGTTTGAGGCCAGCCTGGTCTACACAGCAAGTTCAGGACAGCCAAGGATACCCAGAGAAACCCTGTCTCAAAAAACGAAACAAAACAATGACGACAAAAGTTTCCCATTTTGCCTTGCCCCATGTCTGGCTACCACTTGCTGGCATATTTTTTCCTACTTTATTTGAGTTCTTATACCTCTCCCTCCCTTCCAACCCCCCAACACTTGGTAGGAGAGAGGGGAGGTTATAGGGGGCCATAGGTCTCTTTAGACTACTTCCTGCTGATCAGGGCCATTGGGTTCATTGGGGCAAGTCCCATTGGGATTATCTCCAACTTCTTCTAGTCCAACTGCATCAACAGCAACCAGGAGCAGCAGGGGGAAGCAGCCGCCACCTTCTTCTTCAGCATGCTCCCGGCCCCTCTCCAGGTTCTGGCTTTATACCCTCTGCAGTGTTCCCAGAATTAAACTATCCGCAGCAGGCACAAATCACGCCCCTGCCAGAGCACAAGACATTTTGTAGGTAGCTGCTGTGGACAACAAGCAGCCCCATATCCCACACCTGGGAATAAAGCAAAACCATATTCACAAAATATAACTGGGTTTTTTAGGAAGCCAAAATTCTCACTACATCTTTCTCCTATGTGCATCTGTGCCAGTAGGTGTATTGATAGCCTTGACAATGCTGTTTGGTGGACAGGCCTCCTTCCCCTCTCTGTCTCCAACTGACAACCTCCAGGCCCCACATCTGGGTGATTTGCTGCAATGGGTATGGTGTGATAGGACGGGGGCCAGAGTGTATGCCTGCTTCCAGCCCTGAGTGCTGTCTCTCCTTGGTCTCCACCACAGTGACCTTAATTAGCAGTCACTCGTACAAGCAAAAAGGACATGTGGGGACAGCAGGGACAGCTGCTGGGAGAGTCCAAGCTCCAAGCAGCTGGACTGTGTTGTTTGGCTTTGCTTTGCTTTCCTTATTTGGGTCACATAGTGGAGGCAGCCACAGGTCTCGAGGGATTCCTGGATCCAGGTCCTCTCTGGCTCGCCATTACCCCACATCAGCTGTCCACTGGGCATTCCTGTAGGAGTGGCAGTCAGTCCCCTTGGGATGACATGCTGGTTTTCAGCCTTTCCAGACTTCATTCTGTCTGTCCATGGAC
Source organism: Meriones unguiculatus (assembly GCF_030254825.1). NCBI lineage: Eukaryota > Metazoa > Chordata > Mammalia > Rodentia > Muridae > Meriones > Meriones unguiculatus. The sequence continues at coordinate 10,246,064 of NC_083351.1, forward strand.
CCAGAGGGCCTCCAGAACAATTGGGTGGTTCTTCTGGGTTCTGACCTGGCAGAAACCACACCCTCCGGGGAACCAGAGGAACTAATTGGCCAGGCTGGCAACACCCAGTCTTAGAACCGGAAGTAGACAGGCATATTGGATGCCCATAAAATCATCTGAGTGCTCAGGGGCCAGCCCAGGGCAGCCTGCTCCCCCATCCTGGTATGGTAGTCCCCCAGACTTCAGGCACCCTCCCTGGGCCTCATTTGTAATGCAAGCTTGGACAGCTCCATGTTCTGCAGAGATAAGAGCCATATTTGAAGTGTCCCCACAATGGCTTATTTTTCTAATCAACAGATGTCATCCCTGTTTGCCTGTCCGTGATTCCTCTTTGAAGTTTCATAAAGACAGTTATACCTGTGTGGTGCTGGGTTCTGGGTTGCCCCTCTCAGATGTCATCGCTGGGTCCCCCGCACCTGGGTTCCTGAGTCTGCGTGTGTGTTGCTGGTGTCTGTTGGGTGTGTGTGACGCCAATGCACAGATGGTGGCTCCATGACATCCAGGGCAGCGCCACCCTGCCCAATGTACAGGACCAGTCAGGAAATAGCAGCTGGGTTTTTTGTTTTTGTTTTGTTTTATCACTGTGACTATGTTCATTCATCCAGAACAGGTTTTTTTCCCCGGGGTTCTGCGAGTTGCCCTGTCCATTACCGACTCCCACACTCTACATTTCAGGACTTCCATTTTTTGTCAGAACGTTTGGAGTTCTGTTTCCTTGGATCTAAACACCCTGAAGGGGTGAGGTGAAGGTGGTGTTCTCAACCCAAAAGAATGGGAACAGAGAACCAAAGGCTGCACAAAATGCCCAGAGCAGGAAAGAGCTCTGAGCCTGTGGTTAATCTCAACCCCTGGCCCTTGTGCTGAGGGAGCTCAGTGAGGGCAGAGTCACGGGACACAAGACAGGCTTCAGGCAGCCCCGTGAGGGAGCATGACTCCCAAGTCGAGGGATCATGAGCCTGGAAGCTAAGAGGCCCCAATCAGCCTTCGGTTTAGACCCTTGGCTCAAGGCACATGATCTGTGACCCTGGCGTTCATTTTCATTATTGCATGTTCTGAATCAAGCCCTTATCCCTCTCTGTGTCCGGCGTCAGCAAACTTCTGCTTCTGACATTGGGCAGTGCAGTTTGTTGTTGTTCATGGGAGCTGTGGATAGAAGGTTTAGGGGTGGTGGGGTTGGAGACAAACTTGCAGGGCTTGGACGTGGGGCACGTGTGGAGTGGAGCAGCCGGTAGAGAGTGGACTCTGGACTTTGACCCTCTAGTTCGCAGCCAAGCTCGGCTACTTATTAACAAGCTTCTTTGGGCAGAGGAAGTGGCTCTTGGGGTCTCAGAGTCCACCCCAGTGCTGTGGGGGTGATGGCCACAGTGTCTCCATTTAATCCTGAGGATGAGGGTGATGGCACAGGGCCGGTGACAGCATCAATGCATGCCAGCTATTCCGGAGACTCGGAAGACGCTCCCTCGGGAACAAAAGCCTCCTCCCAAGAAAATGTATGACCCGTTATTTGTAGCCTGAAGCAAACCACATGCAGCTTGCAGGCCACGGCTAGACATGCCTGTGTGGTTTTGAGGCCTTTGCCATAGATCTTGAGGAGAGGAGGTACCCTTTGACTTATATAGTTTGCTTCATCAGTCCCAGAGTCTTCATAAAAGAGGGGCCAAGCAGGGAGAGCCAGGAGTATGCATGGGAGGTGGAGGAAAGAGCCAAAGCCAGATGATGCTGGTAACATCCAGGGAGCTGTGAAAGGCTAGCCAGTGGGTTTCTGTAGGATGGTAGCCTTGCCTCGACTGTAGGCTTCTGGAACGCTGGGAGAACAGATCAGTGTTGCTTTAAGCTGCTGTGTTAATGGATGTCTGTCCTGGCAGCCACAGGACATGTCAGACCTTCTCGGTGGCAAGGAGTTGGGAGAATCCTATGAGTGCCCTGTTTTCACTGTGGGGACAACCAAGACTGTCCCGATGCAGAACTTCCCACCTGAGCCCTGGAGGTCCTGCTGGGCGTCGCCGCAGTGGCCTGCCTCTCCTGGCCCCCAGTTAGAGGCTGCCAGTATGTGGAGCCTCGTCCCTGGCCCCAGGGCTTGCAGGAGAGACCCTGGACGCTGCTGCTGACCTTCTCCTCCTGACAGAGCTGCCCCTTCGTTCAGAAGGGAACCTCGGAACCTTGTAACATGGTCACTCAGTCAAGATGAACAGGGCTCTGCCCACTTGAGTATGGAGCAGGGACAGAATAGCGGGGCGCGGTTCTCAGAGTGCCCCATGCACGTTCCTTCTCTGTGCACAGGGACCTTGGTTGGCTTAAGCCAGCTGGGATGGCAAGATTTTACACCATCGTCATTGCCCAAGGCCACTATGGTAGTCATGGTGACACTTGGAGGGGAGGTCAAAGGACGTACTTTCTGTATCACCGTCCATGGTACCCACAGGGGGACTGCTACCACATCCCAAAACAGCAATCCTCACGTCCCTCCTGTCTTGTTTGCGCTGAGCCTGACACGTCCTCCTGTGTACATACATCACCTCAGGGAGGCTTGTGACGAGTGAAGATTGTGTAAATAGTGGCTAAGCCTCATTCAGGGAACAGTAACATGGAAAAGCCCACTGCTCAGGTGCAGTACAACCCTACCCCCTACCCCCAACTCTGTGCAGTTCTGGGCATTGAACTTGGAGCCTTGGGCGTACTAGGCAAGCACTCTACCATTGAGCTACATCCTCAGCCCTCTTTTTGCGTTTTATTCTGAGACAGGACTCACTAAGCTGCCTAGGCTGGCTTTGAACTCACTGTGTAGCCAAGGGCTGTCCTTGAACTTGCCTGCGGCAGCCTCACCCAATAGCTCTGATTACAGGCCTCGTGGTCCTGCTCAGACAGTCCTCTCCCAGCCTCTGCAGTGCTCTTCATTTATGATTGATTGTATCTCCTCCTGGAAGGGAGGCCCTAGAGGGTTGCCTGCACCCTTGCCTCAGGAAGGCTTTATTTTATTTGTGTGTGTGTGTGTGCATCCAAACATGTGTGCAGTGCTCTCGGAGGTCAGAAGGCAGCATCAGAACTCCTGGAGGTGAGCTACAGGTGTCTGTGAGCTGCCCGATGTGGGTGCTGGAGGCCCAACCGGGGTCTGGCGGAGTAATTGTGTTAACTGTTAAGCCACCTCTCTAGCCTTGGGAAGCATTGTTACCACTTTAAAGATGAGAACGCTGAGGCACAGAGAACACCTCGCGGTGAGGTGAAAATGCTGGCTTTGATCCAGAGTCCGTGGCAGTAACTGCCTTCCCTTTACCGGATGTTCTCTCTCCTGTGGCCACCACCTGTGGGGCTATAAAACCATGTACCTGTATCTTTTCCTCTGGCTTTTGTCCCCAGACACCTCCAGGCTCTGTTCCCACATGATCAAGCCCTTTGACCCACCTCACCCTCTTTGCTGGTCTCACCTAGCCCTTCCGTAGCCCATTCAGTCACTGTCCAATCTAGCACTTCAACCAAATTTTTATTTTTTATATTAATTAAAGTTTATTCACTTTGTATCCCAGCTGTAGTCCCATTCCTCATTCCCTCCCAATTCCCACCCACCCTCCCTCTTCTCCTTCCTGCCTCTCTCTAAGTACACTGATAGGGGAGGTCCTCCTTCCTCAGCACTTCTTCAGGCGACCACGGGCCTCATGCTGATTAGCTAACATTTAACATTTTATCACAGTCTGAGGGGTTAAGTCCAGGCACAGCCTGGTCCATCCTCTGCTGTGGTCAGAGTCCTGGAGACCAGGTCATATGCTGATCTGACAGTGCAACTTGGAAAGAGATTCATTTCCAAACTCACGGGGGCTATGGAATGGACCCCGTCCCTACCCTACCAGACAAACATGTGGGAAGAGGACCGTGGTCTTTGGGGCTTTCTTCCCCTGATCCCTTGCTAAGTGAATTTCCTCCCCAAATGGCCACCTGCTTCATCAAAGCTAAAACCCTGAGCAGCAGACTGGCTCTTTGGTCATTATGCCACCCACGCCATCTCCTTTATGTCATCCCCTCGGATATAGCTTAACTGGCCAGAAGCAAGCTGTGGGACCTGCCGACACTCAAGAGCAAGAACGCAGGCTCAGTGGTTTAAGAGCACTTGCTACTCTTGCGGAAGACCTAGGTTTCATTCCCAACACTGTATCATGGGTTGCAGCCTCCTGGAACTCCGGTTCTAAAAGACCCAATGCCCTCTTCTGGCCTCCTCAGGCCCCAGGCACGCACGTGGTACACATATATGTCTTCAGCCATACAGCATGAAATAGCAAAAAAAAAAAAAGTGAAAAACCACCTTTAGCGTCTGCTTGGAGAAAGACCCTACAAAAGGGGACAATTCCACGTGATTCTTACAATGCCCAAATAAACTCATGAGGGTAAATCTTTTAACATTGTCTTTGACACAGACATACCCTCACAAATGATAATACTTTATTATTTATATCATTATCAATATATTAGTTATTAATTATACAGATTAATTATTTTGTTGATTATTAATTAGGTTAATATGATGTGGTAGTGTATGACTATAAATAATGATATTATCATTTATAATAATACCTCATTATCATTTATCAGGTGGAGGTAGATAGAGCTACTGAAAAAAAAAATCCTTTCCTTTTAATGTGCATGGAGCCCACAGGCCATGCACATGAAATGACAGCTCTGTGGTCATCAGGGGCCCGGGCTCTTTGTATCTGTTTGTCTGTCATTCACTACCTCTGCCATTCTTTATCACCCAGTATGGCTGCCTGAGCTCCAGCCATCACACCCACATTACAACCCGGAGGTAAGAGGAAGCATATCCTTTTCCTTGAAGAACGCTCCACAAGTGGGTGCCTCCAGCCCACCGTTGCTTGGATCTCACCGCTGCTTGGATCTCCTTGGCCAGAACTCAGTCTTATGGAGCAGCTTCCTAGGAGGCCGAGTAACGCTGTCTGTGCTCAGGGGAGCTGGGTGTCAGTCTTCTTAGCATGGAGGAAGGGAAGAGTAGACGTCAGGAGGGGCCTCAGTGACCACATGGGAATCTCAGCCAGGGAGCCATTTCACCATCTCCTCCAGCCCCCTCCAGCTCAGGAAGGAAAAGGGACAACACCAGTCAGCTCCTCTGCTTCCAGGTGAGCCAGGCCTGCTGGGTCCTGCTGGGTTCTGCTGGCTGAGGAGGGAGGGTAGCCCCGGTGTGCCATGAGCTGTGCAGCGCAGCTGTGGAGAACTAAAACCAAGCGACCACAGTCTGGAGCATGTGCCTTCAACAGGCCAGGAGAGGCTACTGATCCTGCATCCCCTGCAGGTCCGTGCCTTGGTCTTTCCTGCGTAAAACAGTCAATCACAGCCAGAGACAGAGCTGGGATTTCATTCTCTGTAGCGTGGGGGTACAGGACTGCTGCAAGGGGCAGGAGGTGAGGTGGCAAAGGCATTGGAGAACTCGGAGGTTATCATTCAGTAGGAGAGGTGTTGAATCAAGGGAAGCGAGCCCCTGCTGGGGTACCAACTGAGTGCCCGGACGTTGAAATCCTCCAGGACCCCAAAGGGAACTATGTTTGGGGGTGGAGCCTCTGAAGTGGCATAAGCAGGCATGGAATCATATGGGTATCCCTCTTCCTTCAACGCAGCTGGTGTCCTTATACAAAGAGGCCAAGCCAGGCATGGTGGCACATGTCCGTCATCCCAGTACTTGGAAAGTGGGGGCAGGAGGATGGGGGGTTCAAGGTCATTTCCATCTGTATAGTGAGTTTGAGGCTAGTCTGGGCTCCTTGAGACCCTGTCACAAACAAAACAAAACAGGAGCAGAAGACGCAGACAGAAAATGAGGGATGACCAAGGAAAGGGGCCTGAGAGAAAGCAACCCAACCAGCGCCCTTGCTTTGGGGAAGTCCCCGTGTGTGTGCCTGGCCATGGTGACCAAGCAGAATAGTCCCAGCCATGACCCTCCCAGCTCATTCAGGCCCCTCACCTCAGCCTGCTACCAGGTTTATAATTAAACAACCCAGCACCAATTACTTAAACCACAGCCAGAAAGCACCAGAGCTGTGGGGACAGAGTGACTCACACCGGGAAACAGTTCAAGGAGAAAGGAATTTTACCTCCTGACCTGGCAAGGGTTTCTGGGAAGGAGCTGTGGTGAGGCCTTCAAACGGATGGGGTCTGGGCTTCAAATCTGCTGTGCCATTCTCTGTGTGGCCTTGAGCAGGTGCCTGAGTGTCTCTGAACTTTAAGCTTTTCCTCGAAATTGTTCTTGAAAGTTCATCATGGAGGTTGGGAAAATGTGAACACGATTATGGCTTGCAACTTGAAGCATGATTATATCATGATGATATAATGAGTTGTCAATAAAAGGAAATTCATAGAAAAAATAAAATAAAAAGGAAATTCATAACAAATAAAATATGACAGAGGGCATAAATAAAACAAAATAGCACTATTCGAGCGATAATGGATGGGTCATAGACAACAAGGAATACCTGTGAGACGTCCACCGGGTGCCCGACACTGCATAAGCCTGTCCGTAAGCCTATCCGTAAGCCTGTCCATAAGCCTGTCCGACTCCTGAGTGAGCCCCGTCAGATTTTCAAATCAGTTAGAGAGGGAACCGGCTTCACCAACCTGCAACCTGAGCACCAGGGCAGGAAGGGCCTGTGCTCCAGGAGGGGGCGGGGCGTAGCTGAGGTTCCCTGCTGCAGGGGAAAAGGCAGGATGGGGCTCCATGGGGGAGACTCACTGGCTCCTCCCTGCACAAGAATGGTTTTGGAAGGTTTTCAAACTGTCTCCACCGTGGAACTTAAACAGACACACACAAAAAAATAAGCCCAGATGTTGAAGGACAAATGTCCCCCAAATGTGTCCTAGTGTATAGAAATAGCCAAGGACTGCAGAAGGCTGGCTATCATGAACCTCAGCCAGCCTAGGACTCCTTCTCCCACGTGCCTTAGTTAGGGTCCTACGGCCTTGTGTGCTGGGCTCTTTGTTTTGTTTAGTCTCAAGTGTCGCAGGCTGGTCTTGAACTTACTACTTAGCTGAGAAATGACCTTGAACTCCTGGTCCTCCTGCTTCCCCCGCTCCAATATCTAATTACAAACATGAGTCACTACTATGCCTGGTCTATAGGGAACCGGGGTTCAAACCCAGGGCTTCACGCCTGCTAGGCAAGCGCTCTTCCAACTGAGCCACAGCCCCAGCCCCAGACTTGTGCCTGGGACCCTGAATGTGCATTTGGAGCCTGGGAAATCAGAGTGGCTACGGCTGAGGTATCAGAGTGCTTTTCTCCCTCAAGCCTTGGCCCCACGAGGGATTCAAAACATATGCTCACCGGGATCATGGCAGAGCCAAGTTAAAGTGCAGACCCAGAGGGAGGGCCACTTGCTGGGACCTGACGCGCTGCCTGCAAGAGGTCACCAAGAGGTCGTGTATATGGAGGAAGGCACTGTGTGGTGCCCAGTGACACTGACTGCTGTGGAATGGAAGGTCTTGTGGTGGCAGGTAGAGGGACACTGCCCATACCCACAACCCGTGGCTGCCAGAAGAAACTCCCGAGGTGCCAGCACATCTCTTCTTTTGGTTCCCGGAGTTCAGAAGTCTAAGTCAGTGTCAACTGTTAATGTCAAGAGTAGAGCAGGCAACCTTTTCTCAGCCTGAGTGGAACCAGTGCCTGCCCCCCGAGACAACACCCTCTTAGCTGCCGCTTCCTCCTTCGACCTCTTCACCTCTGTCATATAGAGAGATGTGCAAATTGGTTGGACTCACCCAGCCTCTCCAGAGAAATCTGCCCATCTCAGATCCTTGGCTCAATCACGGCTAAAAAGTGCTTTGACTTCATAAGACCCCAGTCTGGGATCCCAGGGGTTACTGGGGATGTGGCTCAGTTAGTAGAATGCTTGCCTAGCATGCATGAAACTCTAGGTTCGAGTCCCCAGCACCACAATAACTGGGCAGGGTGGTGCACGCCTGAAACCCTAGCACCTTGTAGGTGGACACAGGAAGTTCAAGAGTTTAACGTCATCCTTGGCTATATAGCAAGTTGGAGGCCAGTTTGAGAAAGACTTTGTCTTTTGTTAAAAAAAAAAAAAAAAAGGTGGTGGGGGGAACCTATGGAGGGTCACTGTCTGGGCTGCCGTGTGTGACCTCCCAAACTCTGACAGACATAGTAGTGAATGGTGCAGCCACCAGCTGAGACACACCCAGATCCCCTCTCCCCGTTACAACATGGCCTCCATTAGGCCTGCCCTCTCCTGGGCCTCTCTGAGGTGGGTGGATAGTCTAGATTTTATGAGACCTCCCACCCTCCTCTGCTCCTGTGAGTGAGTTACAGGACCTGAGGGAAGCCGCATCAGGAGATGCAATTGCTCTCCGAAACTGCTGTGTACCCAGGACAGATGCTCACAACAGGCGTCGCCTCAGGTCAGCGGGAGTTAAACAGCACATGTGGCCTCCCTCCCGGTCCCCACCCTTCACCTTCTCAGACTCAGCCAGTGCCTCAGAAAGTGTCACTCTTGCCTCATCTCCAGATACCCAGAAGATGGCCGAGTCCTGGGAGGCAGGCCTCTGCTCTGCCTGTTCTGTTTCTCCCGATCAGTAGAAGCCTGGGCCTTTGGCCCCAGGCAAGAGGAGGCCTGTGGACAGGGAGACAGCTCTTCAGTGGGGAGGCCCAGACAGGCTTCTCCGCCTCTGTATACTGCCCTTCCTTCATACACGAGCCTTTAGGCTCACAATTGGGTAGCAGACTCAGCTGCAGAGAGCGGGAGGCACTGTGTGCCGTCGGGGCAGGAGCTCACAGCCAGCCTGGCCATGACATTCACCCATTGCCAGGGCGGCAAGCCAGCTGTGGCTCACCTCAGAGAGGCTGATGGACTCAATCAGCGTGCGTTCCAAGTGTTGGAGTCATTTGGAGTGGACAGTGCTCTGTATCCCTGGGCTCTGTCCCCATAGAGGAAGACAGGCCACTGGTGTAATGGTTTCCAGGAACACAGAATGCTCCTGGGACCTAAGGGCTGGGTCCCTGGTGCCAGTCTTGTCCGTAGGGCCATACATCAGCCACTTGCTAAGAGAAAAGCTTGAGACAGACTCCCATGGGAGACACTGGTTCCCAAACCTGCCTCCTGTGGCCAGCACCCCAGGGGCTGCAGGGTGGAGTTGACCTCTTTAACTTATCGGACACTTAAGTGATTTTGTGAGGGGCCTGGTGACACCGGCTCATGGAGTTCACCAGTGCCTTGTGCCAGGAGCCTGGGAGAGGGGCTGCCTCTCTTCCCGGCGAGGCTGGCACATTCTGGGAGATGCTCGCTTTTCTGTTCTGTGGACTCAGGCAGCTTGTTCCTCCCTGGAACTGTCCCACTCTCTTAGCTCAGACTCCATCCCAGAAACTTAAACAGCTCAGGATGCTGCAGGGCTGTTTTTCCGTGTTCTCTCTGCTCATCTTTCATTCCCTTTAGAGGTGCCACCTGGGGTGAAAATCGCAAGCATACTTCACCCCCAGCCCTGTACTGGCTGTGTGACTTTGGAAAAGCTGCTTTGCCTCTCTGAACCTGAGTGTCTTCCGTTGTAAAATCAAAGTAGTAACTATCAAATGGTTGCTATGGTTTGAGTAGCTTATAAGTGTGTCCTTTTGTTAGAAGCTGGTTCCCTAGTGTGGCAGCCATTGGACCCCAAGAGATGCCTAGGGCTCTATAAGAGAGTCACTGGAAAAGGACCGGTAGTTCTCATAGGAGCCCAGTTAGTTTAGGGGGGTGGGGAAAGGTCAGGGCTTCACACTAAAGCCCAGGCTGGCCTGGAACTTACAGTGATCCCCATGCCTCAGCTTCCCGGGTGCTTGGATGCCAGGCGAGGCTCTTGCTGTCATGCACACATAAGCTTTCCCGCTATTAGGGACCCACTGGTCTTCCCGGTGGACTGAACAAACGTCACAAGTCTGTTCATCTCCTAAACTGCATCACATAGAATGGGCCCAGGAATCATTTAAACTGAAGTCTTCAATGCCAAAGGAACGTTGACCTGTCCCTCTCTGTGCTTGTGTGAGGACAGACTGCAGAACCTGTCTGCCTAGCTCAGGGTGTGGCCCTGGGAACTCAGCCTTAAGAGAGCCATTGGCTCAGGACACAGAGGGTGGCTTTGGAGTCACATTTGATTGTGAATCTTGACCCAACTGCTTACTAGCTGTGTGCCCCAGGACAGAGACTCTGTGATGGTAGGGTTCATTGAACCTTCAGGCTGCCAGAAATATTGGGTGAGTGCCCATGGGTGCCTGACTTGCCCTGAGTGGCAATGCCATGGGTGTCTCTAAGACCGCCAGTCTCTTCCTCACTGCTCCCCCAGGTTTTCTGGTGCCCGCCTAGCTGCTCTCTGGCCCAGCAGCCCTCCTCTGTTATCCCAGGTGCCTCATCAAAGAGATCTCCTGTGCTGTTGAAACAGGCACCTGATACCTTTGGCCTTAGTCCTTGGGGATGGTGGGCCCCAAAGTCCCTGACAGGCAGGACCCCAGGAACAGTGGCAGCTCAGAGGTTTTCTCTCTCCCCCACCAGGCGACACTGGGTCTTAGCAAGCAAAGCAACAGTGGGCTAAGCTTGGCAGGTCCCCCTGGAACTCCCCGGTGCTCAGCATAGCACAGCCAGTGTCCCCGGAGCGATATCCCTTTCTCAATTGTGCAGCTTGGCACACAGTGGGTAATGCCAGGCAGCGACCAGGAGCCTCTGAGGCACAGCAGGCCGCTTTGGTCTGGCAAGCCCTCCTCCCAGTGAAGCTGATAACGGCACCACGGAGCTTCGCCTCACGAGGATAGAGCTCATCTCCTAGGTCAAAAACTGCAGCGCAGCCCAGCAAAGCTCAGGAGACCAGCTTGGGCTGTCTTGCCCTGCTGCAGCTGAGAACTTTCAGGTTTGCTGTGTTTCAATTCACAGTGAGGGGAAATGGGATACAGCAGGGATTCTTGATGTGTGGGTCTCAGCTCCCACATATCAGATACCCTGCCTATCACATATTTACATTGTGATTCATAACAGCGGCAAAATTACAGTTATGAAGAAGAGACAAAACAAGTTTATGGCCGGGGGTCACCATAACCATAACCTGAGGAACTGTATTAAAGGGTCACGGTGTTAGGAAGGATGAGAGCCATTTGGATATAGGGAGGCACAGGCCTTACCACAGAGCGAGGACCCAGTCTTTACTGCCTGGTTTCATGTCTCTGTTTGCCTTGAAGTTGTAGTCCATGGGAACTGGGTCCAGCTGAGAATTGGCAGCCATGACCCACTCTGGCCTCAGCCAGGCAGAGGGAGCACTCTGGTATTGGAGCAGAGACTTTTCCCCCCAACGAGGGAAGGTCCTCCTGGGGAGGACCAGAGAGCTGGGCTTCTGCAACCTCGGGCCCTCCAGGAGTGTGATAAGATCACCTTCCCAGGCCCCAATGTCCATCACCTTCATTCTGGCTGTGGGGATATCACTTGCATATGAGAACAAAATGACTGCTGAGTTAAACCTTAGGAATGCTTTCCTGTCTGTGTCCTCCCCGGCCTGGAGATCCCCCTCATTGGTGGAAGTAGGAGTTCAACGTTTAAACCTGCTTGGGTATTCATCTGCCCAGGCCACAGGTATCAATTAAGAGCCTGTTGCATTCCTGACATTGTGTGGTGGGAGCCAGGCAGACAAGAGCCTCCTTTCTGGACGGTGAGACGTTGATGGGACCAGGGGGCCAAAATGAGACTGTCACAGACTGAGATGGTGGCGTCCGTCCGTGGGGAGGAGGGATTTCACCTGGACACAGAGTAGAGGTTGGGATTCAGGCTGTCACGTCAGAGTAGCCTGGCATCCTTCTCTTGGGCGTGACCTTTAGTGGTTTTGCTGTGGCTGCTCATCCATCCCTCGTACCGTGACCTGGAGGTGTTTCCATTTTCTTCTTTGGAGTTGTGGTTAGTGCGGACAGTGTGTGTGGTATGTGCACATGCATGCAATTGTGCGTGCCTATGCGTATGGTGTGAAGGCCAGAGGAGGGTGTCATATATCCTGCTCTGTCACTCTCAGACAGCGTCTCTCCCACTGAACTTGGAGCCAAGCTGGCCATCACCAAGCCCCGGTAACCCTGCCATCTCCACCTTCCACTGTCCTAGAGTTACCGGCACACATGACTCGAACTCAGGTCCTTGTGCCATCTCTCTAGGTCCTGGGCCATCTCTCCAGCCCCCTTCTTTTGGTACCCCATTTTTATAGAGGCCCGCCTCAAGCTCCCAACCCCAAAACAGATGTCTTAACATGGGTACCTCACAGAATCAAACCACCCACAGCTTCCTTAGAAATGCTTTGTCTCTTTTTCTCACAGGGGGATCCATAACAGAAGGTTTTCTTATGTCAGCTGTTCACGAGTCTGACCGGAGCCACCTCCCCTATAGCCCCAGGTAGGCGAACCCCCTTCCCTCCGCTAACAGCGTGTGTTAAAACCACAGACACAGCATCATTCCCATGTCTCCAGGCTGCCTGGAACATGAACAGTGATGAGTAGGCCCGACTCTGGGGTCTGGAGAGCAGCTTGTCAGAGCCGAGCCCCCTCCCCCCCCCCCCCCCGTCCCCATCCCAGGTTGCTACTGGTTAAGGACATGCTGAAGGCTGTGTGGCCCAAATCGGCTGAGCATAAAATTAGCTTGTGTGTATATTCAGCAAGGGAAAGCAAACTGGGCTAAATATACCACAGGGCCCTGAGCGGTCAACAAGCCAGATATAAGACAAACAGCAGACCAGTGGGAACCTGAACTTCCCAGACCCAGGGGCTCAGGGGCTGGAGATCATGGGTTCTGAAGGTTGCTGCCACTAGGCCCACAGCCCCGCTAGGGTGTAACTCGGATAGTTGAGTGCCTGCCCAGCACTCATGAAGCCCTGGCTTCCAGCCTCAGCACCGCATAAACCAGATGTGGTGCTACATGCCTGTAATCCCAGCACATGGGGGGTGGAGACAGGAGGAGCAGAAATTCAGGGTCATCCTAGGCCATATAATAAGTGCAAGGCTAGTGTGGGCTACCTAAAACCTTGTCTCAAAAAACCAACCGACCAACAAACAGGAAAAATGCCCTGTGTATATAACAAGCTGGCTCCTCTGATCCTACTGCAGCTGTCTGTGCTCCACGCCTGAGTTCACACAGCATGTGCTCATACGGCACCTGCACACGTCAACATCCATGTGTATTCACACACACCCTTGATCATGCATTCACACACGTGCATGTGTGCCTGTATGCACACAGCCATGCACACACATACATACACGCCTAGGCCTGTGCACACAACTGTGAATTCTGCATGTGGCCCTTTTACACAGATGAAACTTCCCTTCTTTGAAGCGTCCAGAAGCCCAGAAAGCTCCAGTGCTTTCCTCCATTTCCTGTCAGTCCTTGTCTCTGCTTCCGGAGTGTCCTCTCCTTCCTCCACCCAGGCGTCCACAGTGCCTGCCAGTCGCAGGTAGCCAGATGCACCAGATGTATTTACTGGGTGGAAAATAGGAGGTTCGGACTTCAAGCTGAGAGAGGATGTTGTCCCAGATATTTTTAGAGTAATTTTTAACAAAGCAGAGAGTTTCAGATGAGGGTGAAAGTTTAACAAGAAAACATCTCTACTGGCATCACATTTCAAACTCCCCGATCAGCTGTGCTTTCAGAAAGCTTGGAAAGAATGCACAGTTGAAAACAGGGCCTGTCCATCTAAGCACCAGCTGGGCTATCCTGCTTGGCACCGTTTCCTGCCCACCCCTTGACTGAGGGCTGGGCAGATTGGGGGCCCATGCCCTCTCCTCCTCCACGATCTCCAATTCTGTCCTAAACCAGAGCTTTGAGGCCTTGCCTCTAGGCACCCTCAGTCACCAAGGGTCCTGGAATTGTAGCTCCTACGAGCCGAGTCCTTGAGTACCTCCACCGGAAGAAAGATGTGTTTGTTTGGTTGGTTGGTTGGTTTGGTTTCGGGGTTCTTCTGGACTTCTGCCTCCTTTAGGAAGTGGGGGAGATGGAGCTGAGGCAGCCTCATCTTTCTGGGCAGCTCCATGGTCTCCATCCATTTCACTGGGCATGAACTCAACACACTCATTGAGATCCTGATGTGTGGAGGGCTGAGACACAATGAAGGGACCACTGGAAGGCAAGCCCACTCTAGTAACTAGTGGGGCATCCATGAACACCCGGAAGGGGGTAACCTGGAAACTGCAGAGTTGCTGGGAGGGGGCGTGCCAACCAAGGTAGTAAGGCCAAGTGGCTAAGGAGGCCAAGAGGGCCATGTACATCATTCTTAGAAGAGGTGTTTTCTCCTCCAAGACAATAGGGAGCCAGGGAGAGTAGTGTACCGACTGACCCCAGCAGGCTGACTACGTGGGACTCAGCACTGACTGCTGCAGGCCCCCAGGTGACTATGATATGACTGACCATGGCCCAGCAATGCCCTCGTCCCCTCTTCCCTCCCCCCTCACAGCTCTCCTGTGAGGGCTGAGATCAGACCACACTTCAGTGAACCTCACAGCGTGTTTCAGCTGCTCTGAGCACTGACCTCGGTGGCCTCCTGCAGGGACAGATCTGGTTTTCCCTTTCAGCGTAGGGGTGGTGGCTGGACCATCTGGAATGTATTAGAGGTACGGCCAGGGTGGAGCCTGATAGCTCATCCCTGCCTGGTACCTCCCTCACAGACAACCTCCCCAAATCAGAGCTAGAATCTCCCCTTCCCTCTCCTCTTTCAGACCTCTCATCTGTGCGGTCCACCCCGGATGCCTGGCGCTTGAAGAGAGCCATTGCTTGGGAGTCTACTGATGAGTCTTCTCTGTGGCACAGGAGAGTCTCTTCACCGTGCGGAAGGAGTGTCTGTTGCCGCTACTGCTTTTTCGTTTGTCTTCTCTCTTCGAGCCGGGTCTTGCCCTCTCCCGCTGCCATGATGGCCCAGTCCAAGGCCAACGGTTCACACTATGCACTGACGGCCATTGGCCTAGGGATGCTGGTCCTTGGGGTCATCATGGCCATGTGGAACCTGGTCCCTGGTTTCAGCCCTGCGGACAAGCCAACAACGCAGGGCAACAAGACGGAGGGTGGCATCCTCAAGAGCAAGACTTTCTCGGTGGCCTACGTGCTGGTCGGGGCTGGCGTGATGCTGCTGCTGCTGTCCATCTGCCTGAGCATCCGGGACAAGAGGAAGCTGCGGCAGAGCGAGGAGCTGGCCCGCATTCAGCAGCAGGCAGGAGCGGTGCCCTCCACCCAGGAGGAAGACAGGTGAGACCCGAGTGAGCTCCCTCCAGCCTAGCGTAGGGACACACTTGCACGCAGGCTTTGTTCTACTCTGAGAGAGTACTTTGTTCTACAAGTCTGTGTTTCCACTCTCCTCCAGGAAGGTGCCTCAAACCGTTTTACAAACACCTTTGTGCTTACTAGACGCAGGCTTTCCAAATCCTGTGGCTGAGGTGGCTTATAACGTTGTACCACAGAAACTGGTGGGGCCTCGGGGACCAGGGCTCTAGGTCTCTCATTCGTCTCTCTGTCCCAGGTACTGTGTGTGTCTACTTTGATTTAAGAAGGCCAGTGCGCGATATTTCACTTGTCCCAAATATCACAAACATATTTAAATAATAGTCAGTAGATAGGGGGTATGCAGTAAAGGTTGGCACCTCTTTTAAGGTCCATTTCTATTGTGATCAAAAAACTCTGACAAAAGTTCACAATCCCAGGTCACAGTCTGTCATTTTGGGGGAGTCAAGAAGGCAGGAACTATCAACCCCACTGTCAAGAACAGAGAGCAGTGAGATAATGTGTGCAGTCTGCACTTGGCTCTGCCTCTTTTTCATCCAGCCCCAGCCCCAGTCCATGCAATGCTACCACCCTAATTCAGGGTGCGTCTTCCCACCTTCACTGACATAATCAATATGGCACAGCCCCCCTCCCCCCTGAAAGGACAATCACAGGCATTCTCAGAGGCTCGTCTCCCCGCTGACTCCAAATCAGAGGTTCTCAGCTTGTGGCTTGCGACCCCTTTGGCAAATCTCTCTCTTCAAAAACATTTACATTATGATTCGTAACACTAGCAAAATTATGGTCATGAAGTAGCAACAAAAATAATTCTGCGGGTTTTTTGGGGTGGTCACCACAACATGGAGGAATGATTTACATGGTCGCAGCATTGGGAAGGTTGAGAACCGCTGCCATAGATGGTGTCAAGTGGACAGGTATAGGTTGTCAGCACAGAGCCTGGACTAGATGTTCTCCTCATTACAGAGTCTGCTTAAGGGAGGAAGGGTTCATTCTGGCTCTCAGCTTGATGCTACGGTCCATCGGTCCATCATGGAGGGGAAGTGTGCCTGCAGGAGCCTGGGGTGGGGGTTATGTTATGTGGGCAACAAGGAAGCAGAGAGCGGTGAATGCTGGCGTTCAGTTCGCTTTCTTCTTTCCTCGCTTTCATACCCACCCAGCCCGTGCATGGTGTTCCCCTTATATCAGTCAGGGTGGATCTTCCTTACTCGGTCAGACCTCTCTGGAAACACCCTGGCCTCTGCCTGCATGGCTTTGAGCTTGATGGAGTCGCAGGGAATGGAGAAATGGCAGATGCAAGTAAAGCTGGGATTGGATCGGCAGTGTACACTGAAATGGAGAGGCACCAGCAACAGCCAGGGAACTCAGCAAGTTAGGGGGTCTCTATGGGAGAGTAGCCTTAGGCTGCAGTCATCCAGGGAGGAAGCCACAGGCAGGACTTCCTACTCCTACTGGCCAATCCTAGACCAGGAAGAAGGCCCTGCCATTATGATGAGTCTGGGACACTGATGCTCTTGACATGGCCCTGCTTCAACAATACACATTGACGCAGGCCTTCATCTACTCACGACCCTCGAAGACATCCCAGAAGTGTGATCCTAGGTGACCCCAAATCTCAAGATGACAATGAAGAGGAACCCCTCCTACCCTTGTAAAAGAGTTATTGTGAATAAACACAAAAAAGGAAGACACTGGTCAGAAAATAGACAAGCGTTCTATGATTTCATAGGTGTTCCACCTCGTTAATCCTGTGTTACAAACACAAAGACACATTCTCCTCCAAGCCCCCTCTCTTACCTATGTTAGCCATGACAGGCAGCTCTGTCATCAGAGAAATACAAGGACAGCGTGCTACAGACATTATGGGACCAACAAAGTGGTTTGAAAGGAGCCTACTGCTAAGCCTGACAACCTGGAACCGGCATGAAAGTCGCCTTTGACCTCCATCCCTGTAGCATGACACAAGTACTTGGGTGTGCAGGCACGAATAAATGATAGGTAGGTAGGTAGGTAGGTAGGTAGGTAGGTAGGTCGATAAATATGGAAAATTAAGATAGAAGAACTTAGAGACAACCTAGTTGTCCATCAGTCAGGTGACCTCGGGACATACCTGCCCCTGTAATTCTCCCGGCCACAGCTGGCTCGTGATCTTTAATGTGGAACAACCCCCACATCACTGAGAATGAGGCAGAGTGACATAGCCTTCGGGGAAGGTCCCAGCACATCAGACCTGTGGGTGGGCCAGAGAGGGACAGCAGCTGTCGGGTGGCCACAGTATTCACCATGGTTGCCTCTTGGTGGATGGATTAGGGTTTTGTTTTAGGGAATGCTGGTGGGAGGATTTGCAAAATTTGTATTTTCTTCCCTTAGATTATCTAGATAACAGGGAAGACTTTGTTTTATGTCAAAAATATTGGTCTCATTTTTCTTCCTTTTTTCCCCATCTTGGTTTTTTGAGACACTATGTATCCCTGACTAATCTGGAACGTGCTATGTAGACCAGGATGGCCTTAAAATCATAAAGGTCCATCTGGCTCTTCCTTGCCAGTACTAGGACTAAACCAGACCCTGGCATCATGAAAATATACACACAGGCTAGGCACGTACCACAGTGCTGGGACCCTTGTCTAGCTTGGGTGAACCCCTAGGTCCTATCCACCACAGGAAAAAAAAAAAAAAAAAAATATATATATATATATATATATATATATATATGATAGTATTTGCTATGTTAGTGTTAGTCCAGATTAACAGTGCCAGCAACTTGCTGCTGAATGACAGGGACACGTTCTGAAAAACGTGGGGTCCGGTGACTCTGTACAAACTGAGACAGCTACAGTGTCACTAGGTGATATAGTCTATGAGACCCTGTGCCCTGTCCCCTGTTGAGCCAAGTGTAATGGCATAAAGGGAGCCTGACTGGATCTGTGATTGAGAAAAGGAGAGTCTGGGAGGACGTGGCTCCATTGGTGGAGTATTTTCCTAACGTGCTGGAAGCCCTGGGTTCGATCCCAGTACCATATAAACTGGTGGTGCATACCTGTGATCCCAGTACTCTGGAGGCAGAGGCAAGAGGCTCACAGGCCAAGGTCATCTTCTAAGGAATTAGATCATGGGTTTATAGAGGTCAGGAAGCCTCCTCAGCCCCTGTCTGCAAGCTGGAAAGCAGGGAGGCTTCCCAGAGATGCCATTCAGCCTTAGCTCAAGAATGTGAGATCCAGGGGAACCCTTGGGGACCATCTGTGGTCCAGGTATAAGAGGCTGTGAGCTGACCCAGCTCCACAATGAGACAGAGCAAGGGCAGAACTCCTCAGAGCCTCCCTTGTTCTACTGACGCCTGCCATGGACCGGATGACCCAGAGACCTTGGGGAGGGCATCTTCTGGGATTTGAATGTGAGTCTCTTCCAGGAAGGTCTTCTGCCATTACATGGTCATCACGCCAAATTAACCATCACACACACTTAGTCTAGAAAACTCCGGAAATATGCAAAAGAGGAGAGTCAATTACCCATAATCCCCCCACCCCTGCCACATGCAGAGGTGAGTTCCTTGAATAATGTGAGAAGAGGCGTAAATGCTTGATGTTCCTTCTCTACTTAGGGACACCCATCTTGCTAAACATCCACAGCTGTTTTGAGGGCCACACCTTTGACCAAAGAACTCAGCTGGGTGTTGGGATAAATATTCCACCCAGTGTGTTATGAAGTGTGAAATGTTTACGGCCAAGTTCCCACCCAAACAACACCATGTAGGAATAGTTCAGTAAGGCTTCGCCTCCTCCCTCCCATTCCCTAAATCTGTGACCTTTGCATTCGTCACATTTGTCAAATACCTAAGAAAAGGAACTTAAGGAAAGAAGGGTTTGTCTAGGCCCAGAGTTGAGGGCACATTCATCCTGGCTGGGAAGAGACCTGGTGGAGGGAGCATGAGGCAGCTGATCACAGGTACCCATCCATGGTCAGGAAGCAGGAAGAGGTGGGCGCCAGTGGTCTGCTCAGTTTCTCCTTTTGGTTCAGTCCAGTACCCCAGCCCATGGCATGTGCCACCTACAGTGAGAACGGGCCTTCTCACCTCAATTAACTCAGGCTGGAAACCCCTCACAGGCAGTTCCAAGAGCTCCCCTCCTAAGTGCTTCTAGATCCTGCCAAGCTGACAGTCTCATTAACCATCACAGCCTTGATGAATTTTTTCCTCCATCCGGAAAATGGGCATAATACAAAATCCTTCCTTGTAGTGCAGTTGGGAATGGGAAATTGTTCCTCTGTGCTAAAATACCTACTGATTAATTCTAGAGCCCACGTGGTTTGCAGAGTCGGTCCGTGTGGACCTAGTGCTCGCATGCAAACCCGAGTCCACCTTTGGTGGCCTTTCAGTGACATGCGTGCTGACGCTCTGTGTTTGTCATCCTGCAGCCAGGAGGAGGAGGAGGAGGCCTCCTCCCGGTACTATGTCCCCAGCTACGAAGAAGTGATGAACACGGGCTACTCAGAAACCAGGGGAGAGGAGCAGAACCCGAGGCTGAGCATCTCTCTCCCCTCCTATGAGTCGCTAACGGGGCTCGATGAGACGACCCCCACGAGCCCCAGGCCGGAGACGGAGACCGCCAGCCCAGGGCACGCTCCCGACAGGCAAAACTCCAAGCTGGCCAAACGCCTGAAGCCACTCAAAGTTCGAAGGATTAAATCTGAGAAGCTTCACCTCAAAGACTTCAGGATCAGCCTCCCAGACAAGAACATCCCTCCTCCCTCTATCGAGCCTTTGACGCCTCCACCGCAGTATGACGAGGTCCAGGCGAAGGCTCCCGAGGCCCGGCCACCCGACTGAAAGACCCTTCCGACGTCACTCCCCCCATCTCACCCTCCACACCAACAGACTGCGCCGAAACCACTTCAACCTCAGACGAGGGGTCAAGGCACACTTAGCCACTGTGATGGGGATTCTGGGTAAGAGGGAGTTACTATGGACCGTTCACGGAGCCTCACAGAGCAGGGGCATCAGCAGGATGTTGGGAGCTTGTGATACTCCGGAGCACAAGGTGTGTGGCCTTGGCATCCCCTCCATCTTCCTTCCCACCTCGGGGTCGTAGGCCACACCCTCCTCTCCCGAGCTGGGATGGGATTCCTAGTGACTGTGTTTAGCTGGAGGTTGTCTCCTTTCGCTTCCACCATAGTTGCTGTGTTTCAAAAAGAAACCAGGTTTTGTGCTTGCTTTCTTCACTGGACATGGCTCAGCTTCGGCCAAAAGGGCACGGGATTGTCTTGTGAATAAAATGCCAAACGGGTGGGTGTGAGTTGTCAGGGAGGGCCCCTAGGGGCCCCTGGAGCTGTCGGTTCTTTGAGGGTGTAAGGCCTGATGACCTTCAGTGTGTGGGTGACTGGCTGATTCCGAACACTGGTCTCCTGTGGGTAACGGAAGGAGGAGAGGAAAAGTCGCTGTTCCGTGTCTTCTCAAAAGCCGCGTGACTGGGCATTTTATAATAAAAGTGTTTTCTATGTAGCACGCCTGACCATTGAGTCATTTCAGCAGGAAGTATCAGTAATAACAGCCAGTCAACATGGACACTTAATTCACTTAATGTGAGGGAGCTGTGTTCTGAGCACCAGCTGTGTATCCCATGTCGCCTGTGCCCAGCCTGGTGCCCGTGTCAGCCTGCGGGTTAGCTCACGGGCCTGGGTTAGCTCAGCACCCCACATTGCACCATGAATGAGAAGTTCTGGCCTCGGGCCGTCCGGCTCCAGAATCTGAGTTCGTACTCTCTCTGCCAAGTAGCTTCAACATTTACCTGGCCACTTGGGAGCAGACCCGCCCTCATCAGCCCACAGGCAGCTTTAGAAGGCTCTGGAAACTTAGAGCAGCACCCCGCCTGGTCCCCAAGCAGCCCAGGGAGAAGCTCAGCCTGTCACCTACCGTCAGAAGTGACTGGAGGTAGATCCGTCCCCTCTGGGAGGGGACAGTGTCTGCTGGGCAGTACATAGCACAGTGAAATACACGAGGGACCACAGACTGTTAAGGAAGGAAACAGATCTTGGCCCTGGAGGAAAGCCTGGGAGAGAGAGACCTGAGCCCCAAGGACTCTTTCTGTTCTCTGAGTTCCCCAAGGACTCTCTCTGTCCCACCAGGAGTGGTCTGATGGGAGCCCCAGTGCTCCATGGAGTCTATGGAAGAGAAAGCTCTCTGCCCCTGAATGTTTCACAACAAGCTCCAGGAAGCTAGAAGGCAAATTACAGGTTTAGCCCCAGGCAAGATGGGATGACAAAAGGTACAAATCTCGGTAGGGAGGTGAGGAGCCAAGCAGGGGATCTGGCTCAGATGGGAGAGGGCTTCTCTCACGTGCAGGAAGCCATGAGTTCAATCCTCAGCACCACACAAACTATTTGGTTTTGCTTTTTAGAAAAAGGGGTGGAGGAAGACCAAACAAGTAAAAGCAAGAGAAAAGCCCTCATCCTCTTCCATTCTTTCTGCTCACTTTTTTCTTTGGCCGCTAAGAATCTAACCACCCCACAACCCCAGGCACATGCCAGACGAGGCTGTTCCTCTGAGCCCAAGCCCAGCCCTCTCCTTGTCACATTTTTGTTCTTCAGGCAAATAGAAGGCAGAGACCAGGAAGAAGAAACACACCCAGGTGTCCTTGAGCCATACATGGCCCCCCGGACAGTGGAAGAGCAGAGACAGGAATCAGATCCAAGGCTCTTTTTTTTTTTTCATATTATTTTTTAACTTATTTTTTTATTTATTACAATTTTGTATCCCAGCTATAGCCCCTCCCTCATCCCATCCCAATCCTGCCCTCCCTCCCCCCCTCCTCCAATGTCCCTTCCCCAGTCCACTGATAGGGGAGGTTCTCCTCCCCTTCCACCTGACTCTAGCCTAACAGGTCTCATCAGGACTGGCTGCACTGTCTTCCTCTGTGGCCTGGTAAGGCTGCTCCCCCCTCAGGGGGAGGTAATCAAAGAGCCAGACACTGAGTTCCTGTCAGAGACAGCCCCTATTACCCTTACTAGGAAACCCACCTGGAGGCTGAGCTGCCATGTTCCACATCTGTGCAGGGGTTCTAGGTTATCTCCATGAATGGTCGTTGGTTGGAGTATCAATCTCAGAAAAGACCCCTGCACCCAGATTTTTTGGCTCTGTTGCTCTCCTTGTGGAGCTCCTGTCCCTTCCTCTTTAAACCCCATTGCACACTCTCCCCAACCCACGATTCACGGTAGGAGCCTCAACAGCCTGGTGGTCCTCAGGTGACCTCCATGTTTTCAGGTCACAGCTGCAGAGGTGTGAGGAAACCAGTCAGGAGCTGCGCTGGGTGAGGCTGCTTCGCTCTGGGAATTTGGTCCTGGACTGTGTGAGTGGGGAATGGAACCAAATGCCAGCACCTGTGCGCCATCGTTGCTTTAGCATTTTTGACTGCAGATCGGTGTGGCCATTTGGCTGCTGTGACCACCCCACCATGAAGCACTGTACCGTGAACTTCAAAGCACCTTGTGTTACTGACTTTAAAGAAAAAACGTGTGTACGTGGTGTGGTGTGTGTGGTATGTGACCATGTGAGTATGAGTGTGTGTGTGTGTGTGTGTGTGTGTGTGTGTGTGTGTATGGCATTTGTATATATGGTGTGCGTGTAGTGATGTTTGTGTGTGTGTGCATGTATGTGGTGTGTACACATGTGTATATGAGTGTGTGTGTGTGTGTGTGTGTGTGTGTAGCGAGTGTGTCACAGTGAACATGTGGAAATGAGAGCCTGCAAGAGTCATTTGTCTCCTTCCATGCACAAAGCACAGGGATTAAGCTCAGGCCGTCAGGCTCGCTGAGGGAGGACACAGCATCCTTCACGGATCTCCCGGCTCCCCCAGGGATGAGGACTGCTCTCATCTTGCCCTCAGGATGGTCCCCTGGAGACCCTGAACCTCCTGTCATCCATCATCTTGCCCACCTCGTGTTGGAAGGTGTGTGCCTATGAATACACGAGACAGTAAATAGAGAGAAGGGTTCTTTTGAAGAGAGACTGTCACTCTTAGAGCTTGGCCTGAAAGTGTCACGTATGAGTTTTATTTAAAAAAAAAAAAAAGAAAGAAAGTAACTTTTACAACGCCTATTTTCCTATCCCGCCCCCATCCTAGTCTAATTTCCTGTGGCATCGCAGGAACACACTGCTTGTCCCTTTCTCCAAATCTGGTCGGTCCCCAGCCTGCCTTTACTAGAACTTTGCATTGATGTAATAACCTGGAATTTATTAACGTTCTATAACAGGAACAGCAAAGATAAGGCCAGTGGTGCCTGCAAAGGAAAACACACCCTGGGCATTTGTAGATTACTGAGCGGCATGCTTGGAGCCGACAGAGGGCATGTGGCAAAGTAAAACGACCAGAATACAATTTTGGAAGGGGAAATCATGGTGCGGCTTTTTTGGGTTATAAATCTTCTCGGGAAGAGGAAAGAAAGAGAACTTCAGATAAGACGGTATGGCACCCAGAGATAAGCCTCCGCGTTGTGGAGAATTCAGGAACTGTGCGGGACTTCAAAACCAGGTATACGTTCTTAGTCCTTGCATTGTCATATCTGAACGTACCTCTGATGACAGAGCTGAACAAAAGGGAAAAAAAAAGTCACCGGCGTCCATGAGAAAAATAACAGGCTGAAGAGACTGCAAACCTTCCTGAATAAAATCTGCTAGGCCGTGCGGGTAGTGTTCGCTTGGAAATGAGGCAGGATTTGATACAAGCTAGTGCACCTGTGACAGAGAATTCTCTGCTTTCGAAATGCAGTGACAGAGATCGAGAGCTGCATTCTCTTATTTCTGATAAATTTCTTGTTTGTTTTAGAAAACCAGATCCACAAGTTACCTTGTTGGTGTTTTTTTGTTGGTTTGTTTCTTCGTTTGTTTGTTTTTGTTTTTAGGTACAAATGAGCACACCACGAAAGACTTTGCCAAGAGTAAGTTCATTTTAGCCTCCAAATCCACACAAAGGCGGCAGAGAAAGGTTTTCAGAAATACACATTACAGGAGATGTGTGGGAGGAAGACAATCATTTTAGTGACCTTACCGGTAACGCTGAGGGAGCCAAGATGGCTCCGCAGGTAAAGGTGATTGTAGAAAAAGCCTGATGATCTGAGTTCCACCCCTGACACCTGCACCTCCATACATGGGCTGTAGCAAGCATCACACACACACGTGTGCACATTAAATAAACGAATAAACGTACTAAAAATTTTTAACAGTAATGTGGGATCAGTAAGACAGCTCAGCTTGTGTAGGTGACCTGAGTTCACTCCTCACTGTCTTAGGGTTACTACTGCTTTGCTGAAACACCATGACCAAAAGCCACATTGGAGAGGAAAGGGTTTATTCGGCTTTCACTTCCACATCACTGTTCATCACTGAAGGAAGTCAAGACAGGAGCTCAAGCAGGGCAGGAACCCAGAGGCAGGAGCTGAGGCAGAGGCCATGGAGGGGTGCTGCTTACTGGCTTGCTCCCCATGGCTTCCTCAGCCTACTTTCCTGTAGCACCCAGGACCACAGCCCAGGGATGGCCCCACCCACAGGTCTGTTCACAGCCTAATCTTATGGAGCCATTTTCTCAATTGGAGTTTCTTCCTGTTGCATGAATCTAGTCTCTTATCTAGTTGACCCGGCATCCACATTCGTTGTTCTCTGACTGCAACATGCAAAGTGTGGCGTGTGCTGTCAGCCATGCATGTCATGCACACAAGCACACAGTAACAAATGATTTTTAAAGATAACGCTGAGTTGATTAAGAACATTAATTTCATCCATCAAATTGCCAAACAAACAAACAACAACCACAACAAAAACCCACAACGGAAACCACAAATTTTAAGACTTGTTTTTTATGTTTATTTTCCAGGTTAAAAAAAAACAAACAAACAACTACATTTAAAATGTTTCCATTTGCTGAAAGCAGTAAAAAGTGGGCATTAATCTTTTCCTTAAGCCAATAATAGAAAGGTCTCCAGGGGCCATGTCAGAGCCAGAAATAAGACCAAAATAGAGACTGTGGAGGAACATCAGTGGCTGCATTCCGTAAATGTGCTGAAGGCAGGCTGTCCCACGCCTCTGCGTTACGGAGACTGGAATACTTCGATGTGTTCTTTCCCCCGCTGAGACAGGGTTTCATGTATCCCAGGCTGGCCTTGAACTTTCTAAGGAGCCGACGGTGACCTTGAATGTCTGGTCTACCTACCTCCACCTCCTGAGAGCTGAGGGTATGGACATGAGCATGCCTCCCCACCCCTTTTATGCCATGCCTGGGCTCAAAGCCAGGGTTTGGTGCATTCGAGGTGAGCTCTCTTCCCACTGAGTCACACTCACCCCTGGCCTCAGGTGAGTTCGTTTGTATGCATCCTTCCACTGAGTACACACGGAACTGAATGAATACAGTTTTATCTCGACTGATGGTTTCCCACTGACCGCGTCACTTTTGGGGTTGGATGACACTGACCTAAGGGTGCTCACTGAAGGGATGCCAGCAGTGCCCTCAGCTTCTACTTATGAGATGCCAAGAGCACCCCCCAAGTGGGCTGTTGTTGTTTGAATCTAAGTTGTCCCCAAGGGCAGGAAAATGGTACCCCCGGAAGATGGTGGATCCTCGAGAAAGTCGGGGCATAGCTGAAGGACATTGGTCACTGGTTGTCGTGGTTTGAATCTAAAATCTCTCTCATAGGTTTCTGTTTTAAATGGTGGGTCCTTGGCGTGTGTCACCACCTGAAGGCTGTGGAGCCTTAGGAAGATGGCACCTGGCTGTAGGTCTTTTGAGGTTAGATCCACCGTCATGGTAATGCTGATCGATGACTAGACAGAACCTAGAATCATCTACGAAGCAAACCTCAGGGCATGTCTGTAAGCAAGCCAGAGCAACACAATCAAAGAAGGTCCACTCTGCATGTGGGCGGTGTCATCCCGTGGGCTGGGAAGCCAGACTGAGTACAGGACAGGGGAGCTGAGCACTGGCATCCATCCCTCTCTGTCTCCCACCTGTGGATGCCGTGTGGCTGGTGGCCTCACATTCCTGTCGTCATGCCGTCAGGCCACAGACACTACACAAATATCATCAGTTATAGGGAAAGGCTCAGTGGTCTCCACACGGGAAAATGAAGGACACAGGAAACACCCCCATCCATGGAACCCAGCCGGGCACCCTGTGAGCATCAGACCTAACTGTGGCTCAAGTGGGTGAAGCACACCTATGTGGTTGTTCCCATTTCACTCCTGAGGCTGTGATAAAACACCCTGAAAACAAAACTACCTAGGGAAGAAAGGGCTTATTTTAGTTCACAATCCCAAGTTACTGCCCGTCATTTCGGGGAAGTCAAGACAAAAATAGATATTCAAACAGCTAATTCTGTCACACCCACAGTCAGAGCAAAGACGGGCGAATGTATGCATGGCAGCTTGCTTGCTTGGGCTCAGCTCGATTTCTCCATCTTGTACAGCTCAGGCCCCTATCTAGGGAATGGTGCTACCCACAGTGGGCTGGGTCTTTCCACATCAGTACACACAGACACACACACGCATGCATGCACACATGCACATACACACACCCACACATATATGTACAACCTCAAGCACAGGCACACACACACACACACAAATAATTTTAAAACATATAAAAATAAATTTTTAAAATGGATAAAGCAGGAACTTTTAAATTGTGTGTATTTCTTTAAAGAGAAAACGAGGCTATAAAAAAAAAAAAGTGAGACCCAGGTATGGAAGGCCTTCCTCAGTCCTGGTATGGGTGCTACAAATGATTGACCTTTAGCTGAACCTGGTGTGAGCAGAAACTACCAAGCACAGCTTCCTCCTCTGGGAAGGTTACAGCTGAGTCTGCCCCCTTACAGAGTCCTCCCATGGAGACCAGCTTAGCCAGCCCTTCTTCTGCTGTATGCAGTCAGCCTGCCTCCTCTAGTCCCGTGTGTGCAGTAAACACTCTGGGGTTCTGCTGGTCTCTGTGTGCACCTCCATTAGACTGCACGGCCCACCCGATCCCAGCTTTTCTGTACGTGTCTGTGTGTCTGTGTGCACCTCCATTACAGTGCACGGCCCACCCGATCCCAGCTTTTCTGTTTGTATGTCTGTGTGCACCTCTGTCACAGTGCACGGCCCAGCTCATCTGTCTGTGTATCTATGTGTCATTGTTTCTTTATTCCCTTGTCACCCCAGTCAGGCCTATCCCTAAACCTGTGAAGAGCGCAGCAGGAGATCTTATCTCAAGTGATGATGATGATGATGATGATGATGATGTTGGCAATTTCAGGATGCAAAAGAGCCTAACCCAGCTGCGCCTTCATATGCCAACTACAAAATGCTAAGAGACAAGTCAAGAAAATGATCCCATTCACAAGAGCAACAAAAGATAAAACACCTCGAAGCCAATGTCACCGAGGAAGCGAATGATTCTTGCGGTGACTATTACAAAATGCCATTGGAACAATGAATGAACAATGAACAATTGATGTTCATGGATGGGAAAACATCAATACTTTAAAACGGCCAGACAACCCACAGCTACCTACAATTTTTACAGAAATCTCAATGGCATTTTCTTTTCACAAATAGAAACACACACACACACCCTTACACAATACACATACATGCACACATGCATGTACATGCACGCACACACACACTCACACATGCGCACACACACACACTGACACATAAATAAACAAACAAGATAGATAAACACATTTTAAAAAGAACAAAGCTGGAGGCACGATGATGGCCACATGCAGGGCAGGAGCACTGCACCGGCCTCCCACCGACTACGCAAACCAGACATTTTTGTGCTCAGGGTGGGATGTGGAATCACACAGCCTGGCTGGAAGGAACTCGCAGAACAGGACAGCTGAGCCTAGGCAGGCTTCTGGATCTAACAACTAGACCAGAAGGGAGCACTGAGGCTCCCGGGAGCAGCCAGATCCGGGCGGGAGAGTCTACAGGGCTGCATGGTTCCTTTTCTGTTGTGATAGATGAAATACTCAGACAAAAGGCAACTTGGAGCGGAAGGGTTGATGCTGACTTGCAGTTCCAGAGCCGTACAGCCCATCAGGCCATCACCACGGCAGCAGTAGCGTGGGGCTGGCCTGGGAGGCAAGGAGCGGAGTGAGAGAGCAGCGAGCGAGGCCAAGCTATCCAACCTCAGAGCCCACCCTCAGTGACATACTTCCTCCACCGAAGGGGTCCATGAGCTCCCCAAACAGCGCCGCCAACTGGAAACCAAGTGTTCAGACTCATAAGCCTGTGGGGGACATTTCTCATTCCAACCCCAAGAAAGACCAAGACCCAGAGTCCCTGGCAAGCCAGTGTCGGGTGGGCCATCTGCAGCCTCAGCTCTCTAGATGCACAGAAAGGAGCATCAGGAATTTGAGGCCAGCCTGGGCTATGCAGTGAGGCCCATGGGGTAGGAGGGCTGCTGTAGAATGAAGAGGTTTCGGGGTATAGCAGCCAAATGTGGCTTTGAGACCATGGCACTAGCAAAGCAGCAGTAAGAGGACACGCGAGAGAAGCTGGAAATAGCCTGAGCCGGAAGTCCAATGGGCACCAGTTGTCGTTAGCTTGGTTGGTGGTGACAACTTCACAGGGGGACAGAGCGGGGAAAATTGAAATTCTCTCCATGAGAGAGCGCCTCTGACGAGGTGGCCCCACTGGGTTAAAGTTACCCTTCGAGGGTGGGGCAGATAAAAGAGGAAGAGACAGTGAACAAGCTTGGAAAATGTGGAAGACTGAACAGGGCTCAGCTCTCTTCTCTGCTTCCCTGAAGCTGCAGAAGTTTGGCAATAAGAAAACAATTTCCTTGTAGGTAAACAGTCCCAAAGGCAGACATGTACAAACACATACTACATATACATGCTACCTGCAAACACCATAGGCACCCACTCACACACATGTACACATATTTGCAAACACACACTCACTCACACACATGTCACACATACATTCACACTCGTGCACGCATCACACGTATGTGCTCTCACCGTACACACGCTATATACACATACACACTACACAAATATATACACAGACACCACACACGCTCTTACACATGGGCACATGCTACATGCCCACACAGTCACACATACATATGCACCACACATTCAACATGCACGTAAAGGCATCACACACGCACACACACACACACGACACAAAATTAACACATTAAAAGTTAAGCTACCATAGATGTCCATATTAAACCAACATTCTCCAAAGCGCTGTGCCCACTGGGGACCAGGAGCCTTTTAAGTGAGTTCTCCAGCTTCCGGAGACAGAACCCAGGGGCCCTGAAGGGGAAACACCGATGAGGGTCACACGACAGTGACGGTCACGCGACAGTGACGGTGAGCGCTGGGGATGAAGTGCAGGGGAGATGGCCGGGCAGATCTTGAGCCCCGTCCTCACTATCACAATAAGATGGTAAGGAGTGGGAGGAGACGAGGCCAGACATTTGACCCCAGGGGCTTGTGGGTCCCCAAGGAGAAAGCGATGGGACACTCGTACACTGGACGTGCCCACTCTGTGGGGAGAAACAGATCCCTCTACACAGTCAAGATGGCTGAGAGGGGCCTGCAGAACCCGGAGAAGGAGGCCACTGGGTGCACTGCTGGGGCGTGTGCAGACGGCGGCAGCCCGCGGCTGGGACAGGCTGCTGCTCGGTAGCTGGGGGAGC